>NC_139555.1:102810498-103305498 GCF_965112155.1 Podarcis liolepis | reverse complement strand
CCTGCGGGGTTTCCCCCCCCCCTTTTTCTAAGCTGCTAAGCTGCTTATCAGCTGATCCGATCAGCCGATAAGCCGCTAAAAGCCGCTAATAGCGCTAATCCGCTAATCTGTCAATGGGTTTGCTTCGCAAGACGAAAAAACCGCTAGACGAAGAGAATCACAGAACGGATTCTTTTCGTCTTGCGAGGCACCACTGTATTGAGAAGGCCCTCTGCCTGGTTCCTGTAACCTCACTTCTCGCAGTTGAACTAACCCCTAATTCTAAGGTGTACATTAATTGGGGGGGTAGGGAAGGCTTATGGTTGGCTACTACATAATAGCTATGTTCTACCTCCACTGTCAGAGGCAATATGACTCTGAATACCAGGAATCACAAGCAGGGAGAGTGATGTCCCAATCTGGTCCTGCTTCCAGGCTTTCCACATGCATCTTGTTGGCCAGTGTTGGATCAGGATCCTGGGATAGATGGGTCTTTGTTCTGATCCAGATGGTTCTTTTCTTATGCATACTAAATATACTAAATATACACATGCATCTGAAATGTAGGCTTGGTCTTAAAAGTTGTGAAATGTATAAAATGATTTAAAAATAAATAAATATGAACGCTCACGTTACAGCACACCTCACACAATAGACAGATTTAGTCCAGAGAGGGAGGAGGGGGGGTCCCTTTGTCCTGCTAATCAAAGGGGACATGAGTTTCGAGAAATTGTCTGCTGGAACTGAAGCACGTCTGTAAAAGTTCCAAAATGCAAAACGTACCGATTTGCATACACTGTAATGAGATCAATTTCTCTCCACAAGCTGAGATGTATAGAGAACTAATGAGCTACTTATAACGCGCGCAGAGCAAAGTCTGCCATCTATTTCAATGCAATAATGTAGAGCTTGATAAGGAATTTTGCTCCGTATCTCTTTGAGAGGCAGCGCTCCCCTTGATGGGGAAAAAAGGGGGACTGTGTTAGATATAGCTCCCAACCACAGCAAAAGAGCCTTTTAAAAATCTTGCTTGGCACATGTCTCATTACCGCGTGCAAAATATATGGGGACCACACAGTGGGAAAACACTTTTTCTCAGAAAGCACTGCAAGAACAAAGCAGTTCCTTTTAAAAGACCGCATCCACCTCTCTCATAATTTAGATAAGTAATCTTCAGACTATAATAATCACAGTTTATCATCTGGAAAGCCATTAAAGACACCCACAAAGGTAGTGTGCCAAATGCCAGAACTGTAGCCTTTGTGGGTCATCTTTAATAACAAAACAACTTTTCCCTCGACAGGCAGTAACTTCCCATTTATTTCATCAAAGAAGCTTCTCGAAAGAGAAAAATAATAAAGAGGCGAGCTTTTAAGAAAACCAGCAAAGGTCCTTATAATCATGTGCCTCTCAGGTGGAGCAGAGAGCTAATGGCCTGGCCCCCATTTCAAACTGGCATTTCTGCACTGACTCACTGCGACTCTCAATGATCCCTTTAAATTTGCTCCTATTTTTATTTCATTACTAATGCAGGCTTACTGGGAGTAAGTTAACACAGAAGGCCTTCCTTCCTTGTGACTGAAAGTGCTTAGGATTGAATCATCAGTAGCTGGAACAGCTGGAGCAGCCGAGGTCCACGAAGAAAAGACATATATTAAGCCATTCCAGGTCATTTTAGATAACAGAAATATTCACCTCCTACATAGGTAGGAGAGGTCTGTCAGTGAACAGAAAGTAGCTATGAGACAGTGGTGAAAGTGGGTGAGGATGGACGACAGCAAACAAAATGCTCATAAGTTCATCCAGCAAAACATGTTACCTACATTCATCACTGCTGAAACCCCATCTTCTGACCATTAAATTCTCTTTACGCAGGCAAACTGGAGGTCTTCTGCAATGTAGCCTTATTAGACTTTACCTAAAGTCAGGTAGGGTGAGCGTTGCTCCCAGAACAGGGAGGAAGGAGTCAAATGACACCGAGGTTGATTCAGAGAAAGAGTTTATTCTGCTCTCCGGATAGCAGAAGGCACTTGCGTGGTCAGTTCACAGCAAGTCCAAAGAAATGAGAAATTTCATGCAGTATATATATATCCTCCAGGCACCCTCTCCCCCCTTCCCCAGGAATCCAGCCACGTCAGCTTATACATGCAAGTTGACATCCATAAACAGATAGTCCTGTTCCGGCACTCTTGACCATAAAAGGTTGTTCCTGTTCCTATACTCTTATCTTGGGGCAGGAGGTCACCAACTCTCCTGGTGCCATTTCCGGGTCTCTTGTCAGACTTGACAAGGTCTGTGTGTCTTTTTTTGGTCAGGATGTAAGATAAGACCCAGATGTGTCATCCCTGCTCCACTTTGGAATGGACAAGGACATTCATTAGGCATCATGGACTGATAAAGGAGAAAGCTTTGAGCGCTTGTTTATACAGCTGGGTTTTGGCTCAAGAGCTCAAGTTAAAGTATTTTAGAAATGCTCCCTTGGAGGAGGAAAAATGAGGATTTTGGGTCCCGTTTCAGACTGACTGCACAGAAACCCGTTCCTTCCCCCTTCAGCAATACATCTAAACTGAAGTCAGTATTGCTTGAAGGGAGGTGGTCAGATTCCGTTGATACTTCCCACCTTTGGTGGAAATGTCCAACAGTGCAGGAGTTTTGGAACATGGTCGCTGATTACTGCCAGGAATTGCTCCCAACATCAGACTGCAAGTAAGCCCCAAAGCGAGGGTTCTTCATGACCCCAGATTCCTGCATAAAGGCCTTTTCAAGCACTTGCATACAGCAGGAAAGATGTATAGCCCATAACTGGAAATCTCTAAAGCAGTCATCATTGCCAGGGAAGTCAAAGCATTTGGAAAGCAACATGGATTCCATGCAGATCAGAAAGTGCACCATTTGTGGAAAGAGCCAGATGGAGTTTTTTGAGAGTCACCTGAACATGCAACACCATTCTTTAACAGCTGCACTTTGAAGTTTACATCAACAGAAATTTTTATCCCTGCATTTCCTGCTGTTGCCAACAAGTAATTGCCTTGTTTTGAACTGAGCAGAAAAACTACGTCATAACTTCAAGGTCTGTGAATCTAGTCATAGAATCGTCGAATTGCAAAGTTGGAAGGGATGCTCAGAGTCATCGAGTTCAACCCCCTGCAATGCAGGAAGCTCTCCATGGCAGATGGCCACCCAACCTCTGCTTAAAAACTTCCAAGGAAGGAGAGTCCACCACCTCTCGCGGGAGTCTGTTCCACTGCTGATCAGCTCTTGCTGCCAGAAAGCTGTTCCTGAGGTTTGGTCAGAGTCTCCTTTCTTGTAACTTGAATCCATTGGTTCGAGTCCTATCCTCTGGAGCAGGAGAAAACAAGGGTGCTTCATCCTCCAAGTGAAAGCCCTTTTGATATTTGAAGATGGCTGTCATATCCCCTGTCAGTTTCCTCTGATCCAGGCTAAACATACCCAGCTTCTTCAACTGTTCCTCATAAGGATTGGTTTCCAGACCCTTGATCATCTTGGTTTATAAACAATAAAACCATCATCATTATTAGATTTATTCCCAACGTAAATAGCAGATTCAGAGAAGGGATTTTGTTTAAGACTGCAATAGGGGAAGAAAGGGCCAAGTTCCCTTTTTCATGCGTGCTTTGCTCCCAGCAACAATCAGCCTCTCCCCCAGTTCACACTATTTGCATTTTTTAAACCCCAAAACCCAAAACCTTACACTATGCTAATAGTGCATTTAATGCTAACATGCATTTAATATCATCTCTGGTTCAGCCCTCCCATCTCCTTTGAACTCTGGGCTGCTGAATCTAAAACAAAATATTGTTTCCCACTGTGCTGATCGTATGTCTGGTTGTCACTGAAAATGCTCCTAAGTAAATACTGGAGAATAAATAAGGATACTTAAACACTTTGGCAGCATTAAAGCATTGGCAAAACTTCACACGAGATGGTCTTTAAAGCTTGATGTATGGTAATAAAATTAGTTCAGCAGCAGACAGCTGCATAAAAACAATGTATGCCTCCCCATAAAACTGTGAAAAATGTTTTGACTGGTACGGACTTTAAGGTAGGATTTATTTATTGGTGCTATGCTCTAGTAATTTACAAAATGTAGAATCTGATAAACAGCAGTGACAACCATCCTCAGAGGGGAAGCCTAATGCGCAGTCACATACATTTGGAGCAAAGTGGGAGAGGGGCAAGGGGGCGGGCCGGCAGGGGAACGCGAAGAGAATAGTTTTCAGGGGCACCGGAATTTATTTCAGCTGATGAGTTTGAAATCACATTAGAATCACATCACTGCTTCATATCTACTGTAAGGTTGACTAAGATCCTGTAGAAAGTGACAGACTGAGAATTTTTTAATAATAAAAAAGTGGGGTAGGGGAGCTGAGAGGCCTAGGTTTGAAAAGAAATGGTACATTTATAAATTAAAAACACGTTGTTTGGTGATTAACTCTCTCTCTCTCTCTCTCTCTCTCTCTCTCTCTCTCTCTATGTATAAACGTAAAGGGACCCCTGACCATTAGGTCCAGTTGTGGCCGACTCTGGGGTTGCGGCGCTCTTCTCGCTTTATTGGCCGAGGGAGCCGGTGTACAGCTTCTGGGTCATGTGGCCAGCATGATTAAGCTGCTTAACCCGTCGCGGGGATTCGAACCGCCGACCTTCTGATTGGCAAGCTCAACCACATGGCTTCATAAAAAAGCTCAACCACATGGCTTAATAAAAAAAGCTCAACAACTTTGACTTCCCAAAAAAGGCAAGCACAATAACTTTGGTAGATCATTTTTTTACAGTGGGAGTAGATCTCAGTCTCTTGAAAGTTGGACATGCCTGGTATAAGGCTGCTTGCTGTGTTTGTAGTGAGGGTCTTCAGCTGGTATTCTTGGCTCCAGTGGCTGGTTGCTTTCTAGACCCACATTTTGGAAATGGTAGTCCTTTGCCTGCCAAGGTCTCCGTTCTCCTTTCCATTCCTCTCTTAGTGATCTCATCTATGCCTGCACATCGGGCATGGACATAGGTGCTCAGCCTCCAAGGGAAACAAGCTTCTAGGTCAGACAACTGGTTACTTAACTAGCTAACACACAGCAGTTACTTTCTATAGTAGGGTACTGTCAGATTGTCCTCTGACGCTGCATTTCAGCACCACCACTGCAGGTGGCCATAGAGAGTATTGCAGCAGGGGTCAGGGGTCATAAAGGACCAATAAGGTTCTAACTGGTCCTATATAGCTGTTGACTCTGACATAGCTCTGGAGACTAAGCATCTTGTTGTGCCAGAATAATTTTGTGTGTGTTGGAAGCCGCCCAGAGTGGCTGGGGCTGCTCAGTCAGATGGGTGGGTTATAAATAAAATAGGAAGAGGAAGAGGAAGAGAAAAAGGAAGAGAAAAAGGAAGAGGAAGAGGAAGAGGAAGAGGAGGAAGAAGAAGAAGAAGGAGAAGGAGAAGGAGAAGGAGAAGGAGAAGAAGAAGAAGAAGAAGAAGAAGAAGAAGAAGAAGAAGAAGAAGAAGAAGAAGACTGAGCTGTTGACTTTCTGTCTCCATTTGATGACTGACTACCATATTTTTCACCCTATAGGGCACACTTTTCCCCCTCCAAAAATGAAGGGGAAATGTGTGTGCGTCCTATGGGGCGAATACAGGCTTTTGCTGAAGCCTGGAGAGCGAGAGGGGTCGGTGCGCACCGACCCCTCTCCCTCTCCAGAAAGCTCTGCGCAACCCCCCGGAGCCCGGCGCAAAGCCGCGCTGAGCTCCTGAGGGTTACGCAGAGCTGCCTGCACTCCCGGGCTTCGCACAACCCTCCGGAGCCCGGCGCGAAGCCGCGCTGGGCTCCCAAAGGTTGCGCAAGCTCCCAGAGCGATGCTGAAGCTGCACGCAGCTTCGCCATCGCTCTGGCTCCCGTTCTGGGGGCTGGGGTCGGGGGAAGCTCGGGCTTCCCCCGCCCCAGCCCCGTGCCTGGGTGGGTGGGGAAATAATTTTTTTCCCTTTACTCCCCCCCCCCAAATCTAGGTGCGTCCTATGGGCCGGTGCATCCTATAGGGCGAAGAATACGGTATATTTTTCCTCAGTCACCAGTTTCCCTCAGGCCCTCTTGCCACAAGACTTGGTGCAAAAGTGATCTGAGGAGAACTCATCTCTCAAACATGATGATGATGTTAGGTGCTGTATGTCATACTTATGAACTGAACAAAGTCTTTTAAGTATGCTTAGAAGCAGTGGGGTTTTTCCTGGGGGTATGCAGGGGTACGCATACCCCTAAACATTTTGTGAATCCTTGTACTTTTGTCCATTTACTGTATCTCTTCCCCCTGATTAGAACTATAAAATGGTGATTTTCTTGAATCAAAATGAGAGTACCCTTATACATATATTTTTAAAGGACTGCTTAGAAGAAGTACGTATTTGAGTGTTAAGGGAAAGATTGTATTAAACTACCATGTTTTCTTGGCTGACTATAGATTGATGTTATTCTGATATGCACAGATGCATTTATATTACATTCCCCCACTTGCCAAAAATTAAGTGCCCTCTGATGAATTTAGCAGCACCTCATTCCTAAAAGTTCTTTCCTCAATTTCTGAGGATGCACTACTGGGCTGTATGTGTGATTACGCTATCATGCTGGGCGAGGCAGGCAGCAGGGTCCCAATCTTCCCTTAACAGAGGGCAGCTAAAATTAAGACAGCATCGGAGCTGACAAAACACCTCTAATGAGAGGAACAATGAAACCCAGAAAATGTAAATGGGGGATCTTATTTAAGCCAACATGTTGTATTATGTATGAAAAGGTGAATAATAGCAAATACTTTAAGGGATCTGTCTATGGCTAATGAATCCTAAAGAGGCTTAACGATGTAGGTCAAATTGGAAGTTCCTGTGGGAATTTGACATTTACTAATATGCCTCTGTATTAATTACTCAAAGGAAAATGTCTTCAGTGTGATTGTGGAGCACGTACCTGGCCAAGGCTGCCCTGTAGCTGTACAACAACAAAAATCTACATTGGCAATTTAATTTCTAACCCCTTTAATTGTTAATCCGGAAAATACTCAGTGCAATATAATGTTAATTCCAAATCCAAATAGAAAGCAAAAGATGGCAAAATGTCTTTTTTAAAAACAGCAACAGCAACAACACTGAGTAGCTTATAATGCAACGTTGTCACCAGCTGCACAGCAGTTATGTTATCTTTGGTTATCACACACACACAAAATCGGTATCAGTTCCCACAATAAAGAAAGACTATGATTAGTTATTAAATCAGCACACATTAAACTTACTTAAGTTCACCAGCAGGGACAATGTTGGTGCCTCTGGGCTTAACAATAATTTCTAATCTTACAAGCAGACTGTATCTCCCCCCCCCCCCCTTTTAAGAGTTGTGCTATAATTTCCCCCTATTGGAGTTCATTTAAAATGGTAATACCATTACTCCTACTAATGCTCAAAACCAACATTGTAATCCTGAATTTTAATTAGTAATTATAATTAATCATAATTTCATTAATGAAATGTTTAGTTGGTAATTGTCTTTGAGCACCTTAGTCCCTGGGCTTATAAGCATTTCATAACTTTTAATTTATGGCGGGGGTCTGATTAAGTGGAACTGTCAACGTTAGTCTCCTTTAACGCTATTATGCAGCAAACTGCGTTTCATACCCTTCACGCGGTATTTATGCACACATTCAAATGGGTGGCTTTCCATGCCGGAAAGTGTTTTGTTAACAGAGATGCAATTAGCTACTTCCTAATGTGCAACTGCAAGAGGACGAGGAATTCACTAAACAGATGGATTATGGAAGGGAAAAAACAACTACTCTTGGTTGCAACAGGGCATGGGGAAGAGCGGGATGTATGCTGAGGAGAAATGTGGGGACAGAGGAAAAATTTGTTTGGTCTGCATTTTTAGGTAAACCAACCTAAGCTGCACTTCCAAACTGTGGCTCCGAACATGAATTTTGCACCTCTCTGAATTTGGCAAATGGGATCATCCTCAGAAGGCGGTCCTTCTTGCGACTGGGCCCCTGGACACACCCCTGACTAAGTAGGTTTCGTTTCTAGGTCTAAGTTTCATTTCTCTAAATAGGCATCACGGGTCACAGCCAATCAGGAAAGGGGTGAGGGTGGTTAAGGAATTATATAAGCATCAGTGCAAGAGTGCCCTAGGCACTTAATTAGCTCTGCTGAACACCCACCCTCCCACCCTTAGTGTAAGTTCTTGGCCTTGCTTGTGTGGTGCCAGTGTGGTGTAGTGGTTAAGAGTGGTAGTCACGTAATCTGGGGAACCGGGTTCGCGTCTCTACTGCTCCACATGCAGCTGCTGGGTGACCTTGGGCCAGTCACACTTCTTTGAAGTCTCTCAGCCCCACTCACCTCACAGAGTGTTTGTTGTGGGGGAGGAAGGGAAAGGAGAATGGTAGCCACTTTGAGACTCCTTAAAGGGAGTGAAAGGTGGGATATCAAATACAAACTCTTCTTCTTCTTCTTGCTTTGGACTATATGTGAGTCGCCTGTCTTGGGACAGGGGCCAGGTAGGAATTTTTATCCATTTGGCAAATTGGCATTGGCCACTTGGTTTTTTGCCTACCGCCTTAGCAATCATCACAACTTTCCAGGTTTGGCAGTTAGGCATTGGCTTAATTTTGTGTGTGCAGGGGAGGTGTGCCCCTCAATGATCAAAAGGTATTGCGTTAAAGGAATCTGGGGGGTCCCAGATCTCGTCCGAAGTCCGCTTGATGGGCTAGGGCCATGTCAGGATCACAGAAACCTTGCGGTAAGCTTCTGTTGGGCAAAACCCCGATGTCACTGCCCCGATGGGTTTACCTACATAGACTCTGTCAACTGGGGCAATAGTCCGTTACAGTTTTCAGCCAATGCCTATGCCAATACCACTCACATTTAATTTGCAGTCAATAACGTTGTGGCCTTAATGTTACCCATCAACCTTAATTCTGTGTCCGTGTGCAGTTATTTCATGGAGGGGGCTGGCTTGGGGCCTCAAGACGCAAAACTGTTGTCGACTAAAAAAATGCATTAAGAATATTATTATTATTGGATTAAAATAGGTTTAGAAATGCACACAGTGATAAAATTAGATTTGAATATGTGTTTCATAATAAAATAATATATTAAAAAATTCCTTCCAGTAGCACCTTAAAGACCAACTAAGTTAGTAATATAACTAACTTTCAATTCAACTAAGTTAATAATATATATTTATCTTTCTGTACTGATTCCTACATTTCTCCAGTGTTGGTTTTTTTCTAAAAAAAATAAATTAATACAGAAAAGGAACGCAACAGGCTTATGAAGGAACACTTCCAGAATTGACTAGCAGGTTTATCAGTAGTCTAGACCGCCTTAGCATTTTTGGTCAGCCTGTGCCAGGAAGGGAGACCCTATGGCCCTCCAGATGTAGTTGAACTTGAACTCCCATCACCCCCAGAAAATGTAGCCAATTTGCCATGGGATGATGGGAGTTGTGGTCCCTAGGCTGTGGTTCCCTTTCATACATTCCAAAACATGATGTACTTTATCTCATAATTCATACAGCTTCCCAAAGCATTTTCCTTAGTACCACAATGTTTTCCCTCCTACCTTGGAAAGCAGCAACTGGAGAGAATGGCAGAAAGATGCAACAAATGTCTTGATAGACATCCCTGCTCCGGTCCAAGCCCACCATTTCCAAGAGAGATCTGACTGTCTAAGCTCTGCATAATGTCCAATTACTAAAGTAACAGTTATTACTTACTGTGTGAGAGAGAAAAAGTTAAAGGATCGTGTTGAAACAGATGGCGGATCAATAGTTTCACGTACAGCCTGTATTCTCCACAGGCCACAGTATTCATAGATCTGAAGTTTAGCAGATGGTGTTTTTGCATTCATTTTCTAACTCACCAACCGTAAGATACTCTGTTTTCAAGAAACTAGTTGCCTTAAGGCTTGCATTATTATTATTATTTTCTGAGAAAAGGGGTAAGTCCTTATTTTAAATATTTCCATGTGTTTGCCAGCACACCTATTTCACAAGTTCTCCTTTCCCAAAGATTATCTTGCATCAGTGAAACTGTAACTCTAAAGGAGATGTCCTCATGATAAACACAGGGTTTCTTTCCTTTGGATATACAAAAAGTGAGGGAAAACAACAAGAACAACAATACATGCATTTTCTTAATAGTGCATATATTGCCCGCCCAGCACCACTGCCCAGAGAGCCTCACAATAAGAACAAACGTATGAATTAGCAAAAGCTGTCTGGTGAATTTCTAGAATCGCTTCTGCCAATGCATGTCTACCGTAGAGGCAGCCCACCCCACCATTCCAAGTCTACTGAAGATACACAACTCTGCTTCTTCACACCAGACTGGTGAAACTCATCACCACAAGGTGTGGCAGTCGACATCATGTCTATGCCTGTTGATTGCTTTCTTTTTCCCCACAGGGTTGTCTTGTTTTCACAAACCTCCCCACCACAACACAACTGCTTTTGCAATTTTCAACATTGGCATTGTATTGTATAGCATTGCTGCATTTGAACTTTCCTACGATTTTAACACATTTTGTAAGCAACCGTGCAGAGATCTATGTGCACTGCATTCATAAGTAAACAGTTGAGGATGGATCCCAAGAAAGTTAGACATGTTTTGCACAGCAATCCTAACTCTCCTAATCCATCACACTGGACGAGGGTTAAGTTGTGGGGGGACGTTCCATGCTCCTGGCTCTGCTCAGCTCCCCTATTAGTCTCTATTATTATTTTCCCCTCTTCTTGATACCTGTCTGTGAGGAAAAGGAGAGAACAGTGACCGCCCATTTTTCTTTTTTGTCTTTTCAAACTGAACTATGCCATTCGCATTGTGTCCCCAGCTCTGCCTGAATTCATTTATTTCTTCTTTCAGCAAACTGAGGAAAGAAAAATAGCCAGACGCTCATGAATTAAAATGTTGGAATCATTTCAGTGGCTGCTTTTCTAAGAAAATATGACTGGAAATTTTCTCAAGGCTGGGTTATCTGTCCCCACCAATGCTGGTTAGAAGATTAGTCATGTCTCTCTCTCTCTCTCTCTGTGTATGTGTTTGGTGGGGTGGGGTGGGGAGGCAGACTATATTAAGAGCACTGTATGAATTCTTAAAAATGTAGATATATCTTTGAACCAGGCCTGGAGTGGAGAGAAAGGGAACTTCAAAGGAGAATACAAATCCCCTCTACTTCACACCTGCTTTTAGTACAGCCAGCATTCAATATTTATTGCCTTCACCACCACCACCCCTCCAGCTCTGTTCCCATCAAGCGCTGGAAGTTGTTCAAGTCTGAGGTCCAATTTGGTTAACCTGCCAGGGAAACATGATCTCCCCCCCCCCCTTCCTCTGGCCCTATTCTGGACGTAAATATATTGTGGCTGATGATTTGATGATTCATGCGCACTTTAATCCGCCGGGGCCATTAAATATTAAAGGGGATCTTTATCTAGCAAATTTACAACTAAATAAAATCCCCGCTAGCAGCGAGGATGAGGGGAACCGGCGTGACATTTTATTTGCTTGGGGAAAGGGGTTTTTCTCCAGTGGAAGTCGGGTAGCTTGACCCCAACGGGGCTTGTTTACTTAAAGCAGATCTATGAGCAATAGGCTGAGGGGGCATTTTCCTCAGATGCTAAGCTAATAGTTCCCTCTCTCACTCTCTCTTTCTTCCTGCCTGTCAGACAGCAGGTTTCAGGTTGGCTCTCTCAGCTCTGTCATGTTTATTATCATCGCCGTTTGACAAGCTGGAACGGAGCCTTAAAAAAAAAAAGTTTTATTATTTGAGGTAGGGGTATTCAACTAAGGAAATGTGCAAGTGGAATCCACAATGGGGCTTCTCCCCACTTAGCCCCCCCCCCATGTCCACTCTCAAATTTGCTCTGGACGGTTGGGGGAGCCCGAAATTTAGGAGAAACATGGAGGGAGGAAAGTCCCGTAGCACAAACGGAAATTGTTCCTTCCATGCAAAGCACTTCTAACTCACAGAACCCTAACTCTGCAAGCCTAAGCTCATTTAATAGGGACTGAGGCCCATCAAAACATAGTGGCTGCACCATACTTTTAAAGACCCATGATACTGCTTTAAACATGGTTTTCCCCAAATAATTCTGGGAGCTGTGGTTTGTTAGTTGTTGGGAGGCCTCTATTCCCCGCACAGAGGTACAATTCCCAGCCTTCCCTGGAAAGAGGGATTGCTTGTTAAGCTGCCCTGATAATTGTAGCTCTGTGAGAGGAATAGGGGCCTTTTAACAACTCCAGTTATTTCTGAAAAAAGCAATGACCATTGGTGCCATTCCATTCAGGAGATGTGGGAAGGAAGATCTGCAGGTGCAGATGCGGGAAGGAATAGTCCTGCATTAAATCTCATGTTGCCCTGTGTTTGAAATGTAGCTTGTTAAAGATCTCTGAGGAAATTGTGGTTAGACACAAGAAAATCCCCTTTCCCATGCATTTAAAGCACATGACTTTCCTCAAAGAAACATGGGAACTATAGTTCATTAAGGGTGCTCTGTGCGGGGAAAATTACAATTCCCAGATGGCGGGGGGGTCATGTGCTTTAAATGTGTGTCAAATGTACTTTAAATGTATGGTGTGGATCTGCCCCATGTGTGTCTAATTAAATCACAGCATTATTCAAAGGTTGTTCCCTAAAGGCAGGGATGAGGGGGCTTGCGACTCTCACGATGTTGTTGGACTACAATTCCCATCATCCCTGACTATTGGCCATGCTGGCTGGGGCTGATGGGAGTTCAGCATCTAAAGAACTCTGAGGAAAACTGCACAGAACATCTTCTCAGAGTGACCTCCGTTACGATTCTCTATGTGTCTGAATTAGGACCAAAAGCATTAATCAACTATTTAGTGTAATTAATTGATTGAGTGTAAATTGCCATAATTAAATATTCACAAAATATTCCATGTAGTGAGATAATCCAATATTCTTTTTAATTGCTTAATGAATCGATTAATCTTCTAAAATCAAGACAATTAATTCCCATGTGGGGGAGGGATTAATTGTTTTATAGCCATAGCCTGAATTCAGGGAATGCCGCTCATTCCGAGAACCTTGAATCTCTTTACTGTGCATTTATTTTACTTGAACAAGGATTGAGGTAAAGTGGCTGCACCATTTCTGACCACAGAGTAGCTTTACGGAACATATTAAATAGCATTAGAGCTGATAACACTCTCAACCTAGTCTATATAACGGATTCTTTTAAAAGAATAAAATAAATAAAAATAAAAGAATGATACCAATACATATTCTGATTGCCCATACGATGTGTTACTGCATATTCTGTGTGAGTCAGATTTCAATGAAATCCCTTTGAAAGTATTTGAGTAAGGATGAGATTGCGATTTGGGGAAAACAAACAAGAGTGAATCATGAGGCAGATCCTCACCATACATAAAGTACAATTGCCAAACATTTAAAGCACTTTGAAGAAAAACATCTGAGGAACCGTAGTTTCACCCTCATAGAGCTAGAAAGAAAAGGAGTGGTTTCTTGTGCCTAATTGCAATTCCCCTGAAGATCTTTAAAAAGCTGCATTGTAAACTCAGGAATGCATGAAATGTGATGCATGGTACTGCTGGTCGCATCTTAATCTTCCTTCCCACTTCTCTAAAATGGAATGGGGCCAATGGACATAGCTTGTTTTAGAACTAGGTAGCTGTGTTGATTTATCTATTCATGGCAGTTATTCACCACAGCCCACCCCGCAGAACAGTTGTGGGGCATCCAGTTTGGCCAAAATGCCTTGGAGATGCTGTGGTACTCCCTTCAGTTCTCAGAGTGGTTAAACAATCAATACACCTGGACAGGGAAACTATTGGTTCGCATCCTCCAAATTGATACAAAGGCTCCCTATAAACGCCAACCACCTGATTGTTGGTTACAGTGACTTCCTTTGAACTCTGATAGGTGTCAGGTGATGATGTCAGATGATTGATAGGTGGGCTGTCCTATCCATCTGTTAAAGCTGGCCTAGGGGAGAGGGAAGAAATGAGGGAATCCATCCCTAATCTCTCCAGACCCAGTTCTCTGCCCCTGATTTGGTGGACTAAACCATATTTGGACTGATTCAATTCTTATTCCAGTACACTGGCATACATAGCCCTGCCTTTATGAAGCCAAATTTCCTGTGATGCCATCATGAAAAATAAGAAGCCCGGCCTGCTAGAAAAGCTACCGTTTTGTAAAGCTGGGGGCATTTTAGGGGGAATGTGATTTTTGGGAACCCAAATGCAAAACAAATGAATGATCTGAGCCTCTCAAACTAATGCGCAGATCAAAACTTAACTATCCACCACATTTTGCACTTTTCTGAAAATTGCAATGTAGTTCTCAACATATTAAATGCATCAAAATGTGCATTTAAAGACATATTTTAAGAGAAAATATGTGCATTTAAATAGATATTTTGAGAGTTTTTTCCCCTCTTCAAAATCAGAGATTAATGCTGAAATGGAAAAGAACAGAATTATGGATAAGAACACACCAAGGCAACATTCATTCCTCCTGGGTCGAAGATTCTCCCAATGGACATCAACAGCCAGAACTTGTCGTGTCTCAGGGGCTTGTAAATGCAGAACAATGACCCAACCTTCTTAAAAACAAACAAACCCTGTTACACTTCAGCAAAGCAAAAACAGCAACAAACTACCTGAACCTGCTAGTTGCCCCCAAGTAGCCCCATACCATCATAAACCCATGTAAATAGCACTCTTACTTATCAGCACTCGCAAGCCAGCACAGAGTTAGGTGGCCCCACCTGCAGTGTTATCAGAAGAACCTAAATAGATCCTTTGCATGTGTGAAAAGAGACAGCTGGTATGAAACCTTGAAATATCCCCAGCCATTTAGCCCAATGGAATGAGCAAGCCTTTGATATCTCCCTTTGTACCTCTATATATGCAACTGCAAATGTATGTTTTAAAATGTCACATTTCATTTCTTCGTTTCAACTGAAGCAATGTTGCCACATTCTGGCTTGGAAGCTCATGAAAGCAACCAATTCCTAAACACACACACACACACACACACACACACACAGCTTCATAATATTTTTAGAGCATCTTTTCAGGCTCCATGTACCTGCATCTCCAGATAATCTCCTTTGATGTTTTTGCAAAACAACAACAACAAAGGAGGAGGAGGATGCCCTCTGTGTGGTATATGTGTGGGTGGGTGTTTTCAAAAAAGACAGGATTACAGAGAACAAAAAGGCAGTTCCGTGAATAACAATACCAAAACAGGAGATATAATCTTCTTCGTCTTCCCCAAAATTCTGGCAGGCAAGGGTAATCAGGCTTAGAAGAAAGATCATACAGAACATTTCTGTTATGTATCAATAACTTGCAGCAAATTAATGTCACAGTGGAGTCCCTCACGCTATAATATTGGCCAAAGGCCTTTGATCTATAGGAGATGTAATTCTTGGCTTTAATCCTGCTCGTATATTGTACAACAGAGAAAAGTGGCCGGTGGTGGCCGGTGGGCCTGCAGCCAGTGATGTCACTGGGTGGAAAAATAGTTCAGGTTTTTGTCCCATTGCCCTCCTTTGCAAAGGTACTGTGGACTCTCAAGCACCTAACTGAACTGAAAGGTGTCTTAACTTATTGCAGAAGGGCTCTCTGCTGTCACAGTGTGGTAGTTCATGCTACAATATCTAAATTACTCAGAAGCAGGCCACACTTAATTCCATGAGGATTGCTGCCTGATAAATACGCATATGACTGCAATCTGAACTGGTTCATCCTAAAGATGTCACACAGGGATGTTAACAAGGGACCCCATATATTTCCAGACATGAAGGGAAATATTATAGCGGAAGAACATTGCCTCAGGAGAGTGAGGAAAATTCTCAGGGATGAGTCACACCCTGGCCGGCACTTTCTTGATCTCCTGCCCTCGGGCAAAAGATATAGAAGCATGATTAGTCATACCAACAGGGTAAAGAACAGCTTCTATCCGTGGGCTGTTAGGTTGCTGAATGAAAAGAGGCAACTGACTTTTGGGTTTGGTGGGTGTGCGTCAGTAAATGGGGGGAATTAAGACTAAGAGAGCTGAGTGGGGGGTGCTCGTGTAATCTCACTGTATACACGTTGTACAAGTGACAATAAAGTATTTCAATTTCAGTTATCCACCTCCTTCAGCTTATTCACTTCTACATTGTTTCCCCACAACATGGAACAAGGTGGAGGGATATTTTGTTGACTAGGACCTGGGACATCAGAGGTAACGTGACCCTGAGTTGGTCATTTGTCTCTCAGCCTGACCTCCCTCACAGGGTTGTTGTGAGAATGAAATTAGGAGGGGAGAACCATGTACACTTGTAATAAAATAAAATAAAATAATAAAATAAAATAAAATAAAATCTCAAGCAAGGTTGCTGTGAGGAAAACATGGGTTGGGAGAGTAAACCCATGAGTACTATGTCTGCTTACCTGGGTGCAGGGTGCAATTCATGATCCTTTTCCACATATAGGCTCTGCACACTGAGTTCTCATCTGAACAGTCCTACTTTCTGCAATAGCATTTAAAATTTACTGCAATCCCTTTTAGCCTCACAAAAACCCCGCAAAGTAGATTAGAGGTGCAATTTTCACAAAACAACAAAAAGAACAATTCTAGCCCCTTAAAGGCTAAGAAATTTATTATGGCATAAGGTGTCTTGGGCTAGGGTCTGCTTCGTTATTCTTGGAAATCCATGAAAGCCGTTTTCTAGCCTTTAAAGTGCTACTGGACTGTTGTTTTATTTCTGCCGCAAGCCAAGAAGTCTGGCATTCTGCTCCCTATCAGAAGTCCACAATCAGGGCATGAGAGCAATAGCATTCTTATGCTCATGTTCTGAGGTGAACTCCATGATGCAGTTCTCCAGCCAATGTGTACAAAAATGCATTTATTTAGGGAAAGCGTGCATAAACATGCATATATTTTTGATACTTCTTTTAGTGGGTTGGGATCTGCAAGACCTGTCTTTGGTCTGCATAGTTGTGCATTTAGGCTTTTTTGAATGTGTTTGCTCTAATATATTTATCTATATGAATAAACATTGTGTGTGTGAGCACACATGGGCTTATATTATTTTGGGAAGTCACTTTAGGTCACCTTTGTGAGGAAAGCAACTTAATTAATATAGTGACATAACAGTTAATTATTTGTGAAAAGAACACACATTATATTAAGGAAATTTGCTTGTTAAAATGTGTAAGGAAAAATTGCATGCAGAAATGTGTATATTAGAAGACTGATACATTAAAATGCTGACAAATTTCCATGGGAACTTCTTTCTTTCTTTTTAAAATGCGAACTGATGCAGCAAAGTGGAAAACGTAAGATGGGGGGGGGGGAGAAACTGATAAAACTGAAAATGACAAATTCATCCATCCCTAAGTAGACTCTTTAAAGCTGATGGATTTGGGTAACTTATGTTCATTGCCTTCTATTGAATATCACCCTATGGATTAAACCTTATGTGTTAGGTTTTATGCTACCATTTATGACCTCTGGGCCAGCTTGCCAGCAACTGAAAACACTGGCCCCACCAACGGCAATTGAGTTAAATCAGTTCAGCGAGCCTGGTGCTCATCTGTTAGGAATACATCTGCAAATCTCAGCAGAAGATGGGTATTGTGTCTTTAAACATCCAAGTGCATGGAAGCATTAAAGCAAACTTTTCCAGCTGACCTCCCAGTGTATTCTGGGTTGAATTGCTGAGAGCAATTGGCTGTCCTCTGGGAGCCACACACACACACACACACACACACTTTTCTGTTTGGCAAAAAGCTACAAATAAAGAAAGGAAGGTGAGGAAAGGAAAGTTAGAACTCTGCCAAGGGTGCGAAGTCGAAACTCTCGGACATTTTGGGTACCTGCAGGGGTCTCTGTAACCTCTGACAGTGACATTAATAATGAAGCTGTTGTTCTTCATCAGCCTGTGGGTATCCATGTCATGTTGAATAGCACATACACAGCCCACTGGATACATTTCATGCTTACGAAAATGAATGTTGTTGTTGATTTGTCCTACAAAGCTGCTCCTGGACTGAGAACAAGCTTCTTGCACTTTGCCCAGGTCTTCTTCAACTTCATGAGTGTGTGTGCATGAGAGAGAGCCTCAATAGCTCAGCTGGCTAGTGCGTGGTGCTGATAACACCAAGGTTGCAGGTTCGATTCCCATATGGGACACCTACTTAGTCTTGCATTGAAGGGGGTTGGCCTAGAATTCAGGGGTCGGCAAACTTTTTCAGCAGGGAGCCAGTCCACTGTCCCTCAGAACTTGTGGGGGGGGCAGACTATATGGGGGGGAAATGAACGAATTCCTGTGCCCCATATATAACCCACAGATGCATTTTAAATAAAAGCACACATTCTACTCATGTAAAACACCAGGCAGGCCCCACAAATAACCCAGAGATGCATTTTAAATAAAAGGACACATTCTACTCATGTAAAAACACGCTGTTTCCTGGACCGTCCGTGGGCCAGATTTAGAAGGCGATTGGGCCAGATCCAGCCCCTAGGCCTTAGTTTGCCTACCCATGGCCTAGATGATGCTCAGGGCCCCTTCCAACTCTATGATCTATGTGCACATGTGTATGTTGAGAATGGTTTAAAAATAATTATTTGACTTGACTGAAATGATTTTGTTTACAAGCTTCCCTGACGTCCTTATGTCAGATAGGGACTTGTGACACCATCCACACCTACAAATCGCAGCAGAGCTGATGGGATGAAAGAATGGCCATGTGGGCAACTGAGGCAGAGGACAAAGGAAGCCAAGAAGAATAAAGTACAATAAAGGTGCGGGGAAGAAGAGCATCAAAAAGACGTGTGCTAAAAAGGAGAGGCAGAGCATGGCTCTCAACACTCGCAAACAGGAAACTCCAGCAGAAACTTGCATGTTTGTTAAGGTCATCATTGTGGGTCTGTTCTTGAGGTACCCACCACAAAAGGTTAGTGGAAATTGCTCCCTAAAATGTGCCTATTGAGATAAATTCACAGTGAAATGCTGGTGAATTTTTATTATTATCAGTGCTTCCCCCCCCCCAAATGAATAAATTTAGGGGTACTCTCATTTTGACTCAAGTAATTTTCCTACTCATATTGAAATACTGCCCCTCAATGAGGCCAAACTTTCATCAGTAAAACACCACACATCCACATTCCACACTGCTTCACATATTAAATGCTCGCTTCCGTCTGAGACTCAGGAAACAGCGTGACAGGAAATGTGGTCACCATCTTGGGTAGCAACGGAACTGACGATTTACCATGCTAGAGAAGAAACTAAAAATTCTTAAAATTTTAGTTTCTTCTCCTGTTAGATTCACAAAATGTTTAGAGGTATGCATTCCCCTGCATCCCCCCAGAAAAAAGGACTTATGATGATTGCAAACTGATGTGAAAATGTGGAGAACAAAGTTTAAGATTTTTTAAAAATGAGATAACCTGAAACGGGCAGATTCACCCATTCCTACCGAAGGTCCCAAAACTGGTACTAGCCCTAACTATTTGGTCATGAAGCCTCCTCCCATCAAATTAAATTGCCTTAAGCAGCTCAAGACATGGTTTCCTCTCCTTCCTGAAGACCCCAACAGCCAGGTGGGTTAAGGGGAAGCATCATCCTCACTCAGCAGCTTTCGAGTCGCTCCTGACAAAGCCTTTCACACACCATCAGGCCGCCGTGTGTCTTCTGTCACTTCTCCTGCCTAGCTCTCTCAGCTAATGTGCACACATGCTCCAGGAAGCTCTCTCAGCTAATGTGCACACATGCTCCAGGTAGCCCATACATCCTTCCACAACCACATTGCAGGCAAACACATTGGCATAAAAGATTAAAAAAGGTAAAGGCCCCCTGGACGGTTAAGTCCAGTCAAAGGCGACTACGGGGTGTGGCACTCATCTCGCTTCAGGCCGAGGGAGCCAGCGTTTGTCCACAGACAGCTTTCTGGGTCATGTGGCCAGCAGGACTAAACCGCTTCTGGCGCAATGGGACACAGTGACAGAAGCCAGAGCGCATGGAAACAATGTTTACCTTCCCGCCACAGTGGTACCTATTTATCTACATGCACTGGTATGCTTTCAAACTGCTAGGTTGGCAGGAGCTGGGACTGAGCAACTTGTTGCGTGGATTCGAAACGCCAACCTTCCAATCGGCAAACCCAAGAGGCTCAGTGGTTTAGACCACAGCACCACCCGCATCTCCACTGGCATATTATTGGCACATTATGTCTATGACCAGGGTGTCGGAGAAGTTTAAATGACTGGTTTCGATAATAATTGCTACCGCTTTGAAGTCAGCAGCAACACATATGCATGGTGCAGATTAAATTGAAACAGATAACTTTTCGCCTTGTTTATGTACATAAATTATTAATATTACAAAAAGGCGTGAATTATTTAAGTTATTAAGTTGCTCAGCTAATTTCATGCCTTAATTAGCTTTTAGTGTTTACTTCAAAAGATCAAAAAGTTTTAAAAACCTATATCGTAGCCATGCAAACGGCGCAAAATAATAATAAAAAAAACCAGGATCACGTTTAATTTGTTTTCACTTTTTTGTTGCATTGAAGGGTCTCACCTATAAGCAACTATATTTATCTATTTGTGAAATTCAACTGAGGTTGCCCTTTATTTGAGACCATTGCAATCTGTTATTTCAGACATGGCAGCTCCCAATTGCCTCTTTCGAATGCTGATCTGGAAATCTCACTGGAAAACAGTACTTACCGCCTTCCTCAACCTGATGCTGCCAGATGTTATAGACTCTAACTCCTATCAGCCCCAGTCAGCATGGTCAATGCTCAGGCATGCTGGGAGCTGTAATCCAAAACATCTGGATGGTCCTGCTTGCAAACAGGATGCTGGACTGGACGGGCCTGATCCTGCAGGGCACTTCTTATGTTCTTCAGAGAAGGAGTCATTAATGCTGCAAGTTGTGAGACGCTGGTAAAAGCATGACAAAAGTAGAGTGTCTCATGTTTCTACCTGACTTCTCACACCCTTCTGGGTTATTGGATCTACAATGTAGAACTCGGAATGAAATATGGCCCAAAGTGAACTTCAAAATGAATTCCCCCTCCTTTTGTGAATGGATCACTGCTAGGGGAATCCATTCAATGGCTGCAACCTTTGCAGTTCAAATCCCAGAGGATTTGACTCCCTTCCTATAAAGGTATTGCCTGCACCATGCTCAGCCTGTACTTATTACAGTGGTACCTTGGGTTACATACGCTTCAGGTTGCATACACTTCAGGTTACAGACTCCGCTAACCCAGAAATAGTACCTTGGGTTAAGAACTTAGCTTCAGGATGAGAACAGGAATTGCGCGGTGGCAGCAGGAGGCCCCGTTAGCTAAAGTGGTGCTTCAGGTTAAGAACAGTTTCAGGTTACGAATGGAGCTCTGGAACAAATTAAGTACTTAACCCGAGATACCACTGTATTATGATTGTTCCTTTCTGAAAGTAAGAGCTGTTCAGTAGTGGGACCCCAGAAGCTGGTTGCCTTCTTCCTTGGCGACCACTCGCAGCAAAATAAGATTGTCTTCCATGAACACGGTTTTTAACAGTGAGTCCGTAAGTGACTGTGGAAGCCAATTCTGGATCCACACGTCCTTCCACAATGGGGACATAGGTTTCCAGGCAGGAGTTGATCACAGTAAGGATTTGCCAAGCATGATTTCCTCTTAGCATATTTCTCCCTTGTGTCCTGAGTTCGAGCATCTTCAAAGCCCATTTCTTTTGGTAAGGGCTGTTCTCCAATTGGAGCGCTCTCAGGCCAGTGTTTCCCAGTTGTCGGTGTTTATACTACATTTTTTAAAGATTTGCCTTGAGAGAGTCTTTAAATCTATTTTGTTGACCACCAGCATTACGCTGTCCATTTTTAAGTTCGGAATAGAGTAGTTGCTTTGGAAGACGATCATCAGGCATCCGCACAACATGACCAGTCCAACGAAGTTGATGTTGAAGAATCATTGCTTCAACACTGGTGATCCTTGCTTCTTCCAGTACACTGGCATAAGACTCCCCTCCATTAGAGGTCTTTAAACAGACGCTGGATGGCCATTTGCCAGGGATTCTTCACCTGTGACTCCTGCACTGCAGGAGGTCAGACTACATGACCCTTGGGATCCCTTCCAATTCGACTATTCTGTGTTCCATTCCCTCCACTTTATTTGAATGACTGGAAGCCCCAGACTTTCCCAGTATCAGTTTCCTAATGAACATCTATTGGCATTTATTCTATTTTTATTTTTTTTGTAATACCTGCCTAGCTTAATATTTATTTAATACCTTTTTCATTTTCTCAGGCTTTTGATCTTTTTTTAGTACTTGTTAGTACACTCATATAGGTGGTACTGAGCGAGAGGGACCAAAAGTGTGAATCAGCCAGTGCCAGATTTACGTATAAGCTAAACAAGCTGTAGCTTAGGGCCCCACTCTCTTGGGGGCCCCAAACAAATTTAAAGGGGAAAAAGCTGGATGTACATTTCCAAAATATAAGATAAAAAACAAATAAAATAAAACCTACATACAGCAACAGTGTTTTGTGTTGTGTAGGCTCCTATGATGTAAGTCATGGGCCCCGCCTGCTAGCCTGCTCCCTAAAATATCACTGGTTTGCTCATTTCTAGATATAGGGTGCCTACATTCTGCTTGTACTGGTTGCAGGGCAACATGTGCAAATGGTTTTAGATACCTATTAGGTCTATAAGTTACCATATAGCATATATTCAACACTCAAAACAGCGACAATTTGTTGTTGACAAAGGACAGCTGGACATACAAAGGGCCCCATTACCTTTAGTAGCTTAGGACCTCATCAAACCTGAATCCGGCCCCGGACTCAGCATAAGGCTTCTTCCTGTGCTTCCTACGACAATTTTAGTATAGTTTTGTTGGGGGTGGGGGAGGTCACACATGCACGTGAGGAATGCTAAGACTTAGGATAGTAGCATTGGATGGAGATGTCACCATCTCTTTTATCTGGACACATATTTTAATTGGAAATGTGGCACGCATTTCTAAGCCAAAGTGAAGCATCTTTAGCAATGTATCGCTTTCATCTATAATTTGCAAGTGTATAAATAAATGCCGAGGGCCATTAATTGCATAGCATTTGACAAGTGGAATCCTGGTTAGACTCATTATACTACTGGAAGACCTAAGCCCTCCATAAAAATGGAGTCGATGTCACTTCAGAAATTACAGGAGAGATGTAAAGTTAAAGCTCATCAGACAATACAGAGGCTAAGCTATTATAGTTAATGAGCCATTCATGGCCCAACTACTCTAACCTTAGAGGTTATTGACTAAAAAATATGCCTATAACTTATGGACTTGCTCCCCCCCCCTTTTTTAATTAAGACTCCAATTAAAATACCCAGCCTCACGTATGTCTTGTAAATCAAGTCACTTTGATCCGATCAAGGAATTTACGCGTACAGTCTCTGTGGCGCACGAGACAGCCACTTGTGCTGGGTTGCTTAATGAAAAAGGCAGGGAAGGCCTAAATGATCCATAATCATTCTGTTCTGACACGCTGCAGTTCAAAGACAAGATGTGCCATAGATTTCAGATGGAATGAAAACAGACTCAGTGGCATTTTCCAAAGGAAAACGTGAACATTTTCTCTCCCTAACATTGACAAGTGGCAGAACTGAAGAGTCAACAACGAGACGGATTTTGTGCTCGCGCACCTTTCACCCCTGCTTTTCTGATAGCAAAAGGAGACGTGCTTAAAAAAAAAGAAAATAATGCTGTGTAACCTGCTCATTTCTATAAAGCCTTGAATATTCAGGCAGGTTAGCCTTTCGGTAACCAGCAGCAGCTGAAATGGCCATGGGTGTGAAACCTACATATTTAAAGTAATGCACAATCCACGCATAACATCAGCTAATCCAGGCCACTGGGATATTTAAGCAGATTTTCAGAACAATCTCCTGCTCCTAAGATGTTGGTTCAGGGCACCCTGAAGCCAGCAAATGTGCTAGTTTGACAGCACCGATCCCTAGGATACCGTAATAAATAGGAATGCTTATTATAGAGCTGGATTTAGGGCATTTTGAGAGCTTTCCTCAGATGGGAGTCTCAAGTGTATTCATTGTCACAGCTATATGCTGCACAGCTATTGCTCATGAGGTACCCGTCTGTATCTTCACAGCAGATATAGAGTAGTCGGAGGGTGGGGAGTGCGCAAGCCGTGATGCACTCAACAGGAGTGATGGAGTCATGTTGTTCCTCCTTGGGATGTTGTGGGCATTCAAAGATGGGGCACTCAATAAAGCAAAGGCCACTGTTCCAATACCGCCAAACAGAACTGAAATGATTTTGTGTTGTAGGGGGCGGGAAGGTAACATCCTGCAAAAATCACGGCCAAGAACAGTGAGCATTCCCAGAGGCATTCTGTTCTAGGGATGTAGCAGACTAGCCACTGCTTGAAGTGTGATTATTATTATTTACTAAATTTATTTACTGCCCTTCATCCGAGGATCACAGGCCAGTTTACAGTATCAAAACACAAAAATACATAACATCATAACAAACAAAGCAATACCCCGCCCCACACAGTTTAAAAGGCAATAGATAGTTTAATCAGCTAAAGGCCTGGAAGAAGTGGGATGTTTTTGCCTGGTGCCTAAAGATATATAAAGAAGGCACCAGGTGAGTCTCTCTGGGAAGAGCACTCCACAAATGGGGAGGCGCTTCATAGGTAACAGGTAAACAACCCCCTCCAAGTATTTAGGCTATACCACCTCCTCCATTTAATTCAGTCTTTGGGAAACATGTACTTCCACCCACAAAACCTACAACAAATTACAGTGTCAAATAGTTGGTGGTCACAGAGGACAACTTTGGCTCAAGGCTAGAACAAGATGTCCTCTGCAAACAGTGTAAAATAAGGTTCCTCTTCTAGGCTGGCTGGCTCCCTGAATTGGAGCACTCCTGCTGGAGGCAGCTGTTGTTGGGATGCAGCCAAGGAATTGGGGGCAATTGGCAGGCCCCCAGCTGGCCCCAGCCCACCGGCCGGTGTGCCAGGCGATCTCCAGTCCTTGGAGCAGCATGAAACCGTGACCCTAGCTTCAGAAGCCTTCAGAAGCTGGGCATGCACACTCAGCAGAGTAAATAACCCTGCACAACAGAAGTGGCAGGGAGAGGCTGTGTTGAGCATATTTACAAGGAGTTTATTCAGCATACAACAGGACAAAAGGAAAACATGTCTTCTCTCCTTCATGTCCAAAAGCAAGCAGAAGCTATACACAAACGGAAGTTCCCAGCAAGCTGTGCTGGACTGTAAACAGGCATGTGACACACAACAATCATGCCTGTTCCTCTTAAGGTGGAACGGAATATTCTAACAGCTAATATACTCTCCCTAATAAGAGTGCTCTGGGCTGGTGATGCACCACCACATGTTATAATGTATCAGTAGGACCTGATAGGAGAGCCCTGGTTTAGGTTCCTGCTTATTGGAGGTTGCAGGTCCCCACTTTCTACCATCTCATGTGAGCAAGGAAGAAAATGCAGGATGAGGCTCTGCAGAAAGGAGCAGGCTTGGTTCTCAACAGGGACAGGAAACAGGCACCATCCCAATGATGTCCAAGTTAAGCCTTGTCACCTTCTCCCATATAATTGAATAGTCGCCACTCACTCCTATGGGGACAACAAATGCCCAGTGCTTGGAGGACGCCACTGTTGATGAAGGAAAAACCTGTGTTTCACCACTGACAGTGGCCTTGTTGGCAGGCACCCCCCACAAGTGGTTGTAGCCCTGTGGTCCTTGGTCAATACAAGCCCTCCCTCTCCACATACCCCGCCCACCCTAAGGACAGAGACTTTGCTAGTAACAGCTGAAATTTCATCAAACTACGGGGAAAAGTGACAGGTGCAGAATGCATGCGAAAACAGCAACCTCCCAAATCCAAATGCAAACAGAAAGTCTTTCTAGTTGCCTAATGATAGGATCCTCATTTACAAGCTTGTTTTGGGAACGAGGTGTTATTTTTTACTAACTGCTGCAAGATTAAGCCTCCCACTAGCTTGCGATGGTGTGAAAACCATAAATTACTTTAAAGAATTTGGGGAGGGGGCGAGGGAAACAGTGGGAACATTCCAATTAGGAGCCACACGGTACTCACATACCTGTATTCCTGCTTCTCATTTACACCTTAATGGTGTTTTAATAAATATTACATGAGTCAAAAACAGATCCACAGAAACCATCAGCCCAGTAGGACGATATTGCCTCTTTTAAAGCTTTTCTAATTAAAAAATTATATCGAGCGAGTTCTGCAAACCGTGTATGAATTATTTAATTTGTAGCAGCCAGGAAGTAATTTCTTCCTGTATTCAAAGCTTTAAAAAGTCGTTTCTTCTTAAAGAAAACTCAAAGGTTATGTTTTCTGCAAAAAGAAATTGTAGAGTTGAGTGCCCATTCTCAAACTTCACAAGTTGGCGCTGACTGTGGCTGTGTGTTCAAACTAGTCATGCCAAATCCCACTCCCCAAATCCTTTCTAGACAGCTTTGCATGGCAAGCAAACAGATGCATGAAGCCCATGTGCTGGTCACTCAAGCAAGTCTATCACATGGTCACTCAACAGTAATCCTATGGGCTGCTGCAAGATAGAAATGTCATCCAAATGGATTGATCAGGTTTGGCTTAATACAAGATGCCTGGCCTTCTGCCTCTGCCAACCAAACAGTACTTTCTGCTTCTTGAACCTCAAGCCACCAGTTTGAGGAACCCTGAGTTGGAAGGTTTCATTTTGGGTCCAGATATCCAGGACACCAACCTGGCCCTGATACCGTGGCTGAAATGAAAACTGGATACAAGATCTGTTTTGGAACCAAGGGTAGCCCAATACATTTTGCCGCCTGAAGCAAAGGAAAAGATGGCACCCCACATTCCATGTGTAGAAACCAAATGGACTAGCACCAATCTTACTTCAATGCTGTTGATGGGGTAACACACTAAACTACACCTGAAGGCAACAGGGTAGTTTAGGAGGTGCAGGGCAGATTGCATGCCACACATGCCACTTTCCACTGCTGCCTGAAGCAGCTGCCTCGTTCTGCCTAATGGTAGGACCAGCCCTGGTTGCAACACCTCGTTCAATGCTCCACATCAGCACACTAGAATCCAGCCAATAAGGAGCAACATGATGGAGTGGAGATTTGAAGCCTCCCCAGTCCTAGGCTGACACCCTAACCATTCATCACAGTAGCTTTGAGCTCACTCTAGCTGTGGGGGATAGGCAAAATAAAATATAAGGGCTTGTATCCAATGTAGTGCTAAGAAACTCATCTCATTAGCACAAGGATTGATGCTTGCACAACAGAACTCCCCCAGCTCTCCTCCTCCTACACGTCCCCAAAATCTGTCCTAGGGGTTTCCCCAACCCTCCAGAGCAGATTTGTGTAAGGTGTGGGGGCATGTACAGGTGGAGGAGAGTGGAGGAAATCTAGCTGGGAATGTGTATATCCTTGCACTAAAGGAATAAGCACATTGCATTCAGCCCATGGTTATTTTAAGGGCCTATTATTATTATTATTATTATTTTAAAAAATGCTTGGCATATCCATTGCAAGCATGTACACATTTCATAATGCAGCTTCTCTTGCAAAAGCCATTTCAGTGTGATCTCCAGCTGTCCTCAATTCAACGAGCCATTCCCTCAGGGTGATGGGTGGGGGTTAAGCACTTAGATGCTCTACAAAGGAATTTATTGATATTCTTTTTTTCTGTCTTCTCTAGACAACTACTTTTATTAATTATTTGAACAAGATTTCACTGAGATGAAAGAGCCCACTGTCCTTTGATGTGACTGCATAACTATCATTAACATTTTATTATTTTTGGGAGCATGGGGCGCACCGAGGAAAGAATACGAAGTTCTTATTTTAAACCTCAGAGTTGGCAAAATTCTCATCTTGCTAACAAGTCACCAAAAATTAAACCTTTCCAACTTATATTTCCACTATATCACAAATGCACCTTTTTAGTGGGTAACTGGCACCATCCATCCATATCTTGGCAAAAGAGCTCCTATTATGACACCGAAAGACACACACACACAAATATCTTCCGCAAGTCTATCTCTAATTTACCTTTAGGACACAATGGTTTCCATGACTATTCTTTACAGGTCAAAAGCTGTATGCAGAATCTTCACGATCATGTTAATGGTGCAAAGTGTGGAAATTAATTTTATCTTAAGGGCAAAATTCCATTTCCACCATTGCTTCTACACAGGTAGGTAAAAACAGCATAAGTTCAAGTAGTGGAAAGGGTGTTTGCCATCCTTGATTCATTCAGGGTAGGGACCAGCAAGTTTTATATACTTTATTGTGTTCAACTATCTATCTATCTATCCATCTATCCATCCATCCATCCATCCATCCATCCATCCTTTGTTCCATCTTGGACTCCCATGATTCCATATTTCCAGGAGCTGCATCCTGGTAGAATCTAGGATTCTGCTTAGCTGTTATTCTAGGACAGGGATGGGGGAATCTGTGTCCCTTCAGGTGGTGTTGGACCACAGCTCCCATGCTGGCTGTGACTGATGGAATTTAGAGTCCAGCAACACCTGGAGGTCCATGGATTCCACATTCCTGTTGAACTAGAACACGTGGATGGATGCCACGGCCCAATGGATATATATGCACAAGAAACAGAATGAGGAATTGCACCTATAAATGGTTCCTTTTGGTTTGCTTTAACTGCAAAAAAATATTGTTCCCGTTATGGAATATGGATTTTCTATTAAAAGAATATGGGCCTTTTTATTCAGGAGGTTTAATACAGTGTGCAAGACTAAGCATATGGACTGATCATTTTAACCCTGGCCATGTCATGCTCTTGCAGCCACAGTGCACCATCTATAAAATCAGAATATTAAAAAAAACAACACCCTGTCTCATGGTGTTACTGCTCCAAGGATTGCCAATAAAGGATATAATTACAACGCGCTTTGCAAACCAGAAGTGCTCTGAGAGTTATTAAAATTAACAACGGTGCCCACTGCCTCTCTCTGATGAATGTAGCTCCAGCAAGGCTCGTGGCAATGGGTGAGGGCCAGTCTGTTGGATCGGGTCCCTATTTCTAATCTGGATTTTGTACATCTTTCAAACTTTCAGCTGCTTGCTTATGTTCTCGATTCTGCCACATGATTACGGTAAACATCCCTTTAGACGCTTCTTCCTTTCTCCCCACGAAGGCACTTATCCACCACAATCAAGTCACCTTGAAGGCTCCCTCTCCGCAGCATCCAAAATCAAACCAGCATTCCCCCATAAAGTTCCAATCTTCTTTTCCTCAAACAAACAATAAAACACAAAAGAAAAGAAAATACTCAGTTGAGAAGCAACACTTCCCTTTGTTAAATGCCCAGCAGGGTCATCAACGCTGAAGAGAGGGAGGGGGGGGAAGGAACCTTAAAATCAATTAATAATGCCAGATTAGTACTACAAGAGAAAGGGAATCCAATCTTTTATTTAACTTAAATTCCTTTTATGCCGCAGATGTCCCTGCAATATTAATAGTGTTTAAACATAAATCCTCCTCTCCGTGCAGCCAACATAATTGCGCGCTGCATGCTAGCAGTTCTAGACGCTTTGACTCGCAGCCTTGAAACAGCCTTAAGCTGCGGCATTGCTAATCCTAATGCCTGATGCCATGATGCGAGTTTTATTACTGTGCATAAATGAAAAGGGGAGGAGGGTAACGGGGAGGAAAGTCCCTCCCTGCAGGATTACAGAGTGTAGTGACAACCTTGGTAGAATCGAGACATTGAGATGCTTTCAGGGGCCAAATGGGATTCTGGCATGAAAGAAGGAGGGAGGAGAAGATGCTGTTGGGGGAAAAATTTGACACATGACTGTCCTCATCTTGGCATCTTCTCCCAGTACACATGTACCCATCAAGCTGTGGGATTCTAAGCATATGTTCTTCTGAACGGATTCAATTTTTCATTTATTTGGGAGGGCGAAAAGAAACAGAGAGATTTGTCAGAAGCAGCAAATGGTTTTTTCGGATGCTGCGGCTGATAAGGCTGACGTTGCCTTTTTTGTTGTTGCTGCTGCTGCTGGGAGCTGACATCACACAAACCAGCCTCTGCTGGTTAACCCAACCGCTTGCCTTTCCCAAGTGAGAACATGTGCGCAGGCACACCGGAATCGGAACTAAGTATATCCCTTCTCTGAGCTGGGGATGCCCACTGCTGCCCACAGGAACACTGGCAGGCTGTCCAAAATGTGACAGAGTGAAATAAGGAGATTTCATCTACATTCTAAGGCATGAAAGACCATTGCTCAGCATTAGAGCATTTGCTCAAAAGGTCCCTGACTCAGGAAGCATAAGACTCTCTTGTCACAACAGCTCCACTGGCTGCCGGCAATTCAAAGTGCTGGTTATGACCTATATATGCAGCTTAGGTCCATGCTATCAGAAAGACCACTTTCCCTCATACGAACTCTGCCTGGGTTTTGAGGACTTCAGGGGAGGCCCTTCTCTGGGTCCCACCATCCTCACAGGCACACTTGGTGGGGACACTGAAGAGGGCCTTCTCGGTGGTGACTCCCGGACTTTGGAATTCCTTCCCTGGAGAAGCTAGACATGCGCCATCCTTGTTGTCCTTCCAACAAGCTTTTGGCAACTGACTGCTTTTAACAAGGAAGAAGGAGGAAGCTGGCAGCCAATGCCACCCCCTGAACTAGCTGTAAGCAAGATGGCAGGCAGATGGAGGCTTTCTGGGGGACAGGCTGAGATTGCTAGGACAGTGCCCCACTTGCTCCAATGGACCAGATTCAATCCCTGGCCTCCCATGATGAAGCTGGGAGAGGCTCCCTGTCTGAAACCCTGGAGAGCTGCTGATCAACAGGGAAGACAATATTGAATTACAGTGGTACCTCGGGTTAAGAACTTAATTCGTTCCAGAGGTCCATTCTTAACCTGAAACTGTTCTTAACCTGAAGCACCACTTTAGCTAATGGGGCCTCCTGCTGCTGCCGCGCCGCCGGAGCACAATTTCTGTTCTCATCCTGAAGCAAAGTTCTTAACCCGAGGTACTATTTCTGGGTTAGCGGAGTCTGTAACCTGAAGTGTATGTAACCCAAGGTATCACTGTACATGAACCAACTGGCAATTTCCTATGTTCCAGTATATAAGAGTGTGTCATGTAGTCTTGAAAAAGCAGAGGCCTGCATACCTACAAACCAAGTTTCTCATGACACTGTTTCAAAAGCGGGGGCCCCTTTTTTAATGTACTCTGGTGGGTCAGAACTGATTTATCATTTCCTAGGTCGCTCCTCGGTGACTGCATCTCTTTCACTGTAAAACAACCGCAGAGTGTTGTGATTATTTCAGAAGCATGGTACAAATAAATAGAGTCTCTATTGTCTGGGGCCAGCCCTCCTCTTTCTGGCAGTCCTCTTGCTGCTTTCCTCTACAGCCATTAAGATAAAAGTGAGCTGTTTTGAAGCATCTTTTCATCTGCCCCTGCTTTATAATCTATTGTGGGCTCAGCCACGTCGCTTTTCAATCTTTCCAAAAGTTGTCCCGCTGACCCTGAAATGTCAAACGGTTATAAGGGTCTGAATCCAAAATTGATTACTTCATAGGTTCTCACAATAGCGAGCTGTATGCTTTCGCTTTTTTTTTGTTGTTGTTACATAAAAAAAGAAGAAGAAGTCTGCCATAAACTAGAAGAATGAAGAGAGGGCAGATAGTGAGCATGACACTTTTGGAGATAGCAAGGAGCAGCTCTTTGACATGAAATGAAATCAAAACCTAAAGTTTCAGCCTCTTCGAAGTGCTGTGGAAATACAAATGTCCAGTAGGTGCCCATGGAATACAAGTTGCGCTCTCTGGATTTCTCAGCTGAACAGGCTCATGTTCCTCTCGGATGTTTCAGTCTTGGTTCACCAGTTATCCCACCCACTACCTGCTGCTCAGATTCAAATGTAGGAGTCCTGTTGGATCAGGTCGATGGTCCAGCATTCCGTTCTCACAGTGGCCACCCAGATGCCTATCATAAGCCCACAATACCACAACACACACGTAACTGGTAGTAAAGTAACATAACATTATATATAATAAAACTGTAATCTAATCATCTTCTTCAGCGACAAGGTTTCCAGGAGATTTTTCAGTAGGTTTTTTCAGCCGAAATAGTCCACAAGAACACAGAAGTTGCCAGTCAGAGACAAGAGTGTACCCTGAGAACTGGTCTATCATCAGCTGCCTTATTGTTACTAAGTAGTTCTGTTTGTTACACTCTCAAGACATAGGACTATGCAGAAGGCAAGTTCATTTGTTACCCTTGTAAGACATAGGATGATGCAGAAGGAAGGTAGCAGTATGAAATGGCATTGCCAACAGGAACTGTACATTGTAATCGTTGGACTTGACAATCTTTGGACTCGACTATCCTTGGACTTTACTACTGGTAGAACCTATTTGGTGTTTCACAACTTTCTGACTAGTTGCAGGACCTTAGCCAGACCTAGCAGAGTACACGCAGAATCCACGGAAGCAATTGGCAACTTGGCTGCAGACAGGATAGACGAAGCAGGAACCAGGAACTTGCAGTTAGGTGTTTATTATATACAGTGGACTATTTACAGCAACAGAACATGGATCTTTTGCTAGCTCTCTCTGACACGACTCTTACACTGACACACTGAACTCTGAACCTCTGAACACCTAAACTAACACATTCCAGTTAGTAGGCCATTAATTATCACTCCCTTGAGAGAGCTTGACCAATCAGGGAGAGGACTCCATGTCTCTGTTATCTCCAGGCAGACTTACTCCTTCAGATTGCCTTCTGGCTGTCTGCCAAACCTTAATTGACTCTGTGTGAGTAGCTGCACATATACAGTTTCCCAACAATACTGAATCGAGCAGAAAGGAAGGTGTGGGGCACCAAATTTTGGCCTTGCACAGGGTGCCACTGAATTTTGAAAGCCCAAAGTCTGAGCCCTGCCCGTTGAGGTCTCGTTTCCAGAATAGTTCACCATGCAGCAAGCATGAAGACTGGTGAACTTGTGGAAATTTTAACACTAGTCAGATCACAGTGTAGTAATTGTGGCTCCTGTCTTAGGAGAAATAGTCTAAGAGAGCCTCTGTACCACTGACATTTTAGCGTTTGTATACTCTATGAACCTATCTCCCCACGCCTCCAAAGGAGTGTGGTAAATGCTGCAGCTGGGCTACACAACTGCAATGAGGGCAGCTTGATTCCTTATTAAACCTTGCTATGAAATCCAACCTTGTTGAACCCCACTGTATGCTTCAGGAAGCCCCACACAGAGCTGGGTTTACACAGCACCCAGAGCCGTTTCAGAATCATTGCATTCAGGTCTGTCCCTACCATTGGGCAGAATGAGGCAAGTGCCTCAGGCGGCATATCCTAAGAGGCACCCAGAGTGGCAGTGATACAGTGGAGCAAAGCTTTGGTGTCACATAGCCCGCCCTGCAGTCCCTAAGGTAGCCTGTTGCCCTCAGGTGTGGCGCAGGATAGGGTACCTTGGCAGTCTCTAAGCAAACGTCAGCTCCTAGTTCTATTGGCTTTTGTACATGGAATTGGGATGTGTGTGGTGGGGAAAATACAACTCCTTCTAAAACACATTGAACACCACTCACCTGGGCAGATGAAGCACCCAGTAATGGTGCCTGCATCTTGTCTGGACTGATATGTCAATATGCTGTGTTTAGATTGCTGTTTCCAGCTATTAGCCCATCACAAATGCTATAATCTACATGTTTATTCTCTGTAGTAAGTACGTGATCTCGGCGAATTCCAGTAATTACAAGTGCTTCATCCTTTTCTTTAGCCAACCAGTAATATAAATACGTTTAATTAGCTAACACCCCTTGCCAATTACAGCATCTGAGGAAAGCAGGGCTGAGATTGTTGGTCCTAATTATTTTAATATTCTGGAGAACCACTTTAACATAACAAGATAATTACCCATGGATAAGAGTTTACGAGAGCTACAGCCCTTCTCTTTGTTTTTCAACAGGACCCGCCTGACCCTTGTTAAATTTCCAAACACATTCTCATTTTAAGATTAAAAATGGTAATTTGGGCAAAATCATCAAAGCACCACATACTAGCCTGGAAGTAATAACAATGTGCAATCTCTACCCTACAGGAAAATAAATCTGCTCTATATAACATGTAATTAAGTTCTATAGCAGAATCCACAGAAATCTTTTTTCCTTCTTTCTAGAATATTTCCTCTCCTCTAATCAACACACACTTCCTTCTTATCTCAGAGAAGTTGCGCTTTTGTTTTCAGCTTGTGACATATATTGTAGCATATATTTAATAGTAGTTTTTTATTGTTTAAAACCATTATGGGGTCTTTGGCAAAATAAAATAAATGTATCGGCTGAAAAGCAATCTGTTATGTATGTATTTATAGACTTGCCCCAGATTTATTCCACTTTTTTTTTATTCACCCTCCATCAATCAAGTGATTCCACTATGGGGTACATCAAATAAAACATCAAGCTAACAATAAAATTCCAGTAAAATCATCAAAACAATATGAAAACAATCAGTATAACAACCCACTAACTAACACAAGTCAATCATTTAATACATCACTTCTGACTTATTGACAATCATCCTGTGTAGTTATTTTATATTGCTCGTGGTTTTGTGGTTGTAATTCTTTTGATGCTGTTGTTCAATTATAGTGAATTATGATTTTTATTTTTTTGGTATTTTGTAGGGTACCTTGGGACCATTTGGTGGAGGGCAGTTAATAAACATGTTAAGCAAACTAATAAGTCAAATCACTAAGGGAGCTCTGGGAGGGAGGGCAGGATATAGAACCATAGAACTGTAGAGTTGAATGGAACTGCAAGCGTCGTCCAGTCCAACTGCTGCAATGCAGGAATATTTCGCCCAAAACTGGGCTCAAACCCTCAACCCTGAGATTAAGAGTCTTGTGATCTATTGACTGAGCTATCCCAGCTTGAGATATAAGGGGTAGCTTTTTAGCTGGTGCTGAAAGAAAGAGAAAAAAACAATGCTAGTGTGAGCTGGATTTCAAGAGTGAGACAATCCAAAACCAGGAGCCACCACTGAGAAGACCCTTTCATGATGTGTAGAGGTACAAACCTCGGTGACAAACCAAAGAGAAATCTGGTGCAACAAAGGGTCAGCCAGCCAGTTCTGCTGACCTCCGATGGGATGAGAAGGTGGTTACAGAAGGATATTGAGGATGCCCGGGATTAATTGCCTCAGTGGCAGGCCATGTTGTAAGAGGACATAGTAGCCTTAGCAGGGGTTGTCCTATGATGGGAAGTGTGTCAACATGAAGATTCACCAGGTGTCTTTGCTCACAAAAGTTAACATGGCATTCTGGAACCCCAGTGGGAGGAACCCCTGACATTAGGTTACTTTCAGTGCCATTCTTCTAGAAAAAGAGGTGCTGGAACTCACAATGAATGTCTCCTTTGTTCTCTTGTAATGGTAATGGCGCCCACCTGAGAGGTGCCAGAACTGAGTTCCAGCAAATTCTGGCTGAAAAAAAGCCCTGCTTACATCTTCTATGTTCACATTGTGCAGAAATGCAACAGCCAGTGTGGTGTAGTGGTTAAGAGCGGTGGACTCGTAATCTGGTGAACCGGGTTCGCATCCCCACTCCTCCACATGCAGCTGCTGGGTGACCTTGGGCTAGTCACACTTCTGTGAAGTCTCTCAACCCCACTCACCTCACAGAGTGTTTGTTGTGGGGGAGGAAGGGAAAGGAGATTGTTAGCTGCTTGGAGATATCAAGCGGCTAAAGCGGGATATCAAATCCAAAAAACAAACAAACACCAGTTATAAACTTGCTCTTCCTCCAAAGCATTCAGAGCGTCCAACACAGTTCTCCTCCTTTTATTTCACAACAGTTCCATGCAGTAGAATCATAGAATCATAGAGTTGGAAGAGACCACAAGGGCCATCGAGTCCAACCCCCTGCCAAGCAGGAAACACCATCAGAGCACTCCTGACATATGGTTGTCAAGCCTCTGCTTAAAGACTTCCAAAGAAGGAGACTCCACCACACTCCTTGGCAGCAAATTCCACTGTCGAACAGCTCTTACTGTCAGGAAGTTCTTCCTAATGTTTAGGTGGAATCTTCTTTCTTGTAGTTTGGATCCATTGCTCCGTGTCCGCTTCTCTGGAGCAGCAGAAAACAACCTTTCTCCCTCCTCTATGTGACATCCTTTTATATATTTGAACATGGCTATCATATCACCCCTTAACCTCCTCTTCTCCAGGCTAAACATGCCCAGCTCCCTTAGCCGTTCCTCATAAGGCCTTCTTCTTCTTCTTCTTCTTCTTCTTCTTCTTCTTCTTCGATCACTCGTGGCTGAGTAAGATTGTCTTCCATGAACACAGTTTTAACAGTAAGTCCATAAGGTACTGTGGAGGCCAATTCTGGAGCCACACGTCCTTCCACAGTGGGGACATAAGCCTTCCTCTTAGCACGTTTCTCCCTTTCGTACTTAGTTCTCCAATTGTAGCACTCCCAGGCCAGTGTTTCCCAGTTGTCAGTGTTTATACTACATTTTCAAAGGCATCGTTTCCAGGCCTTTGACCATTTTGGTTGCCCTCCTCTGGACACGTTCCAGTTTGTCAGTGTCCTCAGAGTTAAGCTCAGAGGCTCAGAGGAAGAGGGATATGGTCAGAGAGAGTGGCTGGCCCAAGATCACCCAGCAAACTTTGTGGTTGCATGAAGATTCAGACCTGGGTTTCCCTGGTCCTAGTGCTAGTCGGAGCACTCAAAGGAAATGTAGCTATGTAACGGTGAATAGCAATGCTAGCAAAAAATAAAATAAAAATAAAAAGCCGAATCCTTGCTGATTGTGCCAAGGGGAACGAAAAGAAGGAAAGCAAGGAAAGGAGAACATTTAATTGTAAAATCCTGGGGAGGCAACGATAGCAACAGAATGGAATTTTAAAAACAAAAAAGCGAAGGAGAAGCATGCATAATTGCTGGCAAGCCAAGCCAGTTTAGCGGCATGATGCCTGACAATCGCTCTCAGAAGTGGCCAATGTTTCACTTCGTATTATACAGAGTTGTTAGCCCACAGAGAAAGCAAAGAAGCGAGCAAGCTGTGCTAGCCCCAGAAGGCCACTCAATTTTTCCCCTATGATCCTATTACGGGGATCCAGTTAACATCTAGAATGGAAGCACAGGGCTACGCCAACGGGCGTGGGGTCTTCCACTGCTCGGAAAGCAATTAACGTCTTTGTTTGCTTTGTGACTTGGTGCCAGGAGCAACAGAGGAGAGACCAATTTCCATGATACGGAAATCCCATTTAAGGGGAGCTCCTGCCAATGTTCATTACGTTCACATTCCAAGTCCAAATGTGGGGCTTTATCCCTGTGTTAAAGCATGGGGGGAGGCGGGGGAGAAATAATTTAGCTCAGCAACTGCAGTTCCACCTACCTTTTAAAGTAGTTTACAGGTAAGCTACCCAGTTGTGATGAAATCAAATCCTCTAAAGCAGGGGTAGGCAACCTAAGGCCCAGGGGCCGGATGCAGTCCAATCGCCTTCTCAATTTGGCCCACGGACAGTTCGGGAATCAGCGTGTTTTTACATGAGTAGAATGTGTGCTTTTATTTAAAGTGCACCTCTGGGTTATTTGCGGGGCATAGGTATTCATTCATATATATATAAATATAGGTAAAGGTAAAGGGACCCCTGACCATTAGGTCCAGTCGTGGCCGACTCGGGTTGCAGCACTCATCTCGCTTTATTGGCCAAGGGAGCCAGCGTACAGCTTCCGGGTCATGTGGCCAGCATGACTAAGCCGCTTCTGGCGAACCAGAGCAGCTCACGGAAACGCCGTTTACCTTCCCGCCGGAGCGGTACCTATTTATCTACTTGCACTTTGACGTGCTTTCGAACTGCTAGGTTTGCAGGAGCAGGGACCGAGCAACGGGAGCTCACCCGGTCATGGGGATTCGAACCGCCAGCCTTCTGATTGGCAAGTACTAGGCTCTGTGGTTTAATCCACAGCACCACCCGCGTCCCATATATATATATATATATATATATATATATATATATATATATATATATATAAAATATATAGTCCGGCCCACCACATGGTCTGAGGGACAGTGGACTGGCCCACAGCTGACCCCTGCTCTAAAGGATTAAGCAATTGTTGCAAAAAAAAGAGAACAGGGGGGAAAGGCATAGGATGCGGCTAAATGGACATTATCAAAGGTCACTGAACCCATCTTATATGTCAGCTGTGGATCTTTGCAATGGCTCTAGAAAAGTCAATATTTGTTGGGAACACTCTTTGGGCTTCCTGCCTTGCTTCTGTCAAGGTCGAACTCTGAAAACTCTGCAGGGCTTGGAAGGGGATTTGGTGGGGAGATGGTTCTTTATCGGCAATGGTTTTAAGCCCCTTTGCTTGAGGCGTGGAGGATATACGAACATATAATGCCACTGTACTACATTTCACTCATTGCCTCCAACACATTTGACCCAGTCTCCTTGGACTAGCACAAAACCTTCCTTCTTTATTCATCTGCCATTGCTAAAATACAGGCAGGAAAGAAGAAGAAGCCCCAAGTGCCAAGGCTGAGATTTTTTACATTTTTGTTTTGTCACAGCCATTTAGCAAATGCAACAGGATAACTAAGAGAGAAGAAGGGAAGACAATGTGGCTTTAAAAAAATATATATGCCAAAAACCATATATCTGAAATAACCTTTGTCGGGTTTTGTTTGTTTTTACTTCTAGGCTGACAATAAGCACAGTGTGTGTGTGTGTGTGTGTGGAAATCACAGATTGGCATATGGAAGCTGGGACTGGCCTTTGTTTTCTAAACAGCAGAAAGGTCAGAGTGAATGTAGAAGAACAAGAAGAAGAAAAAACCATTGTTTGCATGTAGCCTAGGGGAAGAATAGAATGCTATACTCCTCTCCAGCATCTGATGTCGGAGGAGGGGACACGAAGATGCCCATTCATTATTCACAAAGTGCACAAGACGCTCTGGGTTTGAAATAGTGATCAAGCCATCCGTCGGGTGCCATGTTTTGCTGCTGTGCAATCTTCTGAAAGCATCTTCAGTCACACAGATTTCTCTGCAAGTCTTAAAAAAAAATATTTGGATGTGTACGGCTGCACATTTCTGACACCACACTGAGTCAGTGTGGTGTAGCGGTTAAGAGCGGTGGACTCGTAATCTGGTGAACCGGGTTCGCGTCTCCGCTCCTCCACATGCAGCTGCTGGGTGACCTTGGGCCAGTCACATTTCTCTGAAGCCTCTCAGCCCCACTCACCTCACAGGGTGTTTGTTGTGGGGGAGGAAGGGAAAAGGAGATTGTTAGCCGCTTTGAGACTCCTTAGGGTAGCGATAAAGTGGGATATCAAATCCAAAATCTTCTTCTTCTTCTTCTTCAAACTACTGAAGGCACGCTCATAATTCTTTAAAAGAAATAGTCCTGAAAACTTCATCTTTCTCTGAATTTAACGGATTGTTTCATTCTCCTTCTATTCATAGAATTGTAGAGTTGGAAGGGCCCCCCGAGGGTCATCTAGTCCAACCCCCTGCAATCCAGGAATATTTTGCACAACGTGGGGCTCGAACCCACAACCCTGAGATTAAAAGTCTTATGCTCTACCAACCGAATTATGATGCTTATTAGTTGTCCTTATTTTCTGTACAGTGGTACCTCGGGTTAAGAACTTAATTTGTTCTGGAGGTCCGTTCTTAACCTGAAACTATTCCTAACTTGAGGTACCACTTTAGCTAATGGGGCTAATGTTCTCATCCTGAGGTAAAGTTCTAAACCTGAGGTACTATTTCTGGGTTAGCGGAGTCTGTAACCTGAAGCGTCTTAACCTAAAGCATCTGTAACCCGAGGTACCACTGTATTTTCCATGATCCCTGACAGATATTTTCTATCATTTCCCCAAACAGTGTGAACTGAGGCCCATGTGATGGAGCCAGATAACTGAAGGTGCTACTTGAATTGTGTGGGGAGTAGATTAACAACGAGTATTTAGACCAGGGGTGGTGAACATTTGGACCACAACTCCCATCAAGCTCCAAAATCGACGAGATAGTCCCTCCTTGAAGAGAGCTGTGAAGTCCACCATCAACAGACCATGCCACATTTGTATTATGTGACACCATCACAGTCATCCAAAGGAAGTAGAATTTTCAGGCCAAAATGGCATTGGCCGCAGAATTTGCCGCTAAAGAATCATCAGTATCTAAGAGTTGTCAATAACATAACATAAAATAAATACACAGGGCTTGCCCTGTCAGGGAACTGACATCGGAGGAAAGGGAGGTGGAAGGGCTCACAGAGGCTGGGAGGGAGTCAGCAGCGAAAGCAGGGACCAGCAGGGGGAGAGAGGGTACTCTGGAGGAGGATCTCAGGAATGCTGAGAGAGACGCAGCAGCCAAAGCAGGAACTAGCAGGGAAGAGGGAGGGATGAGGGACACGTCCAGCGAGAACAGCGGGGAGGTGTCAGAAGCTCCCATAGGGAGACCCATGCTTTGCCGGAAGCTGCCACGTCGTGAGTCCAGGAGACGCGTTTCCGTTAAGGAGCTTCTATGCTGGAAGCGCTTCCGCAGACAGCCACTGTCAGACTCTACGAGTGATTAGAGCAGACATGTTTGAGGAGCTCTGTCACACACAGAGGTTTGTGGAGCCGCACAAACTCTGAGGGAGCACGATTTTACGCACAAGCAGCTAATCATCCCATCACAGCAGTCTGACAGTCTCTGTACGCTGCCTGTGCAGGAGAAAGCATCATGAGCGACCCAGCCGGAACTGAAGGAGCAGGGGTTGGAGCTGGTCCAAGCTTGGAAGAAAGATACCGAGCGTTGGAAGTCCAACTTGCGCTGCAGACGGCGAGGCTTGAGGAGAGAAGGGCTCAGGATGCAGACAAGAAGGGGAGAGCCACCCAGTTCCCCAGAAAGGTACCAGGATTGGTGCAGAAGTTTGGGGGGGACCCCAAGGACTACCATGCCTTTAGGACAGAGATGCAATATGCCCTTAATGTGCAGTTTGATGAGTTCCCTGATGAGGAATCGCGAGTTGCGTTCGTGATTGGGCATCTTGAGAAGGGGGCCAGGGACTGGGTTAGGCCCCTGATGGCAACGCACAATGACATCTTAAAGGACACTATGAAGTTCTTTCGTGCAATGGATATCATGTTTTCCAGCGATATTGAGGAAGGGGTGGTGCGCAGACAGTTAATGGCTTGCAAGCAGGGAAGCCGATCTGTCCGTGAGTACTGGACTGAGTTTACCATGCTGGTTCACAGATTGGGGTGGGATTTATCGGCGGCACCCATTCAGATGCTATTTGAAGAAGGTCTTTCTTCGGCTGTGAAAGACGAACTGTCCCGGAGCCCCAGGGCGGTGTCTATGGATCAGCTGACCAAATCTGCGCTGACCATAGGAGCGCGCCAGGAGGCAAGAGCCTTGGAGAGGCGGGAAGGGAGAGGGGAACGTTGGAAGGAGTTCCGCATTCCAGACATTCCTGAGCCAGCTTTCCCGCCGGCAGAGCCGATGGAAATCGGAACAGCGCGCGCGCAGTTTCAAAGCCCAGTGAGGGGGCTAAGAAGGAGGGAAAGGGCGCCCGGAAATGCTATCTCTGCCAACAGCCAGGCCACTTTGCCAGAGTCTGCCCCCAGAGGAAGGAATGGCAAGGGATGGTGGGAGCTGTTGAGGGAGGAGAGCAGGGAGAAACGGAGCAGGTAAAAGCCAACGCCTGGTTGCCACAGTCGGGGCACTGCAGCCAGGCCAAAGAGCAGTGAAAGTGCCCGTGCCAGAAGCTCCTCAACCTGCTCTAGTGATTGAAGTGTCGCTAGAGCTGCAAAATGGACACCCCCTAAAAATAAAGGCGCTGTTGGACTCAGGCAGCTCCTGCAATTTTATGAGCAAGGAGTTTGCTGCTGAACACCAGATACAGACGATCCCTTTAAGCAACCCCCTGCAGGTGACCACGATCGATGGCAGGGAGTTGTTGGGAGGAGGAGTCAGCTTGCAGACCGTCCCAATGATAATGAGGGTGGCAAGGCACACAGAACTGATAGCGTTTAATGTGGCCACCTTGGGAGGCGCTCCCATTATTTTGGGAATGAGCTGGCTAGCGCTACATGATCCGCTGGTGGGCTGGCATCAAAGAGTGGTTTCCTTTGGTTCAGCACATTGCTTAGAACACTGCAAAGGGGAAAAGGGTTCAGCAGGGGCCCAAGCCACCCTAGCAGGGACTGAAGTAATGGAGAAGGTGAAGGTACCACCACAGTATGCAGATCTCAGCGACGTGTTTAGCGAGAAGGAAGCTGACCAACTACCCCCGCATAGGCCCTTTGATTGCCAGATCAATTTACTCCCTGGAGCACAGCTTCCTGTAGGCAAGTTGTATGCCATGTCAGACAGAGAAATGCAGGAGTTGCGAGAGTTCATTGACAAGAACCTGAAGAGAGGCTTCATCAGAGAGTCCAAAGCAGCGGGGGGTAGCCCAGTGTTTTTTGTGGATAAAAAGCACACGGACAAGCCGAGACTTGTATGTGATTTCAGGCGGTTAAATGCAGTGACAGAACCAGTGGCTTTCCCTATGCCCAGGATTGATGATATTTTGACCAGGGTGCGGAAGGGAAAGATTTTTACAAAGCTGGATCTAAGGGGGGCATACAACCTGATACGTATAAGGAAAGGGGATGAATGGAAAACCACCATGTTCACCCCTTTGGGGGCATTTGAATATCTCGTTATGCCTTTTGGATTACAAGCAGGCTCAGCGTGCTTTCAATCGTTTATGAACCACGTACTGGGTCCTTTGCTCTACAAGAATTGCGTGGCCTTCCTAGATGATGTGTTGGTGTATTCGGAGAATGAGGAGCAACATGTGAGAGACGTCAGAGAAGTGTTGAGCAGGCTGCAAGCCAACAGGCTGTGGGTGAAACTGGAGAAGTGTCAGTTTCATACCAAGGAGGTGGAATTCCTGGGGTACCTCCTGTCAGACAAGGGATTGGCCATGGATCCCGGCAAGGTTCAGGCAGTGCTGGAATGGAAAACACCCAAAACCAAGAAGGATGTGCAGAGGTTCCTAGGGTTTGGAAACTTTTATCGTAAGTTCATCCGAAACTTCGCCCACCTGACGACGCCCATTACGGACTGTCTCAGCAGTAAAAAGAAGTTTGTTTGGACTGCGGAGGCGGAGCGAGCGTTTGAGGAACTGAAAAGGGCCTTCGCCTCTGAAGGACAACTTCTGCATGTGGATTTACAAAAAAAGCTGAGGGTCGAAACAGACGCATCTGACAGAGCCATAGGGGCGGTGCTTCTTCTTCTGCAGCCAGGGAAGGAGGAGTCAGAGTGGCGACCGTGTGCCTTCTTTTCGCGAAAGCTGAACAAATCCGAGAGGAACTACACGGTGTACGACCGGGAACTTCTTGCTATTCATGAGGCTTTCCGGAGATGGAGGCACCTGCTAATTGGTGCACAACATAAGGTGCAAGTGTGCACGGACCATAAGAATCTAGAGTATTGGAGAACTGCGCGAGTGCTCAACCAACGGCAGTTGAGATGGGCCCAGGAGTTCTCCAAATTTAACTTTGAGATTTGTTACGTGCCAGGCCCAGAGAACGTTAGGGCGGACGCTCTCTCACGCAAACCTGAATATTTGGAGGGGGAGGGAGCACCCGAAGAGACCCATGTCATTCCAGAGGACCGTTGGGTGTGTGGGGCGGCATTGGTGGGGCAAAGGGAATTGGTAGAGGGTACGGTGCATGATGAATACGCCCAGGACAAACTCAGGGGTCTCAGGAGGGAGGGAGACAAACCCGGGGGTTTTGAGGAGAGAAACAGGGCGTTGTACTACAAGGGAGCGTTATATATACCTGAAGGTGAATTGAGGGAGAAGGTACTCAAGCAACTGCACGATAGCCCCACAGCAGGGCATTTTGGGCAACACAAAACCATGTGGCTGGTTACCAGGGAATTTTGGTGGCCCAAGGTCAGGGAAGATGTGCGGGAGTATGTGAGAGGGTGTGACCAAGGCCAACGAGCCAAGGGGGAGAGGCGGGCACCGGCAGGTTTATTAGAACCACTACCCACACCTGAAAGACCATGGGAAACAGTGGCAATAGATTTTATGACTGATCTGCCAAGGTCCAGAGGGAAAACAGCCATCATGGTTGTGGTAGACCTGTTAACCAAAATGGCCCACTTTATAGCCTGCTCACATGCGGTCACAGCAGAAGAAACCGCTAAATTGTTTGTAGAAAATGTGTTTAGGTTGCATGGCGCCCCCTTGAGGGTGGTTTCAGACCGAGGGAAACAATTTACTTCCAGGTTCTGGAGGAAGCTCATGAGCTTACTGCATGTAGAGGTTAATTTCTCAACTGCCCGGCATCCAGAAACCAACGGGCAGGTGGAAAGAGCTAATGGGGTCCTCCAGCAATATTTGAGGTGTTATGTGAATGACAGAGAGAATGATTGGGTGGAGAAGCTGGCGTTGGCAGAATTTGCCTACAACAATGCAGAGAACGTGTCCACGGGGATGAGCCCCTTTTTGGCTAATCACGGGTGCCATCCCCGAGCCTTCCCAGGGGGGGAAGGGGAGAACTGGAGCGTTCCAGCTGCAGAACAGTTCGTTGAAGAAATGGAAGCGATCCATCGCCAGCTCCAACTTAACTTAAACAGGGCTAAGGAGGAATATAAGAGGCAGGCAGACAAAAACAGAAGGGAAGGTGAAAGCATTAGGGTGGGGGACCAGGTGTGGCTGTCAACCCAAGGGTTACCATTCAAAGGGGGTTGTAAGAAGTTAAGACCCAAAAGGCTGGGCCCATTTGAAGTCACGCAGCAGGTCAACCCAGTGGCTTTCAGACTCCGGTTACCGAACCACATGAAGTTGCACCCAGTTTTCCACAGGTCGTTGCTGTCACCGTATAAAGGGGACAGAGAAGGGAGGGTCAATAGGGGACCAGCAATGGAGGAGAAGGAACACAGCTACCATGTAGCGGAGATTCTCGATTCCAGGTGGAAGGGAGATCAAGTAGAGTATTTGGTAATGTGGGAAGGGGAGCTGGAGTCGGAAAACACCTGGGTCATGGCAGAGGATGTAGATGACGAGGTTTTAATAGAAACTTTTCATCAGAGATTCCCACGTAAACCTCAGCCAGTGGCGAGGTTCAGGAGGGAATACTTTGCCACCACCGACGAAGAAGAAGAGTTGGAGGGGTTCTCTGATTCCGAGGAGGAGGAGGATTCAGCGAGCCGGAACGAAGACCGATGGAGGGAAATGTTCGAGACGTCTGAAGATGAAGAGGATTCTTTTCGGGGTTTTATCTCCTCACCGCCCAGAGGAGAGAGTATGGGCGGGGGGGAAGGGGGCCCTGGAGGGGAGGTGGATGTCAGGGAATTGACATCGGAGGAAAGGGAGGTGGAAGGGCTCACAGAGGCTGGGAGGGAGTCAGCAGCGAAAGCAGGGACCAGCAGGGGGAGAGAGGGTACTCTGGAGGAGGATCTCAGGAATGCTGAGAGAGATGCAGCAGCCAAAGCAGGAACTAGCAGGGAAGAGGGAGGGATGAGGGACACGTCCAGCGAGAACAGCGGGGAGGTGTCAGAAGCTCCCATAGGGAGACCCATGCTTCGCCGGAAGCTGCCACGTCGTGAGTCCAGGAGACGCGTTTCCGTTAAGGAGCTTCTATGCTGGAAGCGCTTCCGCAGACAGCCACTGTCAGACTCTACGAGTGATTAGAGCAGACATGTTTGAGGAGCTCTGTCACACACAGAGGTTTGTGGAGCCGCACAAACTCTGAGGGAGCACGATTTTACGCACAAGCAGCTAATCATCCCATCACATGCCCTATGAGCATCATAGTCTGAGGCTGTGGCCTAGCCTGATACACTACCATAGATGGCATTTGCTCAGCTCCAGAACCTTTTCTAGGAGTATATAGGATTTGCAACATCAGCCTCTGTAGTGGCCAGGCAACATGTGATAACTACACTGGCCAGAGACTAGGACTGTGTTACTCAGGACACTGGACTGGATGAGTCCTTGGCCTGGTCGAGCAAGGCTCTTATGTTCTTGCACTAGGCTTTCTGCTTATGTTTGGCCAACCGAATAATCCTTTCAGACTCCATCTTTTTCTGTCCTGAATCTTCCCACATTCTGCTTCGTTGAATGTTTTCTAGCATTGCTACACTCTCCCTGGCAAATCATCACATAGGATAGATTTGGTTGGGTGGAGGGGTTCCTAGTTTGAGCCCCACGCTCCCCTCTCTCTGAAGGGAGTGCCCAGGGACTCTGAAATCCCCTACTTCATCCTTCTGGTTTCTTATGCTACCTAACCTCCACTCCTGTAGGAAACCCAACCCATCCACCCCATATGTTCATCTTACTTTAGGCTTTTTCCCTACATTCTGTGATTTATTGCCGATATTGCTCTGCCTGTTGAGGATTCAAAGTCTCAGAATTACATCTAACAAAGAAAGCACTAGGAACACAGTCTACAGCCCCGGGATAGAACCCAGCTGTTCTGATGAAGGATGATAATAATAATAATAATAATAAAATCCATCATCGTATGAGGCTGTTCTATGATCTCCCATTTATTCCTCGTTTCATAAGAATGATGCAGACTTGGCCCCTCTTGCCTGAAACTTTAATTACTAGAGCACTATCTTTCATTATTTTCCTTTCTCTGTGGAATCTGCCCAAGACGTTACATTGTGAAGATCACCCCCTCCCCCTCCGCCGCCCATCTCCGTTCCAGAAGAGAAGATATCCTCTCTCTGTCACAGATAATAGCAAATATTCCAGCACAGTATTGGAAGGTGAAACCATCTGGCGTTGTTTTGTCAGGAACTATTGTCCAGAGTTTCACAGTGAAAGTTGGGAAACTTTTATCTTAGAAATACCACTAAGACCTGAAATTATCCACGTTTTGGTTTGATCTCGGAGGTCGTCCACCAAGGGTATCTATTAGTTCTCTATTCAGTTACTTTCCCAGGGATTGTTCCTTTGTCGACATGCCTCCTTAGAGAGCAATTTCTTCTCTCTTTTAAAAAAAGGATATATGGTCTCATCTGGGACAGAACAAATTTTACGCAGCTTTGGAAATCAGCCCCACCCCCATTCCACCCAAAGCCAACAAAGTGAGAAGCACTCTTGAATTCCGGGGTGCGATTGTGCAATTCGCTTGTGCAATTGTGACACAGAGGAAGGGAAGACCCTCAAATGAACTGAAGGAACAGAAATCTGTAGCTTACTGCATGTGCACAGTACTTTCTACAAATTTTAGAAATAATAAAAAAATAGAACAGTGGAGGATTCCTAATGCATCAGTTCCACCTCAAAAACAAAACCAGTCAATCCAGAACTTCAAAATGCAGGCAAAGAATTATTTTTTGGGGAAGCATCCCTAAAACAATTGATGTTTGGCTGTGCTTTGCTATCCTGAGGCTGCAGCTAATGATTATATGACTGCCAGGATGTGGCGTTTCACCAACTCTGCAACGAGAGCATCCATTTTACTCCCAAAGCACCCAGACGCTTAAAACAACGAATATACAGAGAAATATTGGCCATGAGAGAGTTTGGTGGCACATTATCATTTCATGTAGGTTTGGTCTGTTAATCAAACTGTCAGTAATGTCAAAAGCAGGAGGTCGTTGCTTCTTCAAATGAAGAGAAATTGGAGCTCTCTCAAAACGGTACATTTTCCAGTGGATACGCTTTCCAAAAAGTAATTATTTCACTTTCCTGAAAGATTACCGATTACATCATGCAATGGAGGGGGGATTCTAAGAGAAGGTCTTTTTTTTTTAAAGGGGGGGAGAATAGAAATCTTCCTCATCTATCTGCAATTTTTGTGCAAACTTGTTACCATGAAAAATGACAAATTTGCCATCTGATCAAAATGTTAACAAGGTAAGTGTCAGGGAGATGGATCACTGACTGTCACCACCAGCTAGAACATGAGGATACATTGATATTTCTCAATATATTCACTGCTTCCCCAATGTTCACTAACAGCATTTCCACTGTGAGTATAATAAATCACACACAAACAACAGGCGGGATAGGCTCTCCGTGATATGATAGATTTCTTGTAATGGTGCTATCTGCAAGGTGGAAAACAATTGCTAATGATCTATGGAAAATCCTAATCAACTCCCATTTGCCGTAATGTGGTAGATGAAACCAAAATGTGAAATCTATATAGTTCTTTAGCAGAACCCTACATTCGTGGAGGAGTAAATGATCCGTGGGTCACGGAAAGAGAAAAGACCGTTAATGGTGTGGCGTGGATGCAATTATTAAATTATACACCGCTGAAGAAGGGAGAGGGTGATCACTGATACAGGATAATGCTAATAAAAGATCTCGTTGAGTTCATTGATTCTCATTTCCCTTCTCGTTCATTTTTCATTGATTGCAATCTTTTAACAAGCCCTGATGTATCAAACGCTACACAGAGGTGGAAAATTCAAAGACAAAGCAGCCATGTTGAGCTACCAAGCAGGTTGGGATGATGGTGGGCTTCTGAAAGCTCACGTTTGGGACTCTCCCTCAAACGCTTATAGCCAGACACTTCTGGGAACCTGAGTGGAAGCGAACCATGACAGAACATACCAGATCCACGGCTGACATTTCCAGGATCTAAAGCAGCGGTTCTCAACTTGTGGGTCCCGAGATCTTGTTGGACTACAACTCCCATCATCCCTGAGCTCTGGCCTTGCTAGCTAGGGGTGATGGGAGTTGTAGTTCAACAACATCTGGGGACCCACAGGCTGAGAAAGGCTGATCTAAACGATCATGAGGCAACCATCGCCTCCCCAGTCTAAGACACTTTGAGAATCATCCTCACATCAGGAGGACATCACCAGAGCCTCTGCGACTCACAATACATAGATCTACAACAACAGCAACAATAAAGTGACAAACCCGATGCATGGGTGTATCACACAGTGAGGCCACCCCCTAAGTCAGTGACAAAATCAACAGAAATAAATGGTGTTCCATAATCTACAGCTCCTGGAATGAAGGCACTGCGAAGGCTGAATATAAATATGCAGTGACTGTTTTAAATCAACCCTCACTCCTACAGCTTATTGTAAAGAAGGGTTTCTTGCCTGTGTAAGTCACAGCATATGAGGTACATGACTTTCACCTACAGCACACACCTTGGAACGGCCTAATTTGGGATTACTTCCATATGGACAGCATCATGTGTCATGAGCCCCCTGTGAGTCTGGAAATGGTGCGCAAGTATAAAAAGGCAGCCATCAAGGTCGCTTGGAGCTAGGGTCTGTACAACACATTGTTCTCCCTAACAAGGAGGGTGATGAGTAATTGAGTTTGAGCAATCTCCAGGGTGGCGCTCGGTAGAGAAAACTCAACTTGGCATGGTGTTTCCTTTAATTGCATCCCTTTAATGAGTAACTTCACCTTTCCCTTCTACCACCGCAGAAAGCAAATTGACTTCTTAGGACTGAATGACAGTAATGAACATGCAATACTGGTGGCGTTGGGGAGATGTGCCAAGGAATCATACAGGGAGGAGCTAAGAAAAGTGTCAGAAGCTGCAGGAAGTTGCAAGGCTAATTTTTTGATGTTCACTTAAGGAGTTCTTAAAGGAGAGCCTTACTGGGGAGCTTGTGGGGGGCAGGGGCGAAGGTAGGAAGAAGTTAGATTAGAAGCCCATTGATGCTCTTCATACACAGCAGAAGCAGCAACATCCAGACGTCTTAGGCAAGCAGTGAGAGTTAGAAAAATTGCATCAGTACACCATATAATGTACAATCCACCCAAAGCATCTATCTCTGGGAGCCAGTGTAGAGAAGTGGTTAGAGTGCTGGACTAGGAACTCGAAGATCAGGGTTTGAATCCCCACTCAGCCTTGAGACCCACAGAGTGCCTTTGAGCCAGTCCCTGACTCTCACTTGAACGTCCCTTACAGAGTCGTTGCGATGATAAAATGGAGAGAGAGAGAAGGGTGTGCGCCACCTTAAGTTCTTTGGGCAAATAGTGGGATATAAATTTAATAATAAAATCAGAACATTAAGCATCCACTTAAAGCTAACACAGCAGTTTGACGTCCCCCCCAGAGATGCATTCCATCGTCTCTCAAGACAGACAGATGCCAATCAAAGCTTTGCAATTAAAATTGATGGGGCCTGTGAGGGTTTTACAAGGGGTGGAGCGTACTAGAGATAGGCCTGGAGCCTTAAGCTCACCTGAAAATTAATTTGGCCACCTCGCAGCACACAATTTCAATGCTGAAATGCCTCAAAGGGTTGAAAAGAACGCCTGAAGGGCCTAACAAACCCTCTTACTTCTTGCTGCCCTGTCTCCACCCCAAGAGATAGAGAGAAATCACACTGGGGACCAGGATGTGGTAGTAGAGACAGCGCCTTCAAAGAGGAGGCCCATGTGCCCCTCTCTTCTTCCCCTGAGTATGGGGTTCAAACCCCATGAACATAGCTGTCAAGTGTCCCTTATTTGAAGGGACAGTCCCTTATTCCAGCGCCATGTCCCGCTGCTGTCCCTTATTGATGGATGTCCCTTAAATGATGTCCCTTAAATTTCAAAGGAAGCAGCTCCTCTCCCTTCCTTCCTCCCTGCCGGCCAGGGAGGAGGGAGGCTCCAACTGTGTTGCTTGGCAGTGTTGCTCACCCAATAAGAAGTCTAAGATCGACTGGGGGGTGGAGCTTGCATGCCTTGTGTGTGGCTAGTTAATGCAAGCTGAGGGGGTTTTTGAATGCTGGACGCCATTTTGTTGCACGTGCTGCTGCAAACTTTGCAGTGCAAAGCCAGGCCAGGGAGCCATCTTGAGGCTGCATAGGCCTTGTGGTGCATGTGATTCAGATTCTATTCAGTTGAACCTCTGGTTACAAAGTTGGTTGGACAGTGTTCTCGAAGCTACCAGCATGAGTTTGACCAGACTGCAGGAGGACAGGAAGACTGGAGTGCCTGGAACAGTTGAGGCTGCAGGTCCCTTATTTTGGCTGCTGGTCCTTTATTTTCAAGGCTGCTGGTCCCTTATTTTCAAATTTGTAAGTTGACAGCTATGCCCATGAAAGAACTAAGTACATAGCAAGCGCCTTCCTCATGCATATAGAAGAAGGGTAGCCAATATGGCCGCCCTCCATATGTTTTTGGACTCCAACTCCCATCAGCCCCAACCAGCATGGCCCCTCAGCCAGGGGTGATGAGAACTGTAGTCCAACAACAGCTATAGGACAGCCATGTTGGCTACCCTTCTTCTACCTTAGCCCTAACTAAAAAGTTTGAAGAGATTGGAAAGGTTTTCAAAGCTGGCTTTCTGTGGGAAGTTTTGGTTCCGGAGACAGCAAAGAACTCCGAAATCGCACAAAGCATTGGCTTCTGACATGCACAAAACTAGCTGGACTGCCACAAAGCACCCTGTGTCCCACTTTCAGGTTCAGATATCAGATAAGAAAGCAAAAAGTGATATTTAGACTATGTGAACTTAAATGAATCAAATCCAAACAAACGACCGCCACTGCCACCTGGACAGACTGAGCTTCAAACAACTACTGGCAGTGATATTTTTTTTTAAAGTTCTGTGTTTGATCTTTATATTGAGAGAATGAGAGCGCGAGAGAGCTGGACATAACCAGCAATTAATTAAAGTGATGCCAGCATTCAAAGAAAGCGAGAGCCGCTTGTTCACTTTTGAAATCATTCAGATCTGTATAAACTGGATATTAATCCATCTCTGGAGGACAAGTTCTGTTTTCTAAATAATACGCAAAATGCACAAGCAGTTGAGCTGGTCCGTTAAAGCAGCCTTTCCCCAACTTGGTGTTCTGTAGATCAGTGGTTCCCAATTAGCTAAGTCCCTTGTTTTTCAAAAGCCAAGCCATGAAGCCCCTACTTTTGAAAAGTTTGATATCTCTAAGGTAGTTTCTGTTTCGTGAATGGTGTCACAGACCGCCTGGGTGAGTTATTCGGAAACACTGCTCCTGAAGGTTTGGACTACAACTTCCATAATGCTTCACTGTTGGCCAAGCTGGCAGGGGACAGTTGGGTGTCGTAGTCCAAAACTTCTGAAAAGTGCCAAATTGGGGGAGGTGGCATTAAACAAATTCCATAGATAGAGAGTAATGCAATGCCTTTCTCAGAACCAGGAAAAGCGCGGAGGAATCATGATGTAGAGTGCAAGTTTTTGAATTTACTCTTCTTCAGGCTAGATTTTAAACAAACAAAAACAAAGCAGAAATGGGTAAAAGGGGGGAAAAAGGTTGGGGGGGGGGAAATGTTGCTGGGCAGACAGCCAGAAAAGAAAGTCTTCTCAGCACAGACCCTCCAAGTGTCTCTATTTTCCAGGGATGTCCCTCATTTAGAGAAGCTGTCCCGGTTTCTGATTTGATCCCAGAATGTCCCACTTTGCCTTATATTTTGTTATTGTTGTTTAGTCGTTTAGTCGTGTCCGACCCCATGGACCAGAGCACGCCAGGCACTCCTGTCTTCCAATGCCTCCCCGCAGTTTGGTCAAACTCATGCTGGTAGCTTCGAGAACACTGCCCAACCATCTCGTCCTCTGTTGTCCCCTTCTCCTTGTGCCCTCCATCTTTCCCAACATCAGGGTATTTTCCAGGGAGTCTTCTCTTCTCACGAGGTGGCCAAAGTATTGGAGCCTCAGCTTCACGATCTGTCCTTCCAGTGAGCACTCAGGGCTGATTTCCTTCAGAATGGATACGTTTGATCTTCTTGCAGTCCATGGGACTCTCAAGAGTCTCCTCCAGCACCATTATTCGAAAGCATCAACTCTTCGGCGATCAGCCTTCTTTATGGTCCAGCTCTAACTTCCATATATCACTATTGGGAAAACCATGGCTTTAACTATACGGACCTTTGTTGGCAAGGTGATGTCTCTGCTTTCCCCACTTTCCCTTAGGATACCCCTATTTTCACTGAAGAAATGTTGGAGGCTATGGATTTATCTGACCCGCAAGCCATCTGTGGCCTATGTACTTATTTCTGTGTCAAGCAAAGGCCTTTTGACTCCCATAGGACTTTTAATCTGATCCGTTGCATCTGTTTTACTCCATGGATATTTTAGGCTCTGAATTTAAGTTGATACCGTTTTTGTTATCACCCTGTTTTATATTGATTTTTTAAAAGCTGCTTTTAAGAATTGTATTTTGCATTCTCTAGTTTTTATTATTTTTATCGAATGCTGTACATCACTCAGAGAACATTAGGTGTTGAGTGACTAATACATACAGTACAGTAAATAAGTAAACAATAAATGGAAGCCCTCGTCAGCAGTTTATAAAAATCTTAAGGCGGGGCGTGTTTTGCAGACTTAAATAGGTTAGACTGTGCCAGGTACAATAAATAACAGATTGCAGCAATGCATGCTGGGACAAAGGTTGCCTCCAGACTATCAGTGTTATGTGAGAGAGATTCAAGTGCATACCAGAAATTTTGGGTTGAAGAGTTAAAGTGGATTAAATTGCTGTTGCGCAATAAATTCATGCACACACACAAAGATTTTCTGCAGTTAGGAAGGTGGTGGAGAAATTGCACTATAAAGTGTGGGATACACAATTAATTACTGGGAAGATGTAGAACCACTGTAGAAGCAAATCAGGATGACTGCAGGATGATGTCTGTTTATTGTTGAATGACTGTGCCACAAACAATTCAGAGCAAATACAGTGGAACCTCGGTTGTCGAACGTAATCCGTTCCAGAAGACCATTCAACCTCCGAAACATTTGACAACTGAGGTTCCACATAAAAACTCCGACTTAAGATCTGTGCAAGCAAATTGGGATAAATACACTGGTACCTCTGCTTATGAACTTAATTCGTTCCGGAGGTTTGTTCTTAACCTGAAACCGTTCTTAACCTGAGGGAGCACTTTAGCTAATGGGGCCTCCTGCTACCCCCGCACCGCTGCCGCGCGATTTCTGTTCTCATCCTGAGGTAAAGTTCTTAACCTGAGGTACTACTTCCAGGTTAGCAGAGTCTGTAACCCAAAGTGTTTGTAACCTGAGGTGTTTGTAACCCAAGGTGCCACTGTACTCAATAAACAGGTCGTCCAGAAGAGTCGAAACAAGCAATGGCCACATTCTTATTAGAGTATGGGCACTGCATCTTCATCCCAGCATGCTTTGCTGCTGGCATATATCTATATCGTTTCTTCTTCAAATTCTTCCTCAGGAGCCTTGCACACTTCCTTCTCTCCATTCCCTGTTTTGAGCTGCCAAGGCTTTGGAATTCACAGGTTCCAAGGAGCTTGGAAATCCAGTATATCATCCAGAGAGAGAGAGAGAGAGATATGTTTCCAGAAGACTTCTCCTATCGCATCCTCAAGATTATTACCCCAATTTAGGAGTGTGTGTGTGCCTGTGTGCCCGTGCGAGTCCTCTTTACATACAAGAGAAATGCCGCCTGGTAAATGAGAAGGGTTCAGAACAGTGGGCGGGCAACTGCCTAGCAGATTTCCACATCATCAGGAGGGAAATAGACTCTTTAAAAGCCAGTTGTGTCTGTGCACAACAATGAAGCTTTATGTCTATATAAACTGACAAGTCAAATTGTACTCCCGAGCCCAATTCCCAGCATCATCACCATTTTGCTGTGATAGCTTGCCTCCTGCCTCTGCTGTCTAATGGCTGTGGCTGCCAAGAAGGGGTAGTCAGTATGATTAAAATAAGCATTAAGAGACTCGCTTGGTAATTAGCTTCTCTCTTGTTCTCTTTTTTCCGTTTCTCTCACGCACACCCCTTAAGTACAGCTGCGGTCTGGAAGAGGCCAACAGATTACTTAGCACATTGATGATGTACGAAAACTACATGGCATTTAGGGCCACACCCACCATAACTCTTCGTGGGTTCACCTTTGAACTGGAAGGGAAAAGCTGGGGCCCTCCAGAGGTTGGTGGACTCCAACTCCCATCAGCCCTCAGTCAGCATGGCCAGTGGTCAGGAGATGATGGGAGTTGGAGTCCAACAACATCTTGGTGGCTACGGAAACCCTGACTCTGCCTTCAGTAATTTATTGTTGCACACACACCCCAATCTCTGAGCTGTGCGAGATTCCAGGGGTTCTGGGTGCTAACCCAGGATTCCTTAGGTAATGAGGTCCAGTGAAGACTGTGGTGTCTTTAGGATATATGGTTTATTTATACAGTGGTACCTCAGGTTAAGTACTTAATTCATTCCAGAGGTCCGTTCTTAACCTGAAACTGTTCTTAACCTGAAGCACCACTTTAGCTAATGGGGCCTCCTGCTGCCGCTGTGCCACTGGAGCACGATTTCTGTTCTCACCCTGAAGCAAAGTTCTTAACCTGAAGTATTATTTCTGGGTTTGCGGAGTCTGTAATCTGAAGCGTATGTAACCCGAGGTACCACTGTACCTGATATACAACCTGAGCATACAATGGAGGGGTTCCAAGCACTGACACTCCAAAAGGATCTTGTTTCTCCCATAGCCACAGCCTTGGATTACTGAACAGATCTCAAACATTGTGCTCTGTCTCTCCAGGTTTCCAGTTTGCTGCTTTACTTCTAGGTCACATCATTCCTAATCTCTAACCTCTCTAATCTATTCTCTGGCTTTTAATCCTTTGTTTTCTTAATGTTCCATCACATAGAGGCTCACCCCCAACACAGGAAGTTAGCCTGGTTTAATTAGCTGTTAACACTTGCCGGATTCTGGGATTAAAGAGACCTGCTAGTCAGTTTAACAACCCAAGCCTTGATTAAACTCTAACACTTGCTGGATCCAGGGATTGTGGAAGTCTGGTACCCACACAGTCCAGCATCCTGTTTCTAATGCTGCCCAGTTGGATGCTTCTGGGTGGCCAAAAAACAAAACAAAAAGGTATGCGGGCAGTGGGGGATAGCACCCACTGGGACTGGGGTGGGTGGGTACGGAAGACAGGGAGACCAACAATCAATGATAAACAGCTCAGGTTCCTCCCTGCTGAACTCTACAAGGGCAACTCTGTCAATAGCGGGTGCCAGGAGCAGGTCAGCAATAACTCACACAGCTTCAATGAAGTTAGCTCTTTATTAAAAAAAAACAAGACAGCTCAGGAGGCCAGGCCTAGAGAGCACAGCAACTCTTCCCAGTAGAACTTGTCCCAAAGAGGGAACTGAAGGTTCTTAACTTCCCACAGCTCTCTAAGACTCCTCCTCCCCCAGTTCCTTCCTAAGCAATCTGAGGCTCCTTTGTCTTGCCTGCCTTTGCTCCACCCTCTTCATACCTCTTTGGGTTCTGGGAGATCGAGGGGATGGGGGAGAGGGCTGCTGGTCACAGCAGGACAGGGAGACAGCCTGGCTTCTTCACCAGCCTGAGTCATCTCTGCCTCTTGGATTCCCTCCTCTCCAGCCTGACTGATTCTGGTCTGCTCTATGCCCCAGCACCGCCCTGCTCACTAAGCTCTGTTACCTCTTCAGTTTCTGACACCTCCTCTTCTTAGTCTACTCCCTCTTCTCCCTCATTGTCATCCCACCACCAATCCCCGGGCTCTGAGCCTTCTTCCCTTGCCCCCCTCCCCAGTGGGTGCCTCCCACCCCTCTTCTACACCCAGCCAATCCATGACAAACTCTGTGATTAAGGAGCAGGAACAGGAATAGCACAATAGGCAGTGCCCCTCCCTGGACTGGCTGTAAATACAAAGGCAGGCAGGTTGGAGGCAGACTGGGAGTAGAGCAGGGTTTTGTGGGGTGGTTCAACATTTACCCTTCCACTTATATGAAGGCTCTCCATGTGATTTTATCCTGAGCATTTTGCATTCTATAGTAGCATTCTGTCTCTGAGCATGGCTATCTCATCTTTGGCATAAGTAATGTACCCTGCCCTCCACAAGGATATTCTTCTAGGGCTGCTGGCCAAATGGTTGTTAGGGCATCCCGTTCACATCAACCGCAAGTTGATTTTACTGCCCCTGGGAGGCTGTGATCAGGTGAAATCAATGAAATGATCCTATATAATAATAATAATGGGGGGGATATTGTGACAAAAACAGTGTATGCCTTATGCATCTGTAGTCAGTGCCCACTTCACCATGTAATAAATATATTGGGACTGGAAAAATTAAAATGATATACCACTGATTTGGTAATATCAATTTATAATACCAATGCAAATGTAAACTGCAGCTAAAATATCTTACCCTGATACAGTCAATCCAATCACATTTTTGACCAAAAGCAGACCCTCCAAGTATCCCTATTTTCCAGGGACATCCCTGATTTAGAGAAGCTGTCCCGGTTTCTGATTTGATCCCAGAATGTCCCACTTTTCCTTAGGATGCTCCTATTTTCACTGGAGAAATGTTGGAGGGTATGGCGTTATCCGACCCCCAAACCATCTGAAGGCAATCCTGTATAGGGAAGGGTTTTTTTAAAAAAAATGTTTGATGTTTCGTTATGTTTTTACATATGTTGGAATCTGCCCAGAGTGGCTGGGCAACTCAGGAAGCTGTGTGGGGTATAAATAGTAAAATTGTCACTATGGAATGGGACATACCTATTTTCAGCAGAGAAATGTTAGAGGGTATGCAAAAGCTCATCTTCAGTGGCCACCGATGTATGAATCCATACACACATATGCTCTTTGTCATATACACAAATTGCAAATTCATAAATATTTCGAACCATTAGATTTCACTATTTAAAACAACTGCATAAACCAGAAGTAACAACACCCAGTCGAGATAATTGTCATAATAATAATAATAATCTGATGCTACACACTTGTTTTTCAATGGCCTTTTAAAGGGTGTTGGCAAATCACCTTCTCTGCCCGGGGTTATTTTCCCACCTGTTAACGGAAAAATCCGAGGGCTCCCTTGGACAAAAACAAAGACACCAACCAGTATAACTTGGAGCAAAACAGCAGCCTGTAGGCTTGGCCTTTATTGATCTGTTGCAACAGGGTGCTGCCCTCACCCACAGGAGAGAGGAGGGACCCAGAAAAATGCCGTGCAAGGCCTTATAAAGACTTTTGAAATTGCCACCCTGTAGATCAAGACCACCCCCAGAAACATCATACATACATCACAGAAGGGGTGTAACCCAAGACCACCCCTCAGATACATCACACCTACATCACAGAAAAGGCGGTCTTAAAACAGAAATTTGAATGTTGTTTTTCTCCTCTCGTTGTTTATCTCCTGTCTGGCAGGTTATTTGTTTGGATTGACTGGGTAGCCTGACCAGTCTTTTGTAATGATAAATACTTAGTTCCTGGGCCATGTCATAGGCTCACACCCTATTCAAACACAGACATACCCTTAAGACAGGATTTGTGAAGGAAAAGACAATGGGGAGGCTTTTCCAGTTTGACCTTGCAGAGAAAACATTTGCTCAGTTTAGGAATCAAAATGGTTCCAGGTTGGCCTTCCTGTGCTGATCTATGTACGTGCTTGGTTGGTACACTTATGAACATTACGATATATCTAAGACCAAAAAATTCCTATCACACACCCCACCCCAGCACAACTGTTGAAACCATTCTCTTACTCCTAATGCCATTGCTTTCAGCAGCCTTGGTGATGTCATCGCCTGCCCAAATGTGGTTGGCTGTGACTTCATCTACTGCTGGCTGCACTGTCAACCAAAACGCTGCCTTTCATTTTTCGCCTGGAGTAGCAAAGCAAAGCAAATCAGCTCGAGAAGCATAGAGGAAAGCTTTCTATTATTAAATGCTATATGCTTTGCAGTCGTGTGCCTGCCCTTTACACCTCTGCTTTGCCTGCAAAGGTAGAGCTTGCCTGGCATTTTACATATTGTCCTGCCATCTAATTGCCCTCCAGCCCATCTGTCCCTTTGCATCTCCATCAGCGCTTTTGCCACTGCACTGCTCTCCCCGAATCCTTGGCTGGCTGGCTGGCTGGCTGGCTTTGGCTTTGACTGTCTGGCCCAAAGAGTGCTTCTGACAAACCTTTTCCTCCAAAACATGCAAAAAACGTTGGCCTTAAGTGATTGCTTACGCTTATGCTTTCCTCTTTGCGGAGACAAAACGCCTTTGCACTTTGCTGCAAAGGAGCTGGCTGGCACCCACAACAGGCTTGTTTACTTAGTTTGGCTGGTAGGGCAGTTTTGCACTTTTGTGTCCTTGACAGAGGTTCATTGGCAAAGAAGTTAGCAACAAGTCACCACTGACCAAAGACAAATTGCTGATAAAGGGATTAATGCTGGCAGGGCCTGGGGGGGGGGGGCTTTTTCGCTTTGCCTGTGCCTGAGATTGTTAAGGGCTTCTTCGGTAAAATGCTTCTTGAGACAGATGTTGGCTGGAGTTTCCTGAAGCCCAGTCAACCGTTTATATAAATACAAGCAAAGTAGCTCGTTGAAATACATGCAGAACAAATTGCCCCACTTCAGCAGACATAAGGACAGCCTTCTGCATCAGGCCAATGGCTCACCTGGTTCGCTATCCTTCTCTCGCAGTGGCCAACCAGATGCCAGGGGAAAACCCACAAGCAGAATCCGAGCACGAGAGCACTTTTGCCAGCCGCCAGGTCAGCTATTCTGAAAGCTTTGAGCCACTGCTGCCGCCACTTCCTGTCTGGAGTTTTTCCACCTGTTCTCATCTTGTCCCGCTTTGCTGCCAGCCTCCCCTCCTCCTTTCTCTGCCTCGCTTGCTTGCTCCCCTTTTCTCTCCTCTGTCTCTTTCTGTCTCTCTCTCACTCCCTCCTCTACCTCCTCGTTTATAACAACAACAACAACAACAACAACAACAATTTATTTATACCCCGCTCATCTGGCTGGCGGCTTCCAACAAAGTATTAAAATACAGTAATCTGTTAAACATTAAAAGCTTCCCTAATTTTGGTTTGGTTTTGACCTGAGAGGTGCTTCTGGGATTTTCTGCTCTAGGTTCAACCACCCCCTTGTCCTCCTCTCCTGCCCCTTTTATCCCCCCGCTTTCCCCTGTCTCCCCCTCGCTCCTGACTCCCCTTCTGTTTCCTCTTCCCCCCGTCAGGGTCTGGCTGCCTCCAACCAGGCAGCCCCTGCCCACTCCTCCTGCCCACCCTCTTTTTAAATATTTGCTGATTTTATCTGTGTATTACTGACAATAGAACCTGCCTCGAATCTGGGAGAGATGCTGCCAGTCAGTGTAGATAATACTGAGCTTAGATGGGTTCAGTATAAGGCAGCTTCCTCCTGCAGCAAATGTCACATGAGCCTCAGAAGTCCTTGCCGTTTGCCATTTCCCAGCCCACAGCGGCAGCTTCACATTTGCAAAGTTACAGGACACCGAAGCGTAGCATACTGTACTCTGGGTCATGTTTGGCAATTTTTCCCCTCAGAAGAAAATCAATACAAAATAATTAGTTTAACAGAAAAATAATAGGCAGGGAGTCTTTTTTTTCTTTTTTGCCGGTGGGGGGAATCACTGGCAATTTAGAAACAGCTGTGACTTATATAGCTGATTCATTTTAATTTCCTGTGATCGGGTCCTTTATAGCTGCTCTCTTACAATTATCTCACCCTCTCAGCTCCAGCAGCTATTACTAATGGCGGCGAGGTCTGAGTCCCCCAATTATTTAATCCATTGGCCTTTTGTACAGTCACTGGTCCAAGCTTTACTAAAAGAAAGGGATTCGTGGATTATCTGTTCTCTGAAGTCTCCTTTATCTCCTTTGCTCTGGAAATGGGGGAGGAAGAGAGCACGCTATCTGAAGGGAATGGCTCTTCTCCCTCAAAGACCACCTTCAAATAGGCCTCTCTCTCTTTTTTTTACACAGTACCTTCAAGCAATCAGCACTGTCTCCTGAACACTCAGTGTTAGCAATGGCCTGCCCACTTAATAGAGGTGGTGCGTCATGGTCCAGGAACCAGATTTGGTGACGGCATTGATGTCATCCTGGGAAATCCTGAGACTCATGGAGACCCTCATTTGTTTCTGTCTCTGGAAGAGGCCTCTAAGGAAGCCTGGCCTACAGAGACCTCCATAGAAGATGGAGTGGGGAGGACAGATAAACCCAAGGAACCCAAAACGGCCTCCTCCCATGAGTGACTCTGTAACCAATACCAATAAGAAACTTAGTTGGTCTCTAAGGTGCTACTGGAAGGAGTTTTTTTTTATTTTGTTCTGTAACCAATATCATTTGATATCACTGACTCTTCAGAAATACCCTCAGTACTTCTCCTGAAATACCATATTTTTCGCTCTATAAGACGCACCAGACCACAAGACGCACCTAGTTTTTGGCGGAGGAAAACAAGAAAAAAAAATATTCTGAATCTCAGAAGCCAGAACAGCAAGAGGGATCTCTGCTCAGGGAAAGCAGCAATCCCTCTTGCTGTTCTGGCTTCTGGGATAGCTGTGCAGCCTGCATTCGCTCCATAAGACGCACACACATTTCCCCTTACTTTTTAGGAGGGAAAAAGTGAGTCTTATAGAGCAAAAAATACGGTATATGAAAGCTTCCTACTTGAAAATTAGGATACGATAGCTGCTGCTGGTGGGATTTTTCCTCTGTGTTCAGGGTGATGTGTATTAGGTGGAGACATGGGGGAGAGCCTGTCCTGGTTAGGAAACTGCCTAATACCAAGTCATACAATTGATCAATTTAGTTCAGTATTGTCTACACGGACTGGAAGAGGTTCTCCAGGTTTTCAGAGTGGGGTTTCTCCCAGCGGTGCTATTTTTCAAGAAAAAGAAGTGCTGGAACTCACCATGAATGCCTCCCTCATTCTCTTATAACGACAATGGCGCCCACTCGAGAGGTGCAGGAACTGAGCTCTGGAGAGTTCTGGCTGATAAAAAGCCCTGACTCCCAGCCACACCTGAAGATGCAAGGGTTTGAATCGGAAACTGACATCAGAGCAACAGGCGAAGGAGAGGCTCTCCGATTCTTCAGGGGAAGGTACAAGCACTAGGGGGAGACGCAGCTTGATGGAGGGGGAAGGAAATCAGCGTAACACCAAGGATCCAGGAGAGCAAATAGGAGAAGAGGTGGAAGGGCTCTGGGATTCTTCCTTGGAAGTCAGTGAGGAGAGCCCTGGTCCTCCACTACCCACGCCCTCCTTGTGCAGGAGACTCCCGCGCAATGAGAGGCGGAGACGATTGGGAGTCAAACAACTCTTATGCTGGCAACGGTTTAAGAAACGCCCACAGACAGATTCTGCGAGCGACTGAGGCAGCCACGCTGAGATGGGCTGTGCATTCAGGACGGTTTAACCCAGGCAGCCAAGCTCCAAAAGGGGACAGTTTACGCACGAGTAACTCCAAACCACTACAGGAACCTTCTGCATTTAAACCAGATTCTCTAACCCCTGAAATACAGCCTGTCCAAACAATGGTTACGGAACACCTTCTGCTCTGGGGCACCGAGATTGGCTATTTTTCAGCATCAACTTAAAACTTGGCTTCTTGCTCTGGCATTTGGGCCATGTTGACGGCAGTTCACAAGCATGTGATATCTTTGTGCTGTTTGCTAGTGCTCAACATTTAAGCTGAATGGTACCCAGTTGAACCCTGGTTGTTCACACAGGAATCTGGGACATGTTGAGCTTTGCTCATAAGTAGACGATTTTCTGTTTCCTGGCGCTGGGTATTTAAGATTGGATGCTGAACATGTCTATTATGGATTGTTATGTTTTACAACTTTAGGTGTTCCGGGCTTCTTTTGTTATTGTAGCCTTTGCTAAGATGATCTCGCACAGGTTAGAAAGATTTCAATAGATGAATATAAAGAATGTTGCACATGCCTGTGCAGAATGATGGCAGCTGGGTGCAAATAAGGAGCATGGCAGAAGGCACATTACTGCTATGCTTCCAGTAAGGCTTCTCACGGATCCTGCTGCCACAGCACAGCAAGATGATGCTCATGGCCCACTGAGAAGCTGATGGGCGCTCTCTCCGAAAGTAGAATCCATCTCCAAAGTGCATTAAAATACCGGATACTGTTATGACACCAATATATTCGAAAGTACCATGATATGAAGTTCCCAATACATTACCAATTCAGGCAGTGGCAAAATACTGTGCGAAAGGATCATCTCACCGTATTTACAGCTTAGGCCTGCAAGAGCTCACAAAGCATCTCATCAAAAAGGCACATTTCCAGCTGATTCCATTTTCAGATTCAGGCAGCACACATAATTTGGATACAGCTCAGAGAAGCAGATGAGCTTTTGAACCCTTTTCTGCACCGAACACCTCCGTCTGAAAATATAAGGTTTCTGCTTCCTTTCATGTGCACACGAGCTGTGGAAGGGGCCGTCGGATGAATATGTATAGCTATGCCCTGGTTTTTTTAAAAAAATATATTTTAAAAAATGAGGCATGGCGAAGAATGGAAGAAGAGAGAGATTTACAGAGGGCTTCTAGGCAGCAATAGCCTCAGAAAGGAAGCACGGCTGCACAATCAGGTGAAAAATTCTTCAGATTCGCTGGGAGAATCCACAGGCATTGGAGAGGAACAACTTCCACTTATAGCACTTATACAGTAACCCTAAGATGACCTGAGTCAACTGCAGTAACGGGAAATATGTGTTTTGGGAACGCTCCCCAGAGCACAGGATCCAAAACCACAAAAAACAGCTGTTGGGTTGTTGTTTTTAAGCATATGAATGGAAGTACTATTAATGAATAGAAATGATAATAACATGGAAATGAATCACACTCAGGCAGAAACAGAATTCTCATGGAAATGGTTTGACACAATTGAGATGATAAAGCTAAAGCAAGCAGGCGAGTTCCCTAAAGTGAAAGATGTAGAGCTGAGCCAGAATTCCTCTGGAGATGTGGGTTGCTGTGGTTTGCTGAGAACATGTCTGAGATTTTTCTTTTCTTTCTTCACCCTCCTTGGTAAAAAGAAAAAAAGGAAAAAAAAGGGGACAGGATTTTCTCCAGATATTCTCCACCACTTATCTGCAGCAAACACCTCCACTCCACCCCACATAACCCATCTCCTCTGTCCTCTGCTGTCCTGGAATGATACTCAGCCCAGGATGTTGTGAAGAATGCAAAATGGCAGCCAGGCTGCCCACACAGTCTCTGATTCTCACATATGCAGCAACAACAGCGTCAGCTTAAGAAAGAAACTGCTACTGCCCCTACCAACAAGCAATCCTATCACTGAGAAACTGTTGGGAGGAATTCAGTGAAATAGCCCCCCCCCCCCCGCCTATTTCTTTGCTCACAAATACAGTGGAGACTTCCAAGAGGCCCATTTGCACATGGCCCTGGATGTAACTACCACACAGAATTCTGGATTAAGGTGGGAACAGCTTACATCATTGTGGAACAGATTTATTTGGATCCCACAAGCATCTAGCTTTCTTTTAAATTTATGTATGCATGCCTTCCCATAGAAATCGGTTTCTAAACTTTCTCTCTCTCTCTTTTTTTTAACTCAAACTTTATATAAGATCTCTGGGTTGTATCCAATTGGCTTCCCTCTGCCCAAGGAAGGCTCTTTAATCCAGTGGAAGTTTCCAGAAGGAGGAAGGAAGCCATTTTTTATGTGATTCTCCCTTTGCTCTGCACTCCTTGATCAAAGTCTGCCCCAGGAGGTTGGGAGACACTTTGGAATGCTGTGGTTGTGTATACACTAGACTTATAAAGCACATTTGAAGTGCCTTGTTTCCCTCAAATAATTCTGGTTACTGCAGTTTGTTAAGAGTTACTGGGATTTGTAACTCTGTGAGGGGTAAAGTGCCCGGAATTCTTTGAGGGAAAGAATTCATTTCAAATGTGCTTGAAAGGTATAGTGTGTTCACAGCCTCTTGAAAAATTGCAAAGTCCAGGCTGTTGGAGAAAGGGGGGGAATCACAAAAATCACCTTCTTCTCCCTTTTCTTCACAGAAGCCTTGACTAGAGTAAAGAGCCTTTCATGAGGAAAGACACACACAACTGTTCAGAATGATATGAAATGTGGAGTCGAGTTTCTTTCTTAAAAAAAATTAAAAAGATGTGATATCCTTTTCAGAGAGAAACTAACAAGAGAGCCCAGATGCAAGGTCCGCTGTAGAAGTTCAACAAAGATCTCACTCGAGTAAGTTTATGGAACACCATATGAAAACAATGCATGGTGACTTAAAATGGGCTCGTTATATCCGTATATCCCTCTTTGTTTAACATCGTCAACAATAACAAAAGTATTGACTATGTCTTAAAGAAGTCTTCCCAAAGTGATACCATCCTTTCTTCGCTCCAAGCGATTTGAGAAACAGCTTGTGGGCATATTTGCATGTCTTCAGTGAAGGTTCAGTAGCCTTAGTATTGATAGTCTACAAATCTCTGTATTTTTTTACAAAGCCGTAACATTATGAAAGCCAAGATTCAGTAGTAACTAGAAACTGTTCAGGTATTCAGAATCCATTGGGGGAGGCTGAAAAGAAAGAATCTGCATTCCTGTTTCCCTCCCCCAGTCTTTGCTGCTTCCAAAGGCGGGTCGGCTTAAGAGGTAGCGATGTGTGACAGTCAAAGCTCAAGCAAGCTATGTTACCGGCAGCTGAAATTTTCGGAGTGTTTGGAAATCAGCTTATGAATGCGCTTCTGTTCACCAGTTCAGCTTGACTGAAATCGAAGCCGGAAAGCTGCTAAGTCTTATGCCCAGCCACTTCCTCCATCCCCCCAAAATTGAAAATGATTCCTAATAGGTATTCCTGTGCTGCCAAAATGATTTAGCATAATGCACTGAATGAGATCGCTAAGTCAAAATATCTTTCCCTAAGTGATTTTCTTGCTGTGTCTCTGAATGTCAGAAGGGAAGAGGAGGACGTCGTATGCTGAATACCATTGCCGGTTTAAAAGTTTTACACTGAATAATTCATACTTGGAAAGAGATGAGCTTTTCTTTCATGTATAATGCGAGAAAGCTCAGCAATAGTAATGACATTCGGCCTTGGGTTTGTACTTGGCCTTCTTTAATGCCGTGATCCATTCTGACCGCAAAACCGTCATGGTGTTTGCGTTGCTCCCGATAGTTTGTGTAGACCAGGATTGATCCGTTTCAATATCCTTGGAAGAAACATTTATTTGTTCAGATACTCAGCTAGGCATTCTGATATGCAATGTGAATCCTTCGTGGGTGGCTGGCTTTATAATAAAGGAGTAATTGCCAAACAGGAGAAACTTCATAGGTAGGAAACATTTGAGATATAAGGTCAGCCATGGCACATGTGTGGGTGTGTGGGTCGGATGACGGTCCTCTCTTAAGGAAAGAGTAAAGTCAGCAGCCATCTTTTGCCTTTCCAGAATGTGCATGGATTAGCAATGGGGCACAGTTCGTATGAAATCTTGTGAGCGGAAAGTTGCACCGTAGACCATGACTACAGTTCAGTTATCTACAGATGGTCATCCCTAATTTTAGATCCAGAGTCACCAAAGTGTGAAATGATTATGCAGGGACAATAGTTCCTAGGACTTAAAGTGCAAAGCCCATCTGACCCTCTTAGATCTCATAGCCAAATCAGATTAACTGCACGATAGGGAAAATCACATTTAGGAAAAAATGAAGACTGATTCCACCACAGCCTCACGCCGCACAACAAAACACGGGGGGTGGAGCAAACTAGGATTTAAAATGTACAGGTTGGAGAGTTTTCAGGAAACAGCTTTATGAAAATCCCCTCTTTTTCACACACACACACACCCCAAAAAAATTTCAACACAACGGATCAACATTGCATTCCCTTTGTGCTTCATACTTAGCAACAAGTATCCATTTCAACATGTAGACCACTAGGTTGCAACCAGACACCTTTGAAAATCAATAGCTCAACCTCCTCTATGGTACATTCAAAAATTGAACTGGTAGGAACCTTTCACATTCAGTTAAGGTCACAACAACCACTTTAATATTCAAATGGTAATATTCAAATATTTAAGCTTAGACATACCTCATGATAGATGTCATCATTTCTGCTGAAGTCTCCAGCCTTCCTTGGAAGTACATGAACATGGACATGCTGCAAAAATTGAAACAAAATCAAACACACAAATGAATGTTGATCATCAGCTTCTGGTCGAAACAGACAGATATATTCACTGTGATTCCTTTATTAAACAGTGACTCCCATGGCATTCAGTTTTTTTTCTGTAGAAAGCAGTGAACCTGTTCTTTAACTCCTTGCAAGAAGTCCTTGGGGGGAGAAAAGAGAAGGATCGGAAAGGAGAGAGAAACTCCACAGTACATGTGAGAAAGTTGAGAAGCTCTGTGGAATTATTAGGATATGTCAATCTAACTTTCACATCTATTTGAAATGACAAGATATCACACAACTGACTGTCAAGTCTTTGAGAGTGACAAGTGTAACCCATTTCTCAACCTGGATGTCTACAAACATATTTAAGGAAGGAGGACAGCATATATAATACAGGGTGGACTAGAGCTTAAGGAGGCTCTAAGAACTTAAGAATAGATGGGCCCTTCCAAACCTGGTGTGCTTCAGCTGGTGAAGACTACAATTCCCATCAGCGCTCAGCCAGCATGCAGTCCAAAATTGCTGGAGGGTAAAAGCTGAAATAGGGACACGGGTGGCGCTGTGGGTAAAACCTCAGTGCCTAGGACTTGCCGATTGCATGGTCGGCGGTTCGAATCCCCGCAGCCGGGTGCGCTCCCGTTGTTTGGTCCCAGCGCCTGCCAACCTAGCAGTTTGAAAGCACCCCCAGGTGCAAGTAGATAAATAGGTACCACTTTATAGCGGGAAGGTAAACGGCGTTCCATGTGCTGCGCTGGCCACGTGACCCGGAAGTGTCTGCGGACAGCGCTGGCTCCCGGCCTATAGAGTGAGATGAGTGCACAACCCTAGAGTCTGTCAAGACTGGCCCATACGGGCAGGGGTACCTTTACCTTTAAAAGCTGAAATAAGCAACAATCTACCTCATTCGGCACAGCTTCCAATAGCAGCCAGCCAAAATCTCTGGGAATTCATAAGTAGGGAGATGAAGACTTCATCTATTTTCCCTCAACATCTGAAATTCAGTAGGGGTGACCATTCTGTTCTTCCTGCACATTTGGAAGAAGTGCATCTGTGCATGTGTGCGTGAAACTCCTGAAAAATTTGCTGCAAGACAGCTGTCTGAGGCAGTGGGGAGAATATTGAGGTGAGTGAGTTAGCAGAACTTTCATTCAACTGTTTTTATATACAAAATTGTTTTATGAAAGTGCAGGGTGGGGTTATCCATAGGTTTGGAGTATGTTGTCAGCAATATGTTGGTGACACATAGCTCTGCTTCTCCTTTACATCTGCAAGTGAGGCAGTGGATGTGCTGGAACGTTGTCTTGCCTTGGTAATGGACTGGATAAGAGCCAAGAAACTGAGGCGCAATGAAGATAAGACTGAAACACTGTTTGTGGATGGCTCTCTAGATAGGATGGATGGGAGGTTGACTGCTCTTGATGGGGTTGCATAGCCTGGGGGTACTTCTTGTTCCTTTGCTGTTGCTTGAGGCTCAAGTGGCTTCAGTGGTGCCGAGTGCCTCCTGTCAGCTTTGGCTGGTGGCCCAGCTGTGCCCCTATCTGGAGATGGATAACCTAACTTTTGCCATCTGTGCTCTGGTAACCTCTAGGTTAGATTACAGATAGGTAGCCGTGTTGGTCTGCCATAGTCAAAATAAAAAAAATCCTTCCAGTAGCACCTTAAAGACCAACTAAGTTAGTTCTTGGTATGAGCTTTCGTGTGCATGCACACTTCTTCAGATACAGATGTGTATCTGAAGAAGTGTGCATGCACACGAAAGCTCATACCAAGAACTAACTTAGTTGGTCTTTAAGGTGCTACTGGAAGGAATTTTTTTATTTTGACTCTAGGTTAGATGACTGCTATGTGTAATAAGTGAGGCAACCTCTGAAGATGGTCCGGAGACTTCAGCAGCAGAATTTAGCAGCATTCAGCAGCCAGGTTACTCAATGAGGTGAACATATTACAGTGGTGCCCCGCAAGACGAAATTAATTCGTTCCGCAATTTTTGTTGTCTAACGAATTTTTCGTCTTGCGAAGCACGAAATCCCATAGGAATGCATTGAAAATCAATTAATGCGTTCCTATGGTCAAAAAAAGTCCAAACAAAGCCAAATTTGGTACAACAGTTTATTAACTGCTCTTTAAAGTCACACATACTGTAAAGAGCAGTTCGAAAATTTAAGGGAAAATAAATTAACTTTATAAACAAAACATGTCTTTGTTTTTAGTCAAAGAAAAAAAGTCCCGAGACGTTTTCGTCTTGCGAAGCAAGCCCATAGGGGAAATTCGTCTTGCGAGGCAAATCGCGAATGGAAAAACCTTTCGTCTAGCGAGTTTTTTGTCTTGCGAGGCATTCGTCTTGCGGGGCACCACTGTACACCAATCCTGGGCCAACTGCACTGGCTGCTAATTAGTTTCTGGGCCCAATTCAAAGTGCTGGTTTTGACCTATAAAGCCTTAAAAGGTTCAGGACCACAATACCTCAAGTACCACCTCTATTCATATGAATCTATTTGGACCCTGAGATCATTCTCTGAGGCCCTCCTCCATGAGAGGTCTGTATTGAATTTCCGCTCCGGTCGTCCGAGCTGATATGGCTCATCTTCCTTTGAGCCCAGCAGAGCATTAAAACAACACCACAGCGGAAGGATGAGATAGGTATGGGCTACATTGCTATACTTTATTACTAAGCTATGCAGAGAGCAAAGAAATATACATCTCCTCTCTATGAGAAACAGAGAGCAACTAAACAAAGGAAAGAACAAAGGAAACAGGAAACCAGTAACGTCACATCCCGTCTCCCTTTCCCGTGAGAATCGAACAGTATCTGGACTCTGGAATATAAACACAGTCCTGTGACTTGCAGCAGCTGCTCATTGAGGAAACAGAAACTAACAGTCTGGAGGGTGGCAGCACAACACAAGAACTGGCCTTTTCTGGAGCAGCTCATTGAATGTTCTCCCCATAAATGTCTCTTCAAAAACCTCTCTCTGTTAGCAGGCCTTGTGAAGATTTACATTTTATGGCCTTTAAAATATGTGGGTTTTTGGGAGGGGGGTGTTGGTTTGTTTTTGTGTTATTATGTATGTTGTGTTTCCATTTTGTATTTTTATGTTGCAAACCTCCCCTTGATATTCAGTTGAAAGGTGGCATACAAAATAAATAGATTGCTCCCTGGTCTCTTACAGGAAGTGATTCATAAATAGGACGAAATAAAGGGAACTGAAATACAGTACATGTAATTAAATAAATAGTCTTGTGCCATCTCGAAGACTAACAAATTCATTATTTCATAAGTTTTGGGTGACTATAGTCCACTTCATCAGAAGGAATTTAAAGCTAGAATAGCGCTGAGTGCTCTAAACAACTCTCCTGGCTCTTTCGAGATACCTTACAGGCCGAGGACCCAACAATTTATTATTTCTTCCATTTATTGTTGCTGTCCATAGTTTCTGGTGGGAGCTAAGAAGCTCTCCTCTCCTTCCTTTTCAGTTAAAAATGGTTCTTTTGAGTAATACATCAGAGATAGTGTTCTGATAGTGTATTATACTAATATATCACGAGCGCGATAGTGCTCTTATGAGGTATTAGTGCAATACATCATCCCAGCATCATTGCCCTGATGATATATTGCTCAAAACCACAACGCAAGCTTAAAAACACTCTTTGGTACCACTGGGCCCTCACCTACACACTTACTAGGAAATTAAGGGTTTCTTGAAGAAAAATAGACGATACAAAGATGGTGTAAAAGTGCCGGCAGAACTGGAAATTTCCAAGGGAACCTTCATTGGCTAACTTGTGGTGCTCTTCGGATGTCGCTGAACTATAACTCCCATAAGCCTCTGTTAGCATGGCAAAAGGCCAAGGATAATGGAAGCTGTGGTTCAGTGACACATGGAGAGCCACAAGGCTCAGTCTGCAATTTGCCCTGTTCATAGCAAAATGGTGCATTTTTACTGGTAGTTAGCCTGCCACACTGCACAGTGTTTAAGTGGCAGCCATGATGTTGAAGCCAAAGGGATTCAAATAGCTTAACTGCACACAGGAACGCAACATTAGTCACATGTGAAACTCCCAAGAGGAAATTTGAGCTCCATTTCGCATTCTTTGGCCCGAGGTAACTTTCCAAGATCATCTTGTCGGCCATTTTAAATTTGATGCCACGTTCAACACTTTGTCAACTGTTGAACTCAAGATCTTGGGCAATTTCTGAGGATGTGTTTCCATTCATATAGCAATATGGCCATATGGATTTACTCATACCTCATCATCACAGATTGCATATTCCTCTCTCAGATGTTTGGTATCTAGCCTTCAACCTGAAAGTTGTACTCAATGAAGTCGGCATGTTAGCACAATGGACTCTACCTGTACAATGGGACTTTACTTTTCCCTGCAACCCGGGGTGGGGGTGGGTGGGGTGGGTTTGAGGGAATTCCCCAGGACCAATTTGAGATGGCACAGGTGGTGCACAGGTAGAGGAGAAGGAGAGGAAGCCCTGTTGTGCAGGCAGAAGTCTGTGCGCTAACAAAATGACTTTGTTGGATACGGCTCCTATGTACTCGCATTCTCCGTAGTTTGCACCCGACCCCCTTCCCTGCTCCATTTTTAGACAAACTAGAGATAAGCCCCATTTCCTTCCTGTATAGTGGTGGGTAGGTTGAGTGGACCTCTATGGACCTTCCTCTCTAGCACATGAAGCTGTAGTGAATCCTGCTTTCAAATCCATATTCCTCACAAGGAAACATGCAACATTGCTGGGAGTGTCTGACACATCTACCACCAACTATTCTGATGGTATAAACTCTGAAAACTGAGAAAGTTCAACTTCTCTAAAAAAAGAGAGGAGCTAATTCCAGTTCATGTTCCTCTCTTCACATTCAGCTGACAATTTTATTTATTTACTTACTTACAGTGGTGCCTCGGGTTAAGTACTTAATTCGTTTCGGAGGTCCGTACTTAACCTGAAACTGTTCTTAACCTGAAGCACCACTTTAGCTAATGGAGCCTCCTGCTGCCGCCGCGCTGCCGGAGCACGATTTCTGTTCTCATCCTGAAGCAAAATTCTTAACCCGAGGTACTATTTCTGGGTTAGCGGAGTCTGTAACCTGAAGCGTATTTAACCTGAAGCGTATGTAACCCGAGGTATCACTGTACTTACATATATACATACATACATACATACATACATAAAATTTATATATCATAGGTTTCAATTCGAGTTCATCTAAACGATCCTCGAAATTTTTTGTTCAGCATTCAGAATGTTACAAGCTGCTGTGCTAAACCATAAAATACTCTTTATAAAAATCTTCCTGTTGTCTTTTAATATAAGTATAAACCTGTATTTGTATTGAAATTTGAATTAAGCTCCCCCCCAAACCCACCCACACAAATAGTGCCCTGTATAGTGTTTTGACCTTCCACCTAAAGAACAGAATAAATTAGACAAAATAGAATCTCCAGAATAAATTTAGCAGATATTTATTTAACATGCCTAATTTATGCAAGAAGAATCATATTTTCTCTTTGCAGTAATTGTATTGCAACTCCACATCTGGGGAATGTTCCGTGTGCACATGTGTATTTAAAAAAAGCATGCTTGTGCACACATGCACACGTACACACACAATGCCTGATCCAGCATATACAGCCATGAACGAAAACACTGCAAAAAGCCTTAGGCTTAACCTTATGAAGATAAGAGGCATGGAATATACTAATTTATGCAGCAGGTAATAATAACATTTTGTTGGCTCAAGATGTCTCCCCGTGGGTGGCACTAAAACGAGAAATGAAATCATTCTGCCAATTTTTACTGCTTATATGGCAAAACATTTACCTTGGCATATGGACCACTAAGAACCTGCGAGGACATTTCCATGGTTTGCTCACCTTTACTATTCATATTAGGCTTTTATAGAATGCAATGCGGTGTAACAAAATCCATCTATTCTTTTCAAACCACTAATGGGGCTCGGTGCGATATTCCCCTGCCCCATCTGTTTTTGAATCAGTGTACCCTCCATCACTATAAACAGCAGGTATTTGATTGCAGGGATCCTGGGGTTTGCTTTTGTTTGTTCCTTGCTTTTTAAGGTTATGAACAGAACGTATATAATAAGCCGAATTCTCCCTACTGTTTGTGTAATAGAACCAAGCGGACACAGCGAGAGGCAATTACATCTCAAGTGGTTCCCTTTTTTCTTTTGCTTTCAGGAGGAAACTCAGGGCGAAAGCAGCAGAGTGGAGCTATGGGTGCCACGCAGAGACAAACATCTGGGAAAGGCAAACTTTCTACTGCCACTTTATAATTTGCCTCCCCATTTGGCAAACCTATTAAGGAGGGGACTTTATCCATGTTCCAGTTCTTTCCCATCCAGCAAGGTCCATTTGTGGAAAGGCACATAATCACACCCCCCCCCCCAATTCAATGCAAACAGCCTTGCCCAAAGAGGAAGCAATTGCCAGTCTCTCCAGCTAAATTTTGCTCTGCTTTTATAGGTTTTCATTCAAGGGTCTTTCTCCAGGAATTCGGGGGGGGGAGGGGGCTCCCAGTCGATGACTGACACGGAAGCAAATAACATGTAATGCTCATGCATCTCACAATATCCCACTTTGATTGCTATGGGTTAAACCACAGAGCCTAGGACTTGCTGATCAGAAGGTCGGCGGTTCGAATCCCCGCAGCGGGGTGAGCTCCCGTTGCTCGGTCCTTGCTCCTGCTCACCTAGCAGTTCGAAGTGCAAGTAGATAAATAGGTACCGCTTCGGTGGGAAGGTAAACGGCGTTTCCGTGTGCTGCTCTGGTTTGCCAGAAGCGGCTTAGTCATGCTGGCCACCTGACCCGGAAGCTGTACACCGGCTCCCTCAGCCAATAAAGCGAGATGAGTGCCGCAATCCCAGAATCGGTTACGACTGGACCTAATGGTCAGGGATACCTTTACCTTTTTATATAGTGCCATGATAAAACAATCAAATGTTAGATTGCTGTCCTCTTAAAGATCTCTCCATTCCAGACTGTTGCCACAGGATATCTTTCTCCCATTTGAGAAGTGGGAAGGAGGTGTCTGGTCCGAGGGGTAGCTCATTCGAGGCAGAAAAGGTCTTTCTGACTGGCCTCCCAGGTCTTAGTCCAACACTCTAACCACTACATCACACTGCCTTGGGTAGGGGTGTAAGAAGGCATCATTTTCCCCACTCTATCCTGCATTTATCACATGCAGCACTGTTTCCGTTCCACAGCAGTTCACCTTCTGCCCAAAGCTATAATACGCACTGTGGTGAAACAACATAGCTTATAGGGAAAGCTAAAGAAATGCAGCCCATATATGTTATTCAAGACAAGCTGCACAGAGTTGGCCCAGGCTTGCAACCTGAGATCATTTATCTAGAGTTGCCACATACAGTGGTACCTCGGGTTACAGACGCTTCAGGTTACAGACTCTGCTAACCCAGAAATAGTACCTCGGGTTAAGAACTTTGCTTCAGGATGAGAACAGAAATCGTGTGGCGGCAGCGCGGTGGCAGCGGGAGGCCCCATTAGCTAAAGTGGTACCTCAGGTTAAGAACAGTTTCAGGTTAAGAACGGACCTCCAGAACGAATTAAGTTCTTAACCCGAGGTACCACTGTATTGAAACTAGGATGGAATCTGGTACAAGCAAAACATGGTCTCTACCAGTGACCTGCATCAAAGAGGTAGCTTGTATAAAAGATGCCTCATTTCTATGGGTCTGCCTGTGGTGAGAGTTAATACAGCTCAGGTACCTGCATTTATTTATTTAAAGCATTTGCGCCTCACTCCTCATCCCTAAGGGCTTTCACAGCACCCTATGGAAGTTCAGTAGCAAATGTTGACTGGCCTGGCCCATCACCACCATCTTGCTTTGTCAAATTATCTGAGGCAGTGGATTTTATAGCAGCAAGACCAAAAGGAGAAATCCACAGAGTAAGAAGCTTCTTCAGAGAGGATGACAAATGCTTTGAGGTGGAGAGCGTGAATATTAACATGACAAATAGGGTAATTTGGTACTCCCTGTATCTCATAGCACATCCATTTGTTATTCCTGATTATATGACTCCACTAGTTCTGTGAGGGGATTCCTGATCCCTATGAGGGATGTGGCTTAATGCAGTTCTACAGGGATCGCAATCGTTAATAGGAATTAATCTGCACCCACTTAAGACTATATAGAAGTATCATCAACAGTATGTTGACAAGTTCAGCTTAAGTCAAGGAGCTGCAAAGTGTTCTCCACACACAGAGCATAGAGCAGGGGAGAGGAGAGGGTCAACCATGGTCCACTGGTGAATTTATGTTGGGTCTAATCCTATCCTGGAATCAGCAGTTGGCACAGCCAGACACCTTCCTGAGCCCCAGGAACAGGAATCACTAGGACCTTTAAAGCCATTCATGGCCTAGGACCCTCGTACCTACGGGACCGCCTCTCCCAATATGCCTGACAGAGGACCTTAAGGTCCATAAATAGCAACACCCTAGAGGTCCCGGGCCCTAAGGAAGTCAGATTAGCCTCAACCAGAGCCAAGGCCTTTTCAACACTGGCTCTGGCCTGGTGGGACGCTCTGCCTCATGAGACCAGGGCCCTGCAGGATCTGATTTCTTTCCGCAGGGCCTGTAAGACAGAGTTGTTCCGCCTAGCCTTGGGCTTTGAATCAATTTGATTCCCTCCCCTTCTTTCTTTTTTCCTTTTTCCTTCTGTTGGAACTCCTATTTGGGGACTTCCCTGGCTTTTCCCTGGCTTCCCTGACCAGTATGGATAGTTAGCCTTGGTGAAGACTTGACGTTTTTATCCCCCAAAAAGTTTTTGATTGAGTTTCCACTGAAATGAGGCTGCATTTTAATGTTTTAATGTTGTATTTTAATCTTGTTTTTTAAGCTGTATTTCAATCAATTGTTTTTATATTTGGTGTTAGCCGCCCTGAGCCCGGTCTTGGCTGGGGAGTGCGGGGTATAAGTAAAATTTTTATTATTATTATTATTATTATTATTATTGTTGTTGTTGTTGTTGTTGTTATTATTATTATTATTATTATTATTATTATTATTATTGAATTGTGCCTCACAACAATCAGACCCTATTGGGAGCATTGTAAAAGGAGGACCAAGAGGAAGAGTTGCCTCCACTTTTAATTTCCACACTTCTCCGGATTTTGCAATGCACTTTCAGTGTGCAAAAACAGAGAGCACGAAAACACTCTTTTAGGGTTAAAAGGCACATCAAATGCATATTTTTTATGGGGAAAGCACACTGAAAAGCCCCGGAAAACACAGCCATTGGGGAAATGCATACAGAAACATGCCCAGTAATGCATATAATAAGGGGTACAGTTGAAACGCGAGCTTTTAAGGCATTCTTTCTGAACAAAATGGACCTATGATTGAGTGCCGGCAGAACGCAACGCAAATTTTATTATATAGTCGCGGACCCGGCAAAGATTGAGTGCCGGTGAAAATGAAAGGGGATGGATTTAGATTGATCTGTCTGTCCTTAGATGAGGCTGTGCTCAGCTACAGGCCATCATTACGACCACATTTTGCTGGTCTTGCTGAAATGCATAAAGAGATCTAGAGACGGGGTGCTCATCACTTTGCAAACGCTTCCTCCCTTCATTCCTACACCTGCCAAATCACAGGTACCAATAGCCCAGCCCTCTTACTTTCCCAGCCTGCTCCCATCCTCACCTTCTGCCTTGGTAAACAAACACTGCTCTAACGGTCTCTCTCCCCGTAATCACGCTTCTTTAATTTATGTCCCAATAAAGCGCATTACAATAAACATTTACCGCTCGATGAATAAACATTTGAACGGCGCTCCTAATGGGGGTGACGCTGTTCTGAAGCCGTCTGTGGCTTTTTGCCGGGTCCTTGCTTCGTGCTCAGATGAGAGTCATTTCCATAATCTTTGCATTATTGCTTAAGCCTCCCTTTAGGCGCGTTTCACAAAGTTAAAATTCCTGTGAAATATTATCCCTCCCCCCAAAAAAACCACCCACCCCTCCCCCCAAAAAAGTGAGAATTGTTAAGAGGATTATCAAATCGTCCTGTTAAAGGGACAGTGCTCTCTTTCATGTCCCTCCAGAGATGCTAACACAGTAATTACAGCAAAAGTGCTGGCTAATTATCGCTTTGGCCCTCTGCTTTTTTCTTCTTCTTTTTTTCACTTCAGAGACCTGGAGGATATGAGAAAGATGAGAGACCAGCGAAAGGTCAGGGATAAAGAGTAAGAAAATTCTATTCTCCTGCCTCGTGTGGTGGAAGATATATTTCAGAAGCTTCCATCCCCTCAACACAATCAATTGAATAACGGCCAGGGATTTTAAAACTAATTGGAAAGGTTGTGGGGGCGGGAAAGCGTTGGAGAGGATGAAGGGACAAGAAACAAGACCTTTGTGAAGAAGTTGCGAAGGAGCAGGACAGGCCTAGAGGGAAACCATAAAGGCTGTTTCTATAAGGGTTGATAAAGAGGGCAGAGGTATTTCCTTGTGATCTACCACAGGGGTGGGGAACCTTGGGCCTGGGGGCCAAATACAGCCCTTCGGGGCTCTCAACCTGGCCCTCAAAATTTTCCCCATTTTCCCCCAAGCCACACCTCTCCTTGGCCCTGCCTTGCCTCCTGGCTGCATTTACCTGCTTGGAAGGGGTCACTGAGCTCTGACAATGCTTTTAGGTTGTCTGGATGGAGGAAAGAGAAAGATGTGTGAGTGTGTGTAGAAAGAAGCCTATTGTACGAATACAGTGGTACCTCGGGTTACATACGCTTCAGGTTGCATACACTTCAGGTTACAGACTCCGCTAACCCAGAAATAGTACCTCAGGTTAAGAACTTTGCTTTAGGATGAGAACAGAAATTGTGCTCCGGTGGCACGGCAGCAGCAGGAGGCCCCATTAGCTGAAGTGGTGCTTCAGGTTAAGAACAGTTTCAGGTTAAGTACGGACCTCCGGAACGAATTAGGTACTTAACCCGAGGTACCACTGTATAAAAATTACATTTGTCACTTTGTCAATTTTTGCCTCTGGCTTTGCCCACCAATGACGTGTGACCCTCAGAAGGTGTCCCAAGAGGGAAAATGTGTGCATTAGGCGAAATCGCATACAAAAAAATGTGTACATCAGGGAAAATATGTTGATGAATTTTCATGAACATGTTAAGGAGGGGGGGAAAGGCAGCTGGTGTAGAAATGTGGAGACTGGGAAAATGAGAATCTGAGGGAAACAGGAAATGATGGATTTACCCACCCCTTGTGTTGCTGTTTTGATGACATTTGTGCTAACATGGGAACATTTGACTCAGGGATCACATTCATCCAGTGCTATACCAACTGCACTGGCTCTCGGTGGAGTACAGGGTCAGGTTTAAGGAGCTGGTTTTGACCTTTAAAGCCCTATGCGGCCTAGGACCCACGTACCTACAGGACCACCTCTTCTAGTATGCCCCATGGAGGATCTTAAGGTCCACAAATGACAACACTTTGGAGGTTCCAAGTCGCAAGGTGGTTAGATTGGTCTCAACTAGGGCCAGGGCCTTTTCAGTGCTGGCCCCGACTTGGTGGAACGCTCTGTCACAAGAGACCAGGACCCTGTGGGACTTGACATGATTCCACAGGGCCTGCAAGACAGAGCTGTTCTGCCTGGCCTTTGGTTTGGACTCAGTCTGACCCTTATGTTTCCCTCCCCTTATGGTTTTGATCTATGGGCTACTTTTAAAATGAGACTGCATTTTAAATTGTATTTTAACCTGTATTTTAAATTGGTTTTGTTTTTTCCTTATTATATTTTTATTGTAGTTTTACTAGTGTTAGCAGCCCTGAGCCCAGCTCTGGCTGGGGAGGGCGGGGTATAAATAAAATGTATTATTATTATTATTATTATTATTATTATTATTATTATTATTATTATCATCATCATTATTATCCCTCTACACAGTGCTATTTTTCTAGAAAAAGAGGTGATGGAGCTCACCATTAACTTCTCTCTTGTTCTCTTAGAATGGCAGTGATGCCAACCTGAGAGGTGACAGAGATGAGCTCCAATGAGCTCTGGATGGGGAAAAAGCCCTACCTCTACATACACAAACATGAATTTATAAGACTTGTCAAAGGCACTAATAAGTCCAATTGTCAGGAATCTTGTGAACCAACAACAAAACTTCTTATCACGCAGTCTTCCAATTGTTAGCTGGTAGGGCTAATCCAAGACATTTTGCTGCCTGAGGACAAGATGGCAGTCCAAATCCACAAAGACCAACCCTAGTTAAAGGGGAAAGGGCTGGCTGTGTAGTATACAAAGCTCTGTCCTATAACTCACTACTCCCAATCAACTGAAGTCTAAGGTGGTTGCCATGCTCTGCCCAATGACAGGGACAGCCCGGTTTCAGGCTCAAAACAGCATTTCAATGGAGCTAAATTTATTTATTCATTTTGTTCCACTTACAAATTGTTTCCCGTAAAATAACCCCAAAGCAGATTTCGCAATAAACCCATCGACAATAAAAACAAAGCTAAATGTAGAAACAACAATTCCGTATATACAAAGAAACAACAATTCCCTAAATACAAAGTATTAAAAACAATTTCCATATACAAAACCAATTAAAAACAACTTCTGATGTAAAAAAAATAAAAACAATTTCAAATCCAATACAGACACTGATTGGAATGAACGTCTCCACTTAAAGGCTAGTTGAAAAAGATCTTCAGTATTCTGGGAAATGATATATAATGAAATGAAAAAGATGTTGAAATATACATTTCTAAAAAAAACCAGAAGCATTTTCACTTGGCATTATAGGTGAGGATATTAATAGACAGGATGTAAAATTGTTCTTATGTGCAACAACAGCAGCAAGAGTATTGTTGGCTCAGAAATGGAAGCAAGAAGAAATACTGACGAAAGAAGAATGGCAGGCAAAATTGATGGACTACGCAGAAATGGATAAAATGACAGGAAGGATTTGAAACCTGTGGGACCAGAGATTTACAGAAGATTGGAAGAAATATACGAATTATTTGAGGAGCAACGGTAATCAACAAATTACGCTAGTAGGACTACAAGACGTTTTGTAAGGAGAAATATATGAAATATTGCAAAGAAGAGAAAGAAGAGAGACATTAGTTATGAGATTTAAATGTAATAGTGAAAATAAGAAATGTATATTAAGAAATGTATATTAAGAGAAAGGACTGGAAAATTTTCAGATGTGATTGATGGAAGTCAAAAAACTTGTATAAGATATAAAAGTATGTTTAACAATTGTTGAAAATGATATGTTAAAAATTAATAAAAAACATTTAAAAAAGAAAAAAGAAAAAGGTCTTCAATAGATGCCAAATAGACAATAGAGATGGCACCTGTCTGATATGAAATGGGAGGGAGTCCCAAAGGGTAAGTGCTACCACACCAAAGGATTGAGGAGGTACTAGAGCACAGGACTGATTGGCTTATAGCTGGCAAGTGAAGGTACACAAACCAATGAATCAAAAGTTAAAAGAAAATAAGTGAATGAAAGGAGACAGCAATTGCATGTGAACTGTTTCATCTCCCCAAGAACTGGGACCTCTTCCTCTTATACAGGAAGACGGGAAGCTGCCTTCTACTAAGCTTGACCCATTGGCCCACTTGGTTTTGTATTGTCTCCACTGATTGGCAACAGCTCTCCAGGGTTTCAGATAGGGGACAATTCCCAGGCCTGCCTGGAGCTGCTCAACATTGAACCTGGAACCTTCTGTATGGAAGACAGATGCTCTAGCACTGAGCTGGAGACCTCCCTACATGTGCATATAGCTTAGCCCTGAGCTCTTGGTTGGACTATCCAACGTCAAACCTTTTGTTTTCTTGCGATTGCTCTTGATCGGTTACTAAGCTCCGCAATGGCTTATAAAACTCAAGCACATTTGCAAGCTTCCCCCAAGCCAGCAGTGTACTTAGCCCTTTATTTTCACAATCTCCAACAAATCACGCAAATAAGCCTTTATTAACAAAGGAGTTATTTCAACCACACTGGGTCTGAAAAGCTGGAATTGTGCTGCAATAGATGTGACCATGTGCCAGCCGAAACTACCAGATTCATATTACTGGAGACCTTTCAAGTAGCTCTTACATCCAAATGCCCTTTGATTGCTGCGCTAAGAGCCATCTGGGCAGGAGGTGAGGAAAGGTAAGCAGTTCATGATTATTTCCCAATGTCATTTAACCTTCAGAATTAACATTTTGTATGCCCTGCCACCCGGCAGGAAGTCGCAACAGTCAGGTGAAAAGATAAATGTCTTATTCTTAATGGCTGTTTAGGAGGCTGCTGAGCTTTTTTTGGTCCGCGTCCTATGTCGGGTGAGTTCATTAATGTAATTAACCAACAATCAATCTTTCCAAATGAGTAACACACACAAAAACAGCTACTGCCAGATCAAGTGACACGAGAGTGAGGTCACGCTCTGTTTCTGCACGATTTAACATCCACCCTTAGAATGGAACACGGGGGCAGGAAAGCATGAGGCGGCAGGAGCCAAATCCCTTTGAATCTCTACAACTTAATTAAAGGGCACAAAATGTGTGCAGCTGGCTGGGCAAGTCAAGCTCGGATGGCCTTGGATGCCTGCAGCCAAACACCTGAGTAGAAGAGATGGGAGTAGGAAAGGCCTACTGGAGGACCCCAGCCAAGCTTCATAGGAGCAGGTATGAACCCATGCATCTTAAACAACAAGCTGATTAGAGCATCGGCACAATCGCCATGCATTTGGCACGATAGAGGCTGCAATTCTAACCTTACTTCCTTGGGAGTAAGCCCCACGGAATTCACTTACAGAAGGTACAATCTCGTAAAAATAAAATAATAAAAACAAGCCAGTTGTGCAACAGTGGCTTCCTAATGGCAGATCAAGTTGATGGACGATGCCGAAAGGGCTAAAATGACCGGAAGAATCAGAAATCAGGAAGATCCAAAGTTTAATAAGGAATGGGGGGAAACTTATAACTTATCTTAAGGACCATTGTAAAATAATAATTGGAGAAGGAACTGGCAATCTACTCCAGTATTTGGCAAGAAAGCTCCATGGACATAAAAACGGAGAAGCTTTGAGAAGAAAGTGAGAGTCTCCAAGGCATGCTCTGGTTCATGGGGTCACGGAGAGTCAAACACGACTAAGATGACTAAATAATAATAATAATAATAATAATAATAATAATAATAATAATTTATTTATACCCCACCTATCTGACTGGGTTTCCCCAGCCACTCTGGGCGGCTTCCAACAAAATATTAAAAATGCATTAAAACATCAGTCATTAAAAACTTCCCTAAACAGGGCTGCCTTCAGATGTCTTCTAAACGTCAGATAGTTGTTTATTTCTTTGATGGGAGTGCGTTCCACAGGGCAGGAGCCACTACTGAAAAGGCCCTCTGCCTGGTTCCCTGTAACTTGGCTTCTCGCAGTGAGGGAACTGCCAGAAGGCCCTCGGTGCTGGACCTCAGTTTCCAGGCCGAACGATGGGGGTGGAGATGCTCCTTCAGGTATACTGGGCTGAGGCCATTTAGGACTTTAAAGGTCAGCACCAACACTTTGAATTGTGCTCGGAAATGTACTGGGAGCCAATGTAGGTCTTTCAAGACCGGTGTTATGTGGTCTCGGCGGCTGCTCCCAGTCACCAGTCTAGCTGCCGCATTCTGGTTTAGCTGTAGTTTCTGGGTCACCTTCAAAGGTAGCCCCACATAGAGCGCACTGCAGTAGTCTAAGTGGCAAATAACCAAAGCATGCACTATTCTTGCGAGACAGTCCACGGGCAGGTGGGGCCTCAGCCTGCATACCAGATGGGAGCTGGTAGACAGCTGCCCTGGACACTAAATTAATCTGCACCTCCATGGACAGCTGTGAGTCCAAAATGACTCCCAGGCTGCTCACCTGCTCCTTCAGGGGCACAGTTACCCAATTCAGGACCAGGGAATCCTCCATACCCGCCCGCCCCCTGTCCCCTCAAAAAAGTATTCCTGTCTTGTCAGGATTCAACCTTAATCCGTTAGCTGCCATCCATCCTCCAACTGCCTCCAGGCACTCACACAGGACCTTCACTACCTTCACTGGTTCTGATTTGAAAGAGAGGTAGAGCTGGATATAATCCGCATACTGATGAACACCCAGTCCAAACAGTTAAAATCATTAGTAGGATTGGAATATCACTTGTAGTTTTATGGTAAATTTTGGATACAATGGAGAGATAAAAGATTTGGATTGTTATAAAAGATGCAGGAGGAAATGATTGACAGTAGGACCCACAAAGGGGATGAGGGAAGCCCAAGAGATGGAATCTAGTTTTTAAGTTGTATGTGGGATACGTGACTGTAAAATTTCAATCTGAAAAACCAAAGAAATAAATTTCAGGGAAGAGATAACAACAACAACAATGGCTTCCTAATAGACTTGCTACTGCACCAATTGGAATCTGTACTGAATAATGAAGAGGATGAGAAACCAGCAAAGAGATCTGGGTAGGAGCATCACATGGTCACACCAGGAAGGGACAGATGGATCGGTTTGGCAGCTGTGATTTGGATGGAGGTAAAGTATGAGATAAGACACTGAAATGGGAATGAAGCCCAACAGGGAGATTGCAGTAGTTAAGGTGAGAGTTGGCCTGAGAATGAGCCAGATTTATTTAAAAAATCAGGCAATAGCCTGTATTTAATTAGTTTAATCACAGTGAGCTAAATCTGGCACATATGTGTATGGATGGTTTTCCATTGAGCTCTTGGGGTCTTCTGAATCGTGTTTGATTGGTGCATGCTTGAGAGATGCTTTCTGTTTTAAGCCGATGCCATGCTCTCGGAATTAGCATATGTTGTTAAGTCCTCCCAGTAGACTAGACTGGCGAATTAGCGTTATGCTCCCCCATCAGGAGAGCAGCTGGCATGTCTTATCCCTTTTACACTAACTGCAGTGACTCAACTGCATCTGCTCGGCATAATGCAAAGGACTGCTGACATCTGCATTGAGTGATGGGGTCTGATCTCCTGTCACATCAGGCACATCAAAAGGAATGGACAGGAATCCATCAGGCAGCCCTGAAGGAGCACCGAGAGTGTCCTCTTTGGATCAATCAGCAAGGTACAAGCCCTTCTAGCAAGTGATTCAAAGAGAGAAGCTTCTTGGAAGTTTCGGTTCTCATGGAATGATTTCCAGTGACAGAACCAACCCTTGGGAACGTTCCATGGAAATCTGAATTCCTGCTGGAGAAACAGAGAGTCAGGCAAGTTCCTTGATTCATAGGGGAGACTCCCACTCATACCAAGTGTATTCCTCAAGTGGGAATGGACCGCCTGATTATCAAGAGAGACATGAGTGGGTTCCTCATCAATGGCAACAAGGCAGGCTACCTGGAGTCATCATCATCATCATTTATTTATAACCCGCCCATATCTGGCTGGGTTTCCCCAGCCACTCTGGGCGGCTCCTAAAAGAACACCAATAACAATAATAAAAAAGCAACAACATCAAACATTAAAAACTTCCCTAAACAGGGCTGCCTTCAGATGTCTTCCAAAAGTCAGATAGTTGTTTATTTCCTTGATATCTGAAGGGAGGGTGCAACCAATAAGAAGGCCCTCTGCCTGGTTCCCTGTAACCTCATTTCTCACAGTGAGGAAACTGCCAAAAGGCCCTTGGAGCTGGACCTCAATGTCTGGGCTGAATGATGGGGGTGGAGACACTCCTTCAGGTATAGGCCGTTTAGGACTTTAAAGCTCAGCACCAACACTTTGAATTGTGCTTGGAAATGTACTGGGAGCCAATGTAGGTCTTTCAAGATGGGTGTTATGTGGTCTGGGTGGCCGCTCCCAGTCACCAGTCTAGTTGCCGCATTCTGGATTAGTTGTAGTTTCCAGGTCACCTTCAAAGGTAGCCCCATGTAGAGCGCATCCACTTTACCACTGGTTGGAGCCCCAGGAGTCCCACCATCTCCACCATGGTCCCCTACCCAAGGAATCCGCTGAAGCCTGGCTCTGTTAGTCTGGCTGAGTTGCCTTTACAATGAGCATTATGCGCATTTTATGTGTTTTTAAAGGAACTGAATAGAATGAAAGCCTATGAGTTATGGGGACATGGAGAGTATCTGTATGAACTTAACAGTGCTTATCTTATATTTTTACTTGCTATTCTTTTAATGTTGCTAATAATGTTTTATAGAGTATAAATGTCATGCTGATTTGTTAACCACATAATATGACTTTTGCTGTAATTGTGATGCAGTTCGCAACATAAAATTACAATTTAAAAACACACAAAATACATAATAAAAGTAAGAACATAAACAAACCAACAATCCACTCTCCCAGAAACACATTCAAAAGGGCATCGGATGTCAATCAACCAAAGGCCTAGTTGAAAAGGAACATTTTTGCCTGGCACCTAAAGGTGTATAATGAAGGCTCTCCATTTGTGGAGAGCATTCCCCAAATGGGGAGCCACTGCAGAAAGGGCTTGTTCTCATGTTACTGTTAGTTTCTGTTTCCTCACTGAGCAGCTGCTTGCAGTCACAGGACGGTGTTTACATTCCAGAGTCCAGATACTGTTGGATTCTCACGGGAAAGGGAGACGGGATGTGACGTTACTGGTTTCCTGTTTCCTTTGTTCTTTCCTTTGTTTAGTTGCTCTCTGTTTCTCATAGAGAGGAGATGCATATTTCTTTGCTCTCTGCATAGCTTAGTAATAAAGCATAGCAATGTAGCACCATACTATCTCACCCTTCCGCTGTGGCATTGTTTTAATGCTCTGCTGGGCTCAAAGGAAGATGAGCCTTATCAGCTCGGACGACCGGAGCTGAAATTCTAATAGTTACCACTCTCCAGACCTCTTGTGGAGGAGGCACACAAAGGCCTCAGAAGATGATCTCAGGGTCTAGGTAGGTTCATATGGAGAGAGGCGGTCCTTGAGAAATTGCAGCCCTGAGCCATTTAAGGCTTTATATGTCAAAACCAGCACTTTGAATTTGGCTCAGAAACTAATAGACAGCCAGCGCAGTCTGGAGGGGTTGCCCATATTTGATGTGCATCATATGGGGATCCTTAACCCAGGATTGACCCTGATGAAGTATCGTATTTTTTGCTCTATAAGACTCACTTTTTGCCTCCTAAAAAATAAGGGGAAATGTGTGTGCGTCTTATGGAGTGAATCCAGGCTGTGCAGCTATTCCAGAAGCCAAAACAGCAAGAGGGATTGCTGCTTTCACTGCGTATCGATCCTTCTTGCTGTTCTGGCTTCTGAGATTCAGAATATTTTTTCCCTTGTTTTCCTTCTCTAAAAACTAGGTGCGTCTTGTGGTCTGGTGCGTCTTATAGAGCGAAAAATACGGTAATTAGCCTGCAATCAGGCTGGTTGATTCAGGATACATACCTAATGCCTATGCCAAAGCCTACTGTAATCAATAAATCTCAATCCCAAAATGTTGTCCTACAATTTAGTGCTTCCTGTGCCCCTACCCCAACCATCACTGTGACCGGGCTCACAATGGGGGGTGATCATTGGTAGTGCAACCACACAGTGGGATTTTGAAGAGCTAAAGGGAAGCTGAAGAACCGCAGCCCATTCCTTCCCTGTGGGATGAGCAAAGAAGGGCTTTGGTAGAGGAACAAAGGTACACTGCATTGTCTCACAGGAAGCACGCCTCACATGCACAAATGTAGGATAAGGTGCAGTATAAACTAGCGTAAGAAGTAACGGTACCGCCGCAACAGCAGAATACTTTTTTCTTCCTCGTGGCAGAGAGAACTATAAAAGCATGTTTTCATTATTTTAAAAGGGTTCTTACACAGCTTGCAGTCAAATGCAATAACCTAAACTGACCACTCAGCTTCCAGCTGCTTCACAGTATGTGTGTTTCAGCAGATCTCAGCACTTCAGATTTGAACTTAACACGGAGGTAGCTTGAGAGAAAGAAGGCAGTGTTGTTTTAAAAAAAATATATTACAGAAGTCCTTTCTAGTTGTCCTTCTTCTGTGGTATGTAAGCATGCAAGGAGAGGCAGGTATGGGAATGAGTGGGCCAGCTCACCTGTCACCCTTCTGGTCCCTTCATCCTTGAGTTGGAGGGTGAAGCTTCTGAACTGAAGTGCCTCTTGTGCTTAAACATGAAAGTCGCCACCAGTGGTATCACTCCCTCCTCCTCCAACAACCAAGCTTGGAGAAAGCCAGTGGCTGGAGCGCCAGACTAGGATCTGGGACCCGACTCTGGGGTTGCAGCGCTCATCTCACTTTATTGGCTGAGGGAGCCGGCGTACAGTATGTGGCCAGCATGACTAAGCCGCTTCTGGCGAACCAGAGCAGCACACGGAAACACCGTTTACCTTCCCGCTGGAGCGGTACCTATTTATCTACTTGCACTTTGATGTGCTTTCGAACTGCTAGGTTGGCAGGAGCAGGGACCGAGCAACAGGAGCTCACCCCATCGCGGGGATTCAAACCGCCGACCTTCTGATCAGCAAGTCCTAGGCTCTGTGGTTTAACCCACAGCACCACCCACCAGGGTTCAAAACCCCACTCAGCTATATGAAGCCCACTGGGCTTTCTGTGAGGATAAAGTGGGAGGAGGGAGGAGGTGTGTTCCCCCTTAAGCTCTTTGGAGAAAAGGTAAGGTATAAATGTAACATCATAAACAAAAGCCTGGTCTCTTCTTATGAAGAGAAGAAGAGTTTGGATTTGATATCCCGCTTTATCACTACCCGAAGAAGTCTCAAAGCAGCTAACATTCTCCTTTCCCTTCCTCCCCCACAAACAAACACTCTGTGAGGTGAGTGAGGCTGAGAGACTTCAGAGAAGTGTGACTAGCCCAAGGTCACCCAGCAGCTGCATGTGGAGGAGCAGGGAAGCGAACCCAGTTCACCAGATTATGAGTTCATTGCCCCTAACCACTACACCACACTGGCTATTATGTGTTTCATTTTTCTTAATCCTGGTTTATTCTTATGCTGATGGTGTCAGACATAGTTATGCAATGTATTTTAATATTTGTGCGTCTGTGATGTATGCTTGCATTTTTTTTAATGCTGGCTTTAACAACTTTGTGTTTCTAGTTGCATTTTACTATTTCATGGGTAAGCTCCCTTGAAATGGCTTCTTAAAGTTTTCCCGCTTAAATGCAGCCTAGAAAATTATTTAGCATGTAATAAAGAAATTAATAAATGTTGACAATAGCGGCATTGCAAAATTATTCCTGTCTGAATTTATTTTTGGATTTCATCCTCTTTTGCATCTGATCACCCTAACCAGCTATAGTTACACCCCTGAAAGTTTACCCTTTCTGGATTCATATGATTACACCAAATATTTATGTGCTGGTGTAAAAGTTTCCGCCAACATCAGACTGTCACCAGTTGGTTCACTTCTCATTTTCTCAGGTTTTCCATGTCTGACAAAGATTTGTACCTAAGTCCAGGGGAAACAACATTGGTCTGCAGCAGACTAGACAGAGAATAATAATAGTAATTTATTATGGGATGGCCTGTGGAAGCCACATGATTCTAAGACTTCCTTGCACTTGTTTCTTAAAATGTCTGGTGCTGCAGAAACACAGGATTTCAAAACAAAACTTAAAAGTGCCTGCCTACCCAAGAGGGTAGATGATGGGAGGAAAACAGAGTGACATATGCTTATCTTTACAATAAAAGTCCTCAAGGAGATGGAATAGGTTTGCAGGGAAAGGAACTATGGAGAAGCTGAGCAGGGGTGGCGGGGGGGGGGGAGAGAAACTGGAAGAAAAGAAACAGGAATTGTGATGTTGATTGTTATGTACTGAGTTGAATAGGATCCAAAATGCAGCAGACTGATTGGTCCTAGAACAATAGGATTCAGAATGCAGCAGTCTGATTGGTCCTAGAACAATGTAGCAGTATGATTGGTCCGCAGGAGCCATCCAATCCAGCTCCAGGGGGAAGTGAATCCGCAACCTGATTGGCCTACAAGAGAATCCCGGAATTAGCCAATCACGTGCGGCGCATTGTGTAAATAATGTATATAAAGCAGATACTGTGAGGGGACTTTCATTCATTCCTCCTCACCACTATGAGCTGAATAAAGAGCATGAAATCCACTCTCGACTCCAAGTATATTTCATTGATGTAGATCAAGGCTAGCTAATATGGTGACAATTGCCTGTGCTGGCAGGGGCTGATGGGAGTTGGAGCAGTAATATTTGGAAGGCAACATGCTGCCTGCCTGATGCCAGCCTTTAAAGAGAGGCTTGTTCCTTCTGAGATGCTGTATTAGCCCCAGACGATACTTTGCTCAACATTTATCCTCCTAAATGACATGGCTATAAAATCAAGTTAAGGAAATGGTCTCATTACACAGGTAAAATCACGCTGAAAAATGGATGTTGTAATACAGGACTTTCCTACGATCCCGCTGGAAGGATCCAAAGGCAACCGAGGGAGAGAGGGACACTTAGCTCACATTTGCACAAAGCGAGTTGAGATTTTAAACAATACAAACAAGAAGAAGTAAACTTGGGGCTATGGCAGGGGAGGGAACCCTGGGAAAATGTAATTGTGGTGTACTATCCTGTGCATTGAAAGCAGCTCTCTCACTCTCATTAATTCCGCATAAACTGTCAGGCTATTTTCCACAAGAAACGCTTAGAAAGGGAGCAAGCACGCGGGAGAAGAACGGTAATAATGATTTTGTAATGAGTCACGACTGGGAGCAGAGAACGTGGTCGGGACTGCCCGCTAGTAGCTCATTAATGAGTCAGTAGCTTCAGCTCTTTGATCTGCCGAAATTGCCTCTGATGACATTTCTGTAACACTCACTCGCCATTCCTTTCAGTTTTACAAAGGGGTTTCAACTGCGCTGTGCTGGATCCACAGTCTGCGAGGCTCCAGCAGGAGGATTCAGTAGGAGTGTATAGAGCTGCGAACCTCCAGATGTTGCTGGTCTCCAACTCTCTTCATCCCTGGCCATTGGCCATGTTGGCTGGGTCTGATGGGAGCTGGAGTCTCATAACATCTGAAGGGCCACAGGCTCCCTATTGCAGTGTCAAGTCAGAGCCTGAGATCCATTGTGGCGTTTGCCCTTCTAGGTGTGTAACATCATACTGGGTTCATAGGGAAAGGGTTAACTAATTGTAAAATGACTAACCAATGGGAACCCAGGGGGCAGAGTTAACTGTGTATAAGGTTTAAGCACAGAGGGGTTTTTTTTGAGAGAGTTAGAGTTAGGGTGGTTGAGAAGACAGTCTGGAATTAGAAGAGACAGATAAGATAAGTCTGTGAGTTGAGCTAGTCTGGTGTGAGAGAATTTGTTAAGAGGAGTCACTCAAACAGTTGAGATCATCAGTCAGAAGGTATTAGGAAGGTATAGGCTGGTAAAGAAACTAAAGTTAAGGTACTGACAGGAATATTATCGGAGAAACCATAAACTTGTTAATGTTTGTAAAATAAACTTGTTTGTTTGTTGTTAGGGTGTGTGTGTTTTTTGGTTCACTTTTAACAACTGTCTGGACTCAGTGTTTTACCAGAGAGTAACTGGTTTGTGGCAGCGGGGAAGCGAGCACAGTGGAGGCACAGGGATCAATAGACCATTAAACGTCCGGGGACCCTGTGTGATCTCCACATCCATAAACTAGACAAGCAAAAATCCTCCGTGTTGTTTCAGCCATATATGTGTTCATCATTTTAAAAAAGAAAAAAGAAAAAGGAAGAAATGACTTTCATGGGTGAATTGAACACAACACTATAAATATCCATACAGTTCACCTCACATCAACTCCTACCCAGTGCTCTCTTTTCCAACTGCTAGTTACAAGCGTAGAAAAATTAAGCAGTGTGCATACATGTAGCAACCAGGCCAGAGGGTTTATTTGATTTAATTCTATTGGCTTCAGAAGGCTAAACACCAATGGTTGCTGCTTGAAGGTTACAGAAGGGTGCCCATTTGCATAGCATAGGGATGGTGAACCTGTGTCCTTCTCCCATATGTGGCTGGACTATAATTCCTGTCATGCCTAAACATTAATTTGCCATGCTGGCTGGGCCTGATGAGTCCAACCACTTTTGGAAGACCACAGTTTCCCCATCCCTACCAGAGCATGTTCACATAGATGAGTGAGAGGTTCACAATACTGCCTTAGCAGACAACCTGGGGGATAATGAAGGTCCCGAAGCAAGAACCTGTGAAATTTGGGATGTGGTTTGAGAAAAACAGACCCACTCTCTGCCCATCTCCCTTCTCTTGGTGATGGCAGTAACTATGAATTTTCAATTCTGTGAAAGTTGCTCAATGCTAAGACGGCCAGCCACAGCATGTTAGGTGGCCATGCGTCCCACTTTACAGAGCACTGGGAATGGGTGGGTCTGTAAATTTAAGCTTATTCAGTTTCTCTTTTTTCCAGTCTTAAATTCAGTTCTGCAGGAATTTGCAAATGAAGAAAGAAATCCTCATGAGAATCCATCAGTAACTTAGCGTTAACTTCTCCTGAGTTTTACCAATGTACACATTTTTGCAAGCAGTTTTCCATAATATAATATATTATAATATATTCACTGATGAATTTTTATGCACAATTTCTCCTAATGCATGCATTTTTCTAAACACGTTTTGGCTATAGAGAACTGCGTTGAAAAATTCAGAGAAGGACAGAATTCAAAGCCTACCCCCAGTTTCCATATTGTTCCAGAAACTGTGAATTTGATAGGTTCACCTTTGAGTGTGAACTCAATTGAACTTTGCACCCTTCCCTCCAGAGGAAAACCCTCTAGTTGAAGAAGGCTTCTATGTAAAGGGCTATCCAGACCAAGTCTGGTTTAAAGATAAATAACCATAAGAAGAGAGTTCCCCATCAACAGTTGGTACCTACACAACAGAAAGAGCACACAGGTCACAATCTTTCCCCCTACAGTGAGATGCTTTGCATTTATATGTACATTATAATTTTTCTAAATTAGCATTACATGGAAATCAATAGCATATGTCGATTTTATGCAACTCTAAATCCGCTATTTTTGGTGATGTGTTTCTTCTTCATGCCTAAGTGGCCAACCTAGTAGCATGGCAAAGGCCATGGTGATCGCATGCCAGAGAAGTATTTGACTATGTGAGGTCTGCAGACAGTATCAGGTCCACTGACGTGCCTGAGCATCACTGCACTTGGACCATGTGTCAGGCAGCTCAACTGTGGACCAGTCCTTTTTTTCAGGAGAGGTGGGGGTAGGGGATGGAAAGGGAAGGATGATTTTCTGCAGAATTGCAGACACTGCCTGTGGGCTGTGTGTTGTCTCACCTACCCTAAAAGGAGTCCAACTGAACTCACATTTCCATGAGTGTGACGTTTCATCACCACAGTGCGCCAGTCTGTAATCACAGAACTGGCTTGCAGCCTGAGACAGTTTAACCCTGCCACCTTCCATTTGCCTCTAGTATGCAAGTACGGAAAGTCTGGCATTTCATCTTCACACCCTAGGCTCGCTTTGAAATCTCAACATTGCAATGCATAGGGGCTGTTTGAGTTGAAAGCTGTGCACACCACCAACACTTAAAAGAAAGACTCATTAAGCCATTATTATTATTATTATTATTATTATTATTATTATTATTATTATTATCTCCAAACAGCCAGCATGGCCAAAGATCAGGAGTGATGGGGGCTGTAGTCAAGAGCATCTAGAGCAGCGGTTCTCAACCTGTGGGTCCCCAGATGTTGTTGGACTACAACTCCCATCATCCCTGAGCTCTGGCCTTGCTAGCTAGGGATGATGGGAGTTGTAGTCCAACAACATCCGGGGACCCACAGGTTGAGAACCGCTGATCTTACAGGATGCTGAGTTGGAAAAGGCTGGGCTAATAAATTCTTAAACTAACTCAAGGCAATCCCAGGATGTCAATTTAAACACAATGCTGAAGTTTCTTTGCTTTATTTACATCACCATTATACAGGCTGCAAGTATCCATAAAAAAACCCTATCCCCTCCCCAACCTTCTGGGATAAAGGCAGAAAGTAGGTTCAAAGAACTGACTCATCTAGGGCCAAAAATGATGTTTCATGATCCATGAACTGGCTCCTATGCCAGAGAGAGAGAGAATGTGTATGTATGTGTGTGTGTGTGTGTTCTACCTTATTGGAAGATGTAAAGCTGTCTATTCATTTATAAACCATCTTGCAGACTATTGCTTGTTTTAATAAAAGCAGGCTAAAATTTATAGATAGATGAGAGAGAGAGAGAGAGAGAGAGAGAGAGAGAGAGATGATAGATGATAGATGATAGATGATAGATGATAGATGATAGATAGATAGATAGATAGATAGATAGATAGATAGATGATAGATAGATATAGATATAGATATAGATATAGATATAGATATAGATATAGATATAGATATAGATATAGATATAGATATAGATGATATAGATATAGATATAGATATAGATATAGATATAGATGATAAATAGATAATACTGCCTTATAGTGAGTGAGATAATTTCCCCCATCTAGTCTAATACGGTCTGTTTGGCTAGTGGTAGCTTTCTGAAGCCGCAGGAAGGACTGTTTCCCAGGTCTGTTGGGATAGTGATCTTATTAACTGGACATGCCAGATCAAATCTATGATGTTTTACATGCAGAACATGTTCTACCACAGTGTTATGTGTCCTATCTGTTGAGTCTATCTCCATGATGGATGATAGTCCTGCTGGATTAGGCCAAATTCCTATCCACTCCAGCCTCTTGTTATCACAGTGCCCAACAGGATGCCTTCAGAAGCTGGTAAGCAGGGTGTGAGTAACACTGCACCTCTCCCCACTTGTGATTCCTGGCACCTGGTTTTCAAAGACATGCTGCTGATGATCATACTTTAAAACAATATTGGAACAGTTTGTGCTTTAATAAACCTTATCCCCTCACAGTTAGCCTGAGGAAAAGAGGCTAATTCCAAGCACCATAATCAGTTTTCAGCAAAGCAGGGGTAAATTACAGATTGTTTATCTAATAAATGATTTGCCAAAAATCAGAACTTACTTATTTATAAGAAGATTGGTCTATGGTTGTGACATCTGTTGCTTATAGCTAATAAGTTGCTCATTTCTAATTAGGAATATTCAGCGATCCAGCGCTTTCCAGGATACCACGTGCTTTTCCTCCTTGCAATGAAACAGTTCCACAAATTATAGCTTTCTTTCCCTTTTGATTAGACTGTTTACTACTTGCTCGCTTAATTGGTAATGTCACACCTTTCTTTCTCTTCTTCTCTTACTGGCAGACGTTTGGCTGGTATTTAATATGATTAAGCTAAGTAAGGTGATAAAAAATTTAACTGAAATATCACTTGATTAAATAAGACTTCACGCTGCAATGGATTCTACCTCGATGCTAATTTATTTATGACATCAACATCAAGAGCCCTTTGCAGGGAGATATACGCTCTGACAGATTTCATGCTGGCTTCAAAATGCTGAGCTTAGTAACAAACACATTGGTGGCATATTGATTTGTTTTTGTTTATTGTTGGTGAAGGCCTCCAACTAACGCTGAATAATTGCACAGAATGAAGCTGGCTTTATCTGCGATCGCTGGGAAAGGGTGTGCATGTAAATACCGGATTTATAGAAACACTGAGAGATACGCGGGCCAACGGGATTCACAGAGGTACAGTTGTCGACTGTGTAATGGATGCTGTTTGTCCCCATGGCCTTTGGCTTCCAGAGGGAGGTCATCTGGACCTGGGGTGGGGCAGAAACATCCGCTGTAAGGATGCACTTCAAAGAGGGTTGAAGGCGCACCATGTTTTCTGTGTGATTGAGACAAGAGGCTATTCACCGCATAACAAACAATGGAAGGAAACCTATCGGGTTTAAAAGGGCTTGGGTAAACTTTCCATTTTCTCTGAGTTGCTGATAGTCAGCTGGCATCTGGTTTAATGGGCAGGCAATGTACCTGAATAAATAACGGAGGGAATGTGTGAATAACATGGGCAATAAAGAATGGGACCTATTCAAGAAAGAAATAGAAGGCAAGGGGTCCCTGAAGAAAGCTTATTGCAGCAGTCAACCACTGAAATATTCAAGGAATGAATCAGAGTTTTAGCTTAAAGAAGAATTAAGAAGCCAGGGCCTTAGGAAGGATTAAAGAGGATATATATATATATATATATGCAGGTTTTGGTGTCTTCGGGTGTCTTCCCGTGTAAGAGTTGGGGTGTCTAGGCGACGTTTCGACGAGGTCTCACTCGTCATCTTCAGGCTGGTGCTTTCGGCTTCTTGTTACTGGAACAGAGCAGGATCTCAGTGTTTGATTTCCTATAAATACTGTTGAGGAGGTGTGGTGTATAGCCTCCAACGTTCTGGGCAGAGAGGAAGTTCCCAGGTTAGTGTGCCTTTTCTTCTTTTGTTCCTTAATTACTTGAGGGATATCTTGAGTGATTTCTTGAGTGATATTCTGAGTACCACTTAGGTGGGTCATTAAGTGTGGATTAGTTGCTAAAGCTTTCGTGTCTTGACCTCTTGAGCTTGTGAAGAGTTTTTCTGAGAAGATGGCTGTACTGCACTTAGTTGTGCTCTGGCTTGGCTTCATGTAGTGCCCTGCCAGACATCTGGAAATTAGCCCTCCCCACAAAAACCGACACCAGAACCAGAGGCACACAGAACGCCATCACCAATCAACCACACCAGACCCAAACCCAGACCCTCTCCACAGATAAATTACAGACACCATCCAGTAGCCAAACCATAGTGGCACCCCCGGATGCTGCACCCCCCTGCAATCCCTACACAGATCTGGCTGGCACAGGGCACAAAACCACAGCTCGCCCCTATACACGAAGCCAAGCCAGAGCACAACTAAGTGCAGTACAGCCATCTTCTCAGAAAAACTCTTCACAAGCTCAAGAGGTCAAGACACGAAAGCTTTAGCAACTAATCCACACTTAATGACCCACCTAAGTGGTACTCAGAATATCACTCAAGAAATCACTCAAGATATCCCTCAAGTAATTAAGGAACAAAAGAAGAAAAGGCACACTAACCTGGGAACTTCCTCTCTGCCCAGAACGTTGGAGGCTATACACCACACCCCCTCAACAGTATTTATAGGAAATCAAACACTGAGATCCTGCTCTGTTCCAGTAACAAAAAGCCGAAAGCACCAGCCTGAAGATGACGAGTGAGACCTCGTCGAAACGTCGCCTAGACACCCCAACTCTTACACGGGAAGACACCCGAAGACACCAAAACCTGCATTCCTGTACCCGTGAAAATCTACGAAAGCATATATATATATATATATATATATATATATATATATATATATTCATTCATTCTTTTGTGTGTTTCCACCCTGTTGTTTTGTTTTATTGCAAGATCTAGAAGCATCCATTCAGCCCATGAAATCCCTACAAGCCACTCTGCTTCCAGGCTGAGCCCATGATGGTGCCCTTCTTAACATATATTGACAGCAGAGTGACATTTGAAGCGTGACACAAAGTCCCGTTTCCAGTTGTCAAGTGGAGGGTCTCTCATATCTCCACCATAAACTGAAAGAGATCTTCATTAGTCACAGAGAAACGATATGAATTCTTCTCTTTTCTCAACATCTCTCTTCCAGTATAGATCTCCATCCCTATGCTCCTACTGACTGCCAGTCTCCATATTTCTGCCCACCCCTTGAGATCCACTGGGGAGACTCCTTTAGAAATCCCACCTCTTTTGCGGTATGTTGGCCAGGATGTGTGAAGCAGACTTCTTTGTGGTGGCACCTAGATTCTGGACTTCCCTTTCACGTAATAATGCTACATTTTAATTATAATTTCAGTGCTTCCTTTACGGCATGCTTATGACAGCAGATCACTCATCTGCTGGTTATTTTGTATGGTTAGCTTTGGGCTTTGTTTTAAAGTTGGTTTCTTTTTTTCTTTTTTAAATGCAATACTACTTTAAACATTTTTATTTAAAAACAAATAAGTATTTATTATTATTGCCATTAGTTTTTTTTTTATTAGCAGACATCTTGGGCATTTCTAAGAAGCTGAAAGACAGAGTAGGAATCCCTTCATAATATAAAGATAATGCAATCAAAAATAAAATTAATGTGCACCCCAAAGTATTGTGGAGTTGGACACCTCCAGAGTATTCAGAATTAGATATTTCAAATCTGTCTTTCATTATCAGTCATCTAACATAAGAAGACACGTTACTTGATATTTAGAACTTGACCATCTCATTGTGATAATCAGTAATAACTGGTATTAGAAAATGGAAGACTCTCTGGGAAAGACCCTGATGTTGGGAAAGATGGAGGGCACAAGGAGAAGGGGACGACAGAGGACGAGATTGTTGGACAGTGTTCTCGAAGCTACCAGCATGAGTTTGACCAAACTGCGGGAGGCAGTGGAAGACAGGAGTGCCTGGCATGCTCTGGTCCATGGGGTCACAAAGAGTCGGACACGACTAAACAACTAAACAACAACAACAGCAACAACAGAAATATAGTCTTATAGCTGTTAGGCAGCAGAGAAACCAACCCCCATGGCAGATTGCCAGGAATGGACAAGACAAGAGAAAGTCCTTACCATCCATTTTTATTCAATATTCACAGAGAGAGGCTTGGGAATGTGGCCTCTCGGAATAATGGCGTTGCTCCAAGTGAGGCTCCATGCCCTCCCTCTCTCCCATTATACTCCATCACTACGAGTGCTGAAATATGCCCACTGTCTCAGAGCTCTCTGCTCTCCTACTTTCAATGCCTGCCAGGTTCTGGGAGAAGCAGGGTCTGGACTGCTTTCTAAAGACACTGTGTCTGTCAGCTGTCCTCCCTCTGGTGCTTCTTTTTCTTCCACTCCCATTATTTCCCAGCTTTTCCCCTCCTCTGCCTCTGAGCTGTGACCTCCCTCAAATCCCTGTTGTAATTCTGAACTGTCTTCTTCTTCTATGGAAGGGATCAAGATGGGGAAGCGGTCTCCACCATTCCTCCTCTGCCCAGTCCCTAACAATAGCTTATTAACAACCAACATATTCATTATAGCATGAACTCCTCTCTATTCTGAGCACCACAACCCTGTGTGTATATGCTTGCCCAGCATCAGCTTTAGGGCGGTGCACGTGGTTCCCCTAGACTGAGGGAGCGCAAAACTATGACATAGCACACTTGAGAGCATGTGCAGAGCGGAAGGTGAGATGGGGCGGAGGGCCAAATTTTGTCCTCGCTCAGGCCACTGTGTTACCAAAGTCCGTCCCTGTGACTGCCAATTTAGGATTCCACTTCCCACACCAGGAAAGTAGACTATGGTTTTCAAAAGATTGTTCCATAAGAAATTTGTTAGCCTTTAAGTTGTCACAGTAAATAAAACACCCAGTGGTTGTTGTTGTGGTTTTTTAAAAAATGGACATAGCCACTGCAACTGGGCACCTTTTGTGAGGAATGGTTTTGCTGTTCTACACTCCTCCTCCAATACCTTAGGTATCTGTCCTTTTCAGATTTCAGATTTCAAATGGGGGAAATATGTACACCCTAGTTGCTTCCACAGAAGGTTTAAGTGACGTGGTTTCTGTACCTAGCACATGGTTAAGAGATGTATAAAAAGTTAAATCATAGTACAGTGGTACCTCAGGTTACATACGCTTCAGGTTACAGATTCCACTAACCTAGAAATAGTACCTCGGGTTAAGAACTTTGCTTCAGGATGAGAACGGAAATCGTGCTCCAGTGGCCCGGCAGCAGCAGGAGGCCCCATTAGCTAAAGTGGTGCTTCAGGTTAAGAACAGTTTCAGGTTAAGAACAGACCTCCAGAACGAATTAAGTTCTTAACCCAAGGTACCACAGTACCGGCTCCTAGCTCCTGCAGTAATTCCCTCAGTCTGTCTGAACTGAGGCTGTAATTCCTGACAACATTTGAGTCCTTTCTGTTTATTGATTCATAGCTCATCTGCCCACATGCCGTTCTTCAGGAGAAGAGTATATGGAGATTGGAGAACTGAAACAATAAACATTACTTGGCAGGCTCTCTGATATACAGGAACATCTCTGCATAGGCAAGATGCGTATGGTTCAGATGAGAACGGTCCTGTAGGTCACACTGATGTTCAAGGCTTGATAACTTCCACAGTTCAGAGCTGTCACTTAAACCTTCCATGGAAGAAAATGATTTGTTTATGCCTGAAATGCTCTAATTTGCTTTGGCAGTTCTGTTCCATCCAGTCAGCAGACGACATGAGATGTGTGTTTGTGGTGAGGGGGTGGGCACTGGTTTACTTACGGAGAAGGAACTTTACTAGCTAATGAGGACTTCACATTTTAATATTTATTTCCTAAAAGTGGGAGAACAACAACAAGTGCATTCTCTGGTTGCACCTTCTGTGGTTGTTTGTAGACACAAGGATTAATCTCCTCATTTTGCTTAGGTTTCTTATTTTTAATATTGTTTTTATTTTTGCATGTCAATTCATTTATCCACTCTACAAAATACATGATAATACTAATATATGATAACCCAATAATCTTAAATACAGTGGTACCTTGGGTTACAAACACCTCAGGTTACAAACACTTCATGTTACAGACTCCGCTAACCTGGAAGTAGTACCTCGGGTTAAGAACTTTACCTCAGGATGAGAACAGAACTCGTGCACCAGTGGCGTGGCAGCAGCAAGAGGCCCCACTAGCTAAAGTGGTACCTCAGGTTAAGAACAGTTTCAGGTTAAGAACAGACCTCCAGAACAAATTAAGTTTGTAACCAGAGGTACCACTTTACTACAATAGCATTTAATACCTAATTTCATTATTGACGCCTATCCTTAACCAACAGCCTCCACTTTCCACCTGCTGAAGTATTACAACCTTCCCTACATCATTTCATTTCAGCGGCACAAAAGTGCAATCAGTTCAGTGTTTTTTGTGTTTTTTTGCTTCATAAATATAAAAGAGGACAGGTCCCCCCCCCCCAAAAAAAGCCCTGGTTCCCTTTTCTGTCTCCTTTCCCTCAAATCATACCAGGTTTCTGATGAAGCATTTCTTATTATGATACCTCTCTGTCTGTCTCTCTTTTCTCTCTCTCTCTATAAATATATCTACCAATCACATCAGAATCCAGCATACTGGCATCATATCTTGTTTGCTCTCATTTGCCAGAGTTGTGTTTTCGTAGGTCAGGGAAGCTGCATATTTGCATAATCAACATGACAGTAAAGCTGTTTTGTGTAACGCTGGACCATTGTTCATTCCATCTAAAACGTTTCTATACATCCTTTTTCTGCTGTTGATCTCTCTGTACTGACAGAAAAGGGGAGAGCCAAGCACAGTTTTAAGTACTTTTGTTTAAGCTTCCTCTTGCCAGGAAAGAAAATATTATTTACTTGGACCCAGAAGGCAATTTTAGAGGTGGTCACCATGAGGAGAAAACTCATACACTGCGACTGAGGCTCTAGGGTAACCAAGTAACCTTGTTAACCCGGGTTGCCATTTTAGGGTTCAGTGGATGAGAAGCCATTTTGGTGGTTCGTGGGAGGGAGGAGAGAGGAGATACCACAAGTCTCAAAGCCCTACGCTTGGTGGTAAACCAAGATTAAGAAACTATTAAGTGTGATTTAACTGAAATCACATTTCATACCAGATTTTATCTGGTCACTGCTTCTGAAGAAGCTGTTTCAGAAGAAAAGCCACCTGTGGCCTGAAAATCATGGAATGGGGGTGTGGCTATTCCCCCTTCCTGCACTGCCCTCCCTAAATGGAACGTGGGTTGTAATCCACATAGCGCCATCTTCACATGTACAAACAGAAGGAGGGGAGAAGAATAGAAGAATGTGGTCAGAGTGTGGCAGTATGAGGCAATTATGGCCGCTGGCTATAGGGAATGGTTGGGCAGTAACCAGAGAGACCAACAGTAGGCATAGCTGTCTATGTTTTCCTTTTTTTAAGGAAAATTCCCTTATTCTGAATAGGATTCCTCGCAAGAAAAGGGAAATGTTGACAGCTATGGCATTAGGTGGAGCCAGAGCCAATGACAAACTGAGACACCTAATTCTAGTGTTGCTCCATCTTCCTCCCTGTTGAATTCTCTCTCTCACTCTCTCTCTCTCTCTGAATTGCGAATTGTAACAAGAAACAGAAAAAAATTCATGTGAAAAAGGATTTAAAAAACCCTCTAAAATAATATGTAAGATAAAATCCAGCAGGAGAGGACAAAACAATTACAATCGTTTCCATACAAGTAGACATTTCCTGAAGCTAAGGAAGGGAAGAAAGAAGGGAGAAAGGAAAGAAGGGAGGAATCGATATTTCCCTTGCTTCTCGATTACTAGTGGTCCAACAGAAATATTAAGAGCATATTGTCTGCCTAAACGTGCTCTCACAAACTCTACACCTTGGAATAAACAGGAGGCACCATATGGCCAGAGGCTTCCTTATTTCTAAATAAATTCAAGTCACACCATAATGTAAAGAAATCAGTTGCTTGCAGTATGTCCTTTAGCTATTTTCAACTTGTGGGAGATAGTTCCAGAAGAGCAGTTTGCCAGACTTCTGCTGGGCTGTACAAGGGACAACAATGAGACAGAGGAGGAGACAGTGCCTGAGGCTGAGGAGGAGACATCAGACCAGTCACAAGAAGACAAACAGGCAAAGGCTGGCTAAGGGCAGACTGAGGTTAGTGGAACAGTGCCCCATCTACCCAAATGGATCAGCTTCCACAGCAGATCACACACAGGCTGCCTTGTGTTTAGTTACTGAGGGCCAGTGACACAGTGGAAGTGTGTGACGCCTTCATCTGCTCTCATAAGGAGCACGAGAGTTTCATTATTTGTGAGAAGCCATGACTGCTTAGAGTGGTATCATGGTGCTTTAAACATTGTTAGGAATGGAAAAGAAATTCAATTCAGTGCACACTTGAAGCCAAAGCTGTCCAAATTACACTTTCTCAAACAACACGCAACCCAAAGCACAGATATCCTTCAAAATTTGCACTAATTCGAATTTTGCAATGCAGTTCTCCAACTCGCTAATGTTCACAGTAATACCTGATAGGCCGCTGCTTTCAAAAATGTGTTCATTAGCCAAAACGGCATATTTCTTATTGTTTGCGAGGAGAAATTCGCACTGAAACGGTGATGAAATTTCACAAGGCTTTCTTTAAAAAAAAATAAAATAAAACGGCAAATTGCTGCAAAATGTGGGAAACTGAATTTAAATTGAAAAAGCAAGAACTGGAGAGAACGGACCCTTCCGTCCCTATCTGGTGCTTTGCATGCATATACAAATCTTTCAGAGTATGTGGATCCAGGTGAAATATTATAGTTTGTCAACAGCCTTCATTCACCGTTCAGATGGGGGAGCTGCGCCTCGCTATGATTATTTAGCTGCAGACGCTTTGTGGGTGAAAAGGTATTAAATTATCTAGATTAAGATGGCAGAAAAATCAGGATATGCCATAAAGAAAGAAAACCTTTAAAAGGAAACTCAGGAAGATAATTATAATCTATGCAGCACAAGGCTGTTTCACTGTGTAAGGAACAGCTCTACCTATTCTCCATCCGCATACATTTTCATTTGAATACACTCCTCTGCTAATTCTGCGGCTCTCCAAAGTTTACTGCTGGGAGTATGAAAAGGATGGCCTTTATGAACAGATGGTCTTTTCAAGGAAATGTAGTTACATTTTAAATTCAGACAAATGTACTGTAGGCTAATGGTCCTCGAAGCAGAGTCCTGAAAGGGAGACTGAGCAAGAGACGGCGCAATATGCTACCCTTTAATTTCGCCGTATTAAAGGCAAACTAATTTTAATGAATCTTAATTGCCAGAGAACAGGTAGCCCTCTACTCTTGCCCATGTACAAGCAGATGTTTATTGACTATATGTGGCAGGCAAATGCGCGCGGCCATTGCTGAGTTATTATTAGCAGGCGCCAGGCGCTGCCCCTGCCCCCACTTTGTACGATGGGTTGACAAATGGGTTTTGTCATGAACAGCTGTGTTCTTGTTTTAAAAAGCTGTCTTACAATGGAAGAATGTGAGCGGTGGCAACCTTTCCCTGTGCATAACGTGTTATCTCTCAAGTCCAGAGTCATTCAAGCAAATGGATTTTTTTAAAAAAAATTAAAAAATCATGCTGTGATCCTAATGAGCGGCATATGTTTGACTTTTCTTTCCGCTTGTCATTCTGACATTTTGTTAATTTTTCACGTGCGCAGGTATCCCGAATTTCCCCGCAAGCTGCCTGGCCCGGGAAGAAGCCACGTAGCAAGGAAGTGCCACTGGGGATGCAAAAACCTGTTCATTTCAAAACAAAGACTCTCTCCCTCCATTTCACTTTCAAGGAAGGTTTTCCTATCAAAAACACAGCACTTAATACATAGGATAGGAGAACAACTGAAGGCTGGTGTTGATGGTTATCCCTGCCCACTTTCCAAAGGGCAGCATGTTAGAGATGCGCATACTGTATGTTTCCATGTATAAGACAATGCTTTTTGCTAAAAAAAAAATAGTCAAAATTGGGTGTCGTCTTAGATACAGATAGTGAATGGGGGGCGTGTGATTAATGGCAGCAGCAAGCAGGAGATTGGCAGCAGCGATTGGGCGGGTGATTGGTGGCTGCGGCAAGGCCTGCTGGCAATTGGCTATGGCTGCAGCAATTGGGCAGGCGATTGGCTGTGGCTGTGGCAAGTGGGCAGGTGGGCTGTTGGTGGCGGCAAAGGGGCAGACAATTGGCAGCTGCGGCTGTGGCAAGCGATCGGCAGCGGCGGGCAGGCGGATGAGCGATTGGCAGAAGTAACATCACCCACTCCCCAAAAAGCTAAACAACTTAATTTCTTAATTTGGGGTTAAAAAAAAAAGGGTCATCTTATACATGGGGGCGTCTTATACACAGAAAAATACGGTACATTCAGCGAATGCATAAGGGAATTAAGGGGAATATTTTCTATTCTATTTCAGAGAATTTATATACCACTTGATTGTTATAAAACCTCAAAACGGTTTACAAAAAGAATAAAGCAATACCTTATCAGTAGAAAACAGTTCAAGACAACTATTTAAAACATTCACTCCAGAATAAACATGAGAGTGCCCTACACATAATAAGGGCTTATAGGATGGAATGATCCAACAAGACAGCTTTTGGTTTTTGGTTAACATTCCTCCTTGGGCCAGTTCTCTCGGTTGTGTCTTGTTGTCCATATCCAGGGACTCAGCTAGATTGGTAAAGAAAAGCGATTTACATGCGTTGTATGTGAGATATAACATTCGGTTATATTCAGTTATAATATTCGGTTGGAAGCCACCCAGAGTGGCTGGGGAGGCCCAGCCAGAATATTATTGTGCCACCAGGTGGTGACATGGAGCCCCATTTTTCTCTACCTGTTTTCCCTGTTTAAATTTACAACGCTTTAAACTGAAACGCTTCTTTGATGTGTCTAGATCCAGCCCAGAACTAAAGCTATCTCCTGTTCCCAGACCTGTCGTTCTGGGAAGGAAGAGTAACGATACCTGGGGATACATAACACTACCAAGTGTGCACTGGGAGCTAGAAGAGGGAAATGATTTTTAAAAAGAACTGTCTGAGAAAGTTTGTGAATACCAAGATACTTGCAGACCTTGCAGAAAGCTGAAGTTTACCAGTCACTTTGCTAATTTTTTTTTTTAATTGCATCAAGGATATGAAATTCTTTCTGTTTGTTCAGCGAGGAGTTCAGCAAAATAACGGATAGCATTGAATGCCTTCTGAATGAGGTTTTCTCTTCCAGATCCCCACACTACAAACTGACTTTCCTTGTTTGTGAACCTTGAACATTCACCCCCTCCGTTTCTCCTTGGCATCCTTTCTCATTTCCAGAAAAACAGAAAGAATGTGTAAAGTAAAATAAAAGCAGACAAAGGATGCTGGAGAGAATTTATGGGGAGCAAAAGGCTTGCAAACAGACTATTTTGAAATGAGGAGATCTAGGAGAGAAATCTTCGCTTGAAAAGACCTTCATGCTATCCACTAATTGTTGACCATTTCCATGGGGGGGGGGGACCTATGTCCTTGTTAATTAGTAAAGTATGAGGAAACTTCTTTCTGCCCTGATCAACCTGAATCCCTTTTGACATAATTAAAGCTAAACAAAAATGTTGGAAGGAGGGGGAAAACTCTGTTCTTGTTTCCATACTGAGCCCAAAGGTTCTTTGTGAACACTTCCACCTCAAGAATATTAAGTTCAACTAAACATCTACTGAGACTTTGGGATCCTTCACCTTTTACCCCTCAGAAAGAATGGACTTCTGATTGCGCAAGCCAGCAAGAAAAGGAAAACAAATTCAGCACAAAAATGGGAAATATTAACGATGGCTGGGAATACTGCATCTCCAGAGTTAAGAGGTTGAGGTCGGGAGGCCAGGAAGGAGAGGGTGAAGACAATGAGTTGCCATTGTGGGGTAAGATGATCTCCGTGGCGCCCTCCATGCTCCCATGAAGCCACGGGAAAACAGCTTCTCAGTAGCGGCATCACAAACGGCTCTGTTTGTGGGTGTAAAAAGCCAATTGTGAGGGTCTTATCCACCTGATTGCCATCCCACTGGGAGTGGCAGTGCTAATTGGGTAAGAAAGTCCCATGTGATCGGCCCAATCAATGTAGTTGTGGTATTCACACACACACACACACACGTTGTTCCTGTGTGACGCCACACCTTCAGACCCTTCTGACAGGTGTGCTGAACAGTGAGTTCCACCACTGAGGATGAGTTTGAACCAAAGTCCCATGCCTAGGGCTGATACTTAAAGCAGCATCCCCACATCAGTCACTATTCAACTCTGGCTCTGGCCTGGTGGAACACTCTGCCTCATGAGACCAGGGCCCTGCAGGATCTGATTTCTTTCCGCTGGGCCTGTAAGACAGAGTTGTTCGGCCTTGCCTTTGGCTTGGAGACAATTTGATTCCCTCCCCCTCTTTCTTTTTTCTTTTTCCTTTCTCCTCCTGTGATGAGGCTGCATTTTAATATTTTAATGTTTCGATATTTTAATTGTTGTATTTTAATCTTGTTTTTAAGTTGTATTCATTCAACTTGTTTTTATTATTGCTTGTTAGCCGCCCTGAGCCCGGTCTTGGCTGGGGAGGGCAGGGTATAATTTTTTTATTATTATTATTATTATTATTATTATTATTATTATTATTATTATTATTATGTCTCCCATCTAGCAACATCTAGGGCCAATCCCTAACACCTCCAGTTAAAAAGGACCTTGGGTAACAGGACTAGAGAAACTTTCTGTCTGGGACCTTTGTAAGCACTGCCAATTGGAGTGGACAGCATGAAACTAGATCTGATGCTGTAAGGTAACATTGTATGTATGTATGTATGTATGTATGTCTAGTAAAAGAAAAACATCCAGCAACATATCACCGCGCCTTGTGAGTTTCCCAGACCCAAGGAAGTGGAATGAAGACAAGGAAACACATGGCAGAGTGATTTCCTTTCAGATGTTTCATGTTGCTAGATTTTGGAAGACAGGAGGAAGAGGGGGAGATGTCTGGTTCCCATTTGCTGCAGCAGCCATACAGCTTCTGTGCAATGACAAGATTAGTCACTTTTTTGTGCCACGCGTGTTCAGGAGACACTCAAATGGCAGACAGTGGGGAGGAGGCCCATAGCTTAGTACTAGAGACCATACTCTTCAGGCAGAAGAAGGTCCCAAACTTAACCCTTGGTAAAGTGTAGTGGGTTCCCATGAGGCAAGACACAGTGATAATAGCAAAAAACTTTATTGAACTAACAGAACTAGACAACAGGGGCAAAGCAACGGCTTATATACATTTCTGAAGGCCTGGGCCACTTCCACTCCCAATGTGATTGGCTATCTAAACTCCCAAGCTGCAAATCATAAGTCAGAGTTTAAGGGCCAATGGCAGAGGCCCAAATCCTGAATTGTTCTGTGATTGGATATCATGCAACACTTGGCATCAACAGTTAAAAAGGATTAGATGAAAGACCCTCATCTGAGACCCTGACGAGATACTAAATGCAGAGCTAGATGAACAATTAAAACATAAAGAAGCTTCCTCCATTGTAATGTTTCATCTGAATCACAAAATTGTACACCATTGGACCAGTCCCACCTATCTCTGACCTTGCTTCACATTCGACTGGTCTTGGAAGCCCATGGGCAGCCTCAGTTCATATTGGGGCGGCCATCTGCACTATACATCTAAAATAGTGCCATACCACTTTAAACAGTCAGGATTCCCAAAGCATCCTGGGAACTACGGTTTGTGAAGAGTGCTGACAGTTCTTAGGAGACCCCCTATTTCCCTCACAGAACTACAATTCCCAGAATTCGCTGGGAAAAGAACCACACTGAGAATTGCAGTTCTGTGAAAGAAAATAGGGAGTCTCATGACAACTACCAGCACCCTTAACAAACTGCACCTCCTGGGAAGGATTGCTTTAAGCGGCATTATACTGTTTTAAATTTATAGTGCGGCTACCGGAATCAAAACGGGGGTGGGGATGGGGGAAGGTGGAAAGGGAAGAGAGAGGGAGGGGAAAATGCTTTAAAAATATTCTAGCATGGCTACAGTAGGCCCTCAGAATGCCCCTCAAACTTTAATCGGATTCATGAATACCATCATTTATACTGCCTCAGAAAAAATGTGACATCCTGTATTCTTGTGCAATTTTAACTTTACAGATTCTAGACACATTTGTAAGTGATCCTGTAGCAGAGCCAGAGATCAAAGTGATGATTAAAATCTAAGTTCAGGAGGGAATTCAATCTCTTCAAAGTCTGCATATAGCAGCCGAACCATCCATCCATACCCGAATATATATTTTTGAAGATGAATGCAACCAGAATTGGAACTCTTCAGAGAAATGAGTCAGCACTTACGTGCTGATATGCCAATATCAATTGCGCTCACAATTGAAGACAAAGTTCTGAGCCACAGCTATTACTGAGGCCTCTGTCACAGTGAAGAGATATTTTATTGTGCTATAATCACCCCCTTTGAAGAAGAAAAACCCACTGTACCTTGTACTATTCTTTTGTACGCCTGTCACAGAACTTCTTCCACAGAAAGAATATGGCCCTGCTTGGCGACAGATCTTGTGAGAAGACTGGAGAGGATTCCTGAATTGTATCTGGCCAAGGAAGCTGTGTTTTCTTCACCATTTGATGGGATGTAACTGGTCTCTAATGCTCATACATTACTCTTGGCTTCATTTTAATGTATTTTTAATCTTTGTTGGAAGCCGCCCAGAGTGGCTGGGGAAACCCAGCCCGATGGGTGGGGTACAAATAATGAATTGTTGTTGTTGTTGTTGTTGTTGTTGTTGTTGTTGTTCATGAGGGGGGCCTTGACAAGAGAAGGCTACAGGCAGAATCATACACTTGGAGAGAGCCTTGTAGACAATCTGGGCCTGGGATGGGGGAACCGATGGCCTTCCCAATGCTCTTGGCCTCCAGCTCTCATCAGTGTCAGTCAACATGGCCAGTGGTCATGGATGATGGGAGCTATAGTCCAACATCTAAAAGGTAAAGGGACCCCTGACCATTAGGTCCAGTCGTGACAGACTCTGGGGTTGCGGCGCTCATCTCACTTTACTGGCCGAGGGAGCCGGCCTACAGCTTCTGGGTCATGTGGCCAGCGTGACTAAACCGCTTCTGGCGAACCAGAGCAGCACATGGAAACACACTTTACCTTCCTGCCAGAGTGGTACCTATTTATCTACTTGCACTTTGACGTGCTTTCGAACTGCTAGGTTGGCAGGAGCAGGGACCGAGCAATGGGAGCTCACCCCTTCACAGGGATTCGAACCGCCGACCTTCTGATCGGCAAGTCCTAGGCTCTGTGGTTTAACCCACACTGCCACCTGTGTCCCAGTCCAAAATCTAGGGAACCACAAATTCCCATTCACTGATATAGTCCGTACACTTGCTCAATGAAGGAAATTAAGAGACTAAGCATCCACAACAGAAGGATGCCCAGTCTCTGCTTGAAGACCTCCAGCAAGTACAATGTGCAGTGAGGTGTGAGAGGGTTCCTGCTGCAAGTCACTAGCTTGGGAGCAGACCTGATAGGATCAATGAGTCCCTCCTTTTTTTGCTGCCCATCACAGCCGTTATGTGCTGACACCCACAACACTTTTATCAAGACGTGTGGTTTGGTTTGCTATTGCTATTAAATATTATTAAAACATACAAAAAGGCTATTGTTTGTTTTTAAAACAAAACATAAAAAATAAAAACAACAAATAAACTATAAAAAGCAACAATATCAATAATACTAAGAAAACAGGACATAGATTTGAATAATAGCACAGCATCAGCAGTAAGACCCTGGTCTTTCCATGTGAACCTACCTAATTCACATTTCCGAAAACAGTATGTGACTATAATTTGAAATTAGCACTGTATAAAAATTTTTGCCATACAGTTCTTCTGGGGGAAAAGTACTCCAATGTCTGTTTTAAGGGGAAATGCATTTATCAGTGAAAATGACATACAAAAAATGCATGCTCTCAGGGGAAATTGCTTGCAAAAATGTGAATAATTGGCAAAATTGCATATAAAATGTGTTTCTTCAGAGGAACATGCACTAAAACGGTGGTGGATCTTCGTGATACTTTTTTTTTAAAGCAAACTGATGTGGAAGTGGTGAACAAAATTTAAATATATTTTTTTGGGGGGGGGGACAAGAAACTGAGAGAAACTGAAAGATTTGTCCATCCCTTTAAAGGTCATTGAGCACCATGGGATTTGCCTCCTCTTTGGTGCTCCCCACGACCATCCCGGGCCCATGAGAAACCCTACAGACCCTGCTGTCCATGTCCTAAGAGTGTAGGATTTCATAAGTTTCCTCTTGGAGTATTTTGGCCTCCTCATAAGCCCTTTGAGCCTACCAGGAAGCACACATTGCTTGCAAGATCAGCACATCAAAGAAACAGGCCGCCATTGAATTATCATCAAAAACTAGTTGACATCAATCCTTGGCATAAAGTACCTCCACACTGCGGGGAGATACCCTGGCTATTGATTCCTCCCCGGCAAAGAGACACAGAGACACAGAGACAAATTGCTTGTTCATCCAAAGTTCTGTCACATCATATCAGCATTATAAATAATGATGTAACTCTCCCCGCCCTCCTGGGGGGGGGGGGGAAATTCAGCCTCTGATTATTAAGAACAAATAAGAGGAGAGAGATATTGATTAGGTCTGAAATTGTTCTTACAAAGCTTAATTTCCCTGCCAATAATTTGAAAGGGGAGGGAAGGGGGTACCTTTCCCTAATTATTGCTGCTGGGGGGAAATTTGTAAAGCGGGGGGAGGAAGGCATCTCTGAAAACTAATTACCTTGAATTTGCTGGATAACACTTAGAGGAAGCCAAGAAAGAGCAAACGAATCTAGCTCAGCAGAACATGGTTTTTTTTTCTTTTCTTTTTTTAAAAAATCATTTTAAGCTTCTACTGTCTTTTAAATATCTGGCTTTCCCCTCCCTCCTCTCTGTTTTACTGTAACTGTTAAGCCAATATCAGGCTGTTGCTAGGATTTCTTTCCAATTCTCTGGTTTTCTTTTTGTCTTACTTTAGTATCAGGTCCTCCATTTTTCCTTGCCAGCAGCTGCTCCTGGGCAAACACCACAGCACTACTGAGTAAGGAATATCTATTATTAGTAGGACTGTTTATTTACATGCAATATTCCTGTTCTACAGTTTCACAGGAGCTCTGAGGTGTGTGCTTTCTTTCTTTCTTTCTTTCTTTCTTTCTTTCTTTCTTTCTTTCTTTCTTTCTTTCTTTCTTTCGAGCCAGTGTGGTGTAGTGGTTAAGAGCGGTAGTCCTGTAATCTGGGGAACCGGGTTCTCTTCCCCGCTCCTCCACATGCAGCTGCTGGGTGACCTTGGGCTAGTCACACTTCTGTGAAGTCTCTCAGCCCCACTCACCTCACAGAGTGTTTGTTGTTGGGGAGGAAGGGAAAGGAGAATGTTAGCTGCTTTGAGACTCCTGAAGGGGAGTGAAAGGCGGGATATCAAATCCAAACTCTTCTTTCTTTCTTTCTTTCTTTCTTTCTTTCTTTCTTTCTTTCTTTCTTTCTTTCTTTCTTTCTTTCAAATATTCCTAACCCCTTACACACATTAATATTATTATTAGTTATTAATTTTGTATGCCACCCTATAGATCTCTCTCTCAGTCTCTTTCTCTCTCACACACACACTCAAAACACCACACTTCATCACAGAAAAGCCACATGCGCACCTTACGTTTAAAGCAGAATCATAGCACTTTAAACAGTCATAGCTTCCTCCAATGAATTCTGGGAACTGTAGTAAGGATGCTGAGAGTTGTTAGAACAGGCATAGGCAAACTCGGCCCTCCAGATGTTTTGGGACTACAACTCCCATCATCCCTAGCTAACAGGACCAGTGGTCAGGGATGATGGGAGTTGTAGTCCCAAAACATCTGCACCCTCTTCCGCTCACAGAGCTACAGTTACCAGTATGCTTTAACAATCAAGCCCTCTTCCTGGGGACCTCTGGAAATTGTGGCTTTGTGCCAAGAATAAGGATCTCCTAATAACCCCCAGTTCCCCTGAACAAGCTACAGTTCCCATGATGCTTTGAGGGGGAGCCATAACTGTATCAAGAGGAATTATACTGCTTTAAATGTATTTTATGTGGCTGAAGTCAACGCAAGCTATATAAATGGAGGCAACGTAACACTTCAAATTATCCTGGCAAACAAAAATACCTCAACCAGGCACCAAAAATGCTATAATGTCAACGCCAACCATACCTCTTAAAAACTTAAGTATAGTCTGCCAAAGGTCCATCTATTACAGCATCTGTTATGACAGTGGCCAACCAGATGTCTGTGGGAAACCAGTGGCTTCCCGAAAAATGGTATTCAGAAGCATTGCTGCCTCCAACTGTGGAGCCAGAGTAATAATAATAATAATTTTTTTATTTATACCCACCCTTCCCGGTTCAGAAAACCAGGCTCAGGGTGGCTAACAACAAATTTAAAACACTTAATCGATGCTACAAAAAACAGCATAAAATACAGTATAAAACGTTGTCAGGGGCTCAGGGACAGAGGCACAGGGGAGAGAGGAGATGGAGAGCGAAGGGGAAGGATCTGAGGGCAGCATAGGGGAGTATGACAGTGACCCGAGAGACTCCATGAGCTTCTCCAGCGAATCAGAAGATTCCCAGAAGGAGGCGCCGATGGTCAGGGCAAGGGGGGGCCAGTGGGGACTCCCAAAGCAGTAGCGGGAGATCAGGGCCAGCTTCCCCACCAGAGCGTAGTGGGGGGGAGGAGTCCCAAGTGTCAGGTCCAACGGCTCCTCCAGCAGGGAGAGGAGATGAGTCAAGACAGACCACGCCTCTATCAGAGAGTGGGGGAACGGAGGGGAGGTCAAGTCCAGCTAGCCTTCCTGAAGGGGGAAGCAGTGACAGGAGCAGTGTAACGGTCAGGAGGAAGGTTACCGGCTGGGCGCGCGCGCCAAGTTCGAATGTACAGGTGCGCGGGACAGCAGAAAGCCCGGATCGGGAACCAGGTCCTAAAGCCCGCCGGAGGCAGGGGGAAGACTCAGGGGAATCAGCGTCAGAAGAGTCTAGGAAGGGCGAGACCCCAGCTGACAGGCGGACCCAGAGGAGGAAAGAGCGGAGGAAGAGGTGGAGCAAGGCTAGGGTCTTAAACTGGTGTCTGGGGGGAGGAGATTCAGACGGAGCTTCGGCGGTCTAGAGTTTCAGACGTAGAGCTGCACGCTATGGCTGTGGAAGTGAGACTGAACTTCAATAAAGACTTTTGTATATAACAACTAACTGGCGTTGGTCCTTGGTGAGCTGGGACCTGGGGCAGCTCTGACAAACGTGAATAACAATAAAATCAAAAATCAATTAAGGGGGGAAATCCATCCAATAAACATTCGATGATCACTAGTCCTATTAGGGCCAGTGAGGAGACCAGGGGAGAATTAGCTGTGGGATCCCAGAGTGGGTAATCTTCATAAAAAGGGGAGGGGGAGGGAAGGAAGAGGGAATAAAAGATCAGGCTAAGTTCAAATTGAAAGCTAGGTGGAATAGTTCTGTCTTACAGGTCCTGCGGAAGGAAGTTAAATCCTGCAGGGCCCTGGTCTCATGGGACAGAGCATTCCACCAGGTCGGAGCCATCACTGAGAAGGCCCTGGTGGAGGATAATCTAACTTCCTTAGTGTTAAGTTGTGGGTGAACATATCAGACAACACAGCGATTCTTCAAACAGCTCTTGTCTATTCACAGGCCAGGACAGAACTGAACTGAAGGGCTCAGTCAGCCTGCTTATATAGAGCTCCAGTACCACGTTACTGTAACAACTTTCTAAAACTATCCAATCACTGAACGTCACTTTCGATCCTTCATTTGCATAACTATCTACAGTATCCCCCTACTGGCCCAGGGTGAGAACTTCAGTACATAACACTTAGGGCCCGGGACCTCTAAACTATGATTATTCATGGACCTTAAGGTCCTCTGTGGGGCATACCAGGAGAGGCGGTCCTGTAAATACGAGGACCCTAAGCCATCGTGGCAAGTAGACATCTTCTCCTCTATGCATTTGTCTAATTAGTCCAGCCAAAACAAATATAAATAAATTTCTGCCCAACCCCAAATAGCCATATTGTTCAGGAACAAATAAAATCACTTGTAAGTGAGTGTGAAATACCATTGTGGTTTACTGGAAGCAGAGAGGAAAGCACTAGCACCTTTAACTGGAGGAAGTTCTGCAGTTTGCATTAACTGACCCCTGAACACGCAACAGAGATTCCACTGAAGTTGCTTTCTTAAATAATAGGAACTTGGAGGCTTGACAGATTGCTTGCCCGACCATTTGAGGAGGGCTGCAGACTGTAGCTAGCAACCTTTGCCAGCATCCCCCTCACTGTGCATGGATCCAAACATAGGAGCATCATTATGATGGCATGGATGACTGTGAACCCCTCGTTTTCACTGAGCTGGGAAAGCCATATTAGCTCATTTTGCCCAAGATCCCTGCCACTTTAGTGCTGCGCCCCGTGGTGTGTTTACAATCCTTTGCCCAATTTTACATTCTGCCCTGCGCTAAATCAAGCTACTTTTCTTCCTTCCTTCCTTTTCCCCCTTGCAATCCGTCAGCAATTAGGGACTCGTTAACACTCCAGCAAGACAATATCCAAGGCAAATGTTTGCTCTATTAATCCACAAACCCACCCAGTCCTGAGCTGCAAGCTCATTTAGCGGCATTTGTTTTCATAAAGCCAGAGGTAGCGACTGCTCTCTCTTTGCTGCTTTTAATTAATGAAGAAAGCTTAATATGCACTTTTCTCATCAATCTGGCAGTAAAATTGCTGAATTGCTTTTGTACCATCTAGAGGAAGACTTTGGGGTTATTTGGAGAAAATTGCAATAAGCTTTCCTCTCTGTGGGCTACAACTTCTTTGTTTCTTTAACAGGGTCAGCCCAAGATGTTTTGCTGCCTCAGGTGAAGCACAAGAAGCACACCATCTACCAAAGCTGCTAGAACTGGTAGCTGAATCTTGATTTCAGCACTGGTATCCGGACAGCACCATTCACCAGACCTGGAGGCAGCTGATGAGTTTAGCCAGTATAGGACAGGCTGCTTAGCACACAGCTCTGTTACCCAACACTACACTCCTGCTCTCCTCTGTCTGCCCCATGCATCTTCCACCTGAGGCAGCTGCTTCATTCAGCCTAATGGTAGGGCCGGCTCTGTTCCAGCTGATGTCATGCTCTAAATAAATAACCCCGACCAAAATATGAGGTGAAGACACTATTAGTGTACCTAGGGATGCAGACGTCTCCCCTCCATCCCTCCAATAAATTTATCAGCTTATCAAAATTCCCGCATGCTTGCTTCATCTTGATGGGTAACCACAGTGGCAGTAGTGACCAGGCAGAGGGCCTTCTCGGTAGTGGTGCCTGCCCTGTGGAGTGCCTTCCCATAAGATGTCAAGGAAATAAACAACTACCTGACTTTTAGAAAACATCTGAGGGCAGCCCTGTTTAGGGAAGTTTTTAATGTTTGATGTATTTCTCGTGTTTTTAATATTCTGTTGGGAGCTGCCAAGAGTGGCTGGGGAAACCCAGCCAGATGGGCAGGATATGTATGTATGTATGTATGTATGTATGTATGAATGAATAAATAAATTATCATTAGATACACTTTCTAATAAGAATAAGAATAAGAATAAGAATAATACATTTATTGTCAATGTACAATCTGTGTATAATGAAATTAACTGAGCCTCCCCCTCCAAACACTCAATCTCACTGCACTCTGTGTGCTTGTCACACAACATACCAACCCCAAAAGTCAGTTGCACTATTTTATTTTCCATTCAGCAGCCTAACAGCCCACTGGTTTGCTTTTGTTAGTTTTTTAGCCTGTTGGTACGACTGATCATAAAAGCCACCATTCCTCACATATACAGGCCCTTAAGACTGTGATGACAACAGTGGTACCTCGGGTTACAGACACTTCAGGTTACAGACACTTCAGGTTACAGACTCCGCTAACCCCAAAATAGTACCTCGGGTTAAGAACGTTGCTTCAGGATCAGAACAGACAGAAATTGTGCAGCGGCGGCAGCGGGAGGCCCCTAAAGTAGTACCTCAGGTTAAGAACAGTTTCAGGTTAAGAACGGACCTCCAGAACGAATTAAGTTCTTCACCCGAGGTACCACTGTACAATCCAATTTGGCTGTAGTGTTGACAACCCTAGCAAGGAGACTCAGAGTAGCATCTTCCTGTTACACCTGCAGGTACCTTCCTAACCATCATATCTCCATGGTAAAATAAACATGATTTGCATGCATAAGCGATTGGAAGTTCAGTCTACAGCAGCTGCAGGTAACCTGTGGCCCTCTAGATGCTGTTAGAGTATAGCCCCAGCCGACATGGCCAATGGTCAGTGATAATGGGAGCTGTCCCCCACTCCTGGTCCACCGTTTGTGTTTAAAAATATCTCAGGTAGCAGGCTTAGGAAAGACCTCTTGACTGGCACCTTGGACAGCTGCTGCCATTCAGAGGCCATGCTGGACTAAAATAAACTACTAGTCCACGGAAATGAAACAGTTTCACAAGCTCATGTGAAGCTATATTTCTGCAGCTGTGCAAGTTGCTCAGAGAACGTTGGAATAAAATTAATTGCAAGCTTACTGACATAAGGTAGTTTGGTATCTTGCTCCCGACTCTCTTTAAAAGTTTCCCCAAATTAACTATTTTTAAAAAACAAACAAAAACTTTTGATCCAGCTAAAAATTAGGGGTGGAGTGGTGGCCAAACATCAGAAATTGCTCTTTTTCAGCTCTAGCTATTCCATCAGGAGCTAGGCTCCGTGTGTATAGTATGTTGGCAGCTCATGCATGAAATTGCAAAATAAAACTAAAATCTGGTGATTTCCATTCCATTTTAAGTTTGCCAGTCTCACTATGCAATGCATAAATTACCACCTCTCAGAGACAAATCAAGAAGCATATATATGTCTATATATCACACATGATCCAACCCTAAAAATATGTTGGAATATATCCAATATCTAAAGGCATCCCTAAATATATGATTTTAGTGTTGTCACCGAAGACCAATATAGTATTAATCTGCTGCTCTAAAAAAACTCATAATTTGGGTAGGGTCTAAATAAATCAAACAAGTGAATAAATTAGAGGTGGGACTCTGACTGGCAAGTCAGATTTACAGACTTGCTTTGATATTATGGCTCAATTTCCTGAGTTATGAGGCTTTCACTGCTAGCCGCCATTTTGTGCTCAAGAGTGAACCAAAGATGGCTTGGGCTAAAGTGAAGGACCATGGGAAATGGCCCTTCCATCATCACCCTGTGGAATTCTCATAGATCAAATTCTGCAAGCATCCCTACCTCTGGTCCATTCCAGCACTGGAAGAATACCAGCAAGGTGGGAGGGAAACCTGAGAGTAGTGAATTCCTCCTATGATTTCAGCATTCTTCTATGTACTAACTAAAGGACAGGATGCCCCAGATGCAGATCCCACCATCCCTCACCATTGACCATACTAGCTAGGGCTGATGGGAGTTGGGTACTGTTAGTATTCCATTCCCCCACTGTGCAGATATATGGGATTGTTCTATCACGTCTGTGTGTTTACATTCCAGCACTGACTGTTGGAGTTATGAGAGCGGAAGTTTGCTTTACACTGTTCCGCTCTGTATTGCTTTTGCAGTTCTCTTCTCTCTGAGAGCAAGAAGGAGAGGAGCCATGTTTTTCCTTTGTCTGATTTGTATATACAGTGGTACCTTGGGTTAAGAACTTAATTCGTTCTTAAACTGTTCTTAACCTGAGGTACCACTTTAGCTAATGGAGCCTCCCGCTGCCACTGCACTGCCGCCGCGTGATTTCTGTTCTCATCCTGAATCAAAGTTCTTAACCTGAGGTACTATTTCTGGGTTAGTGGAGTCTGTAATCTGAAGCGTCTGTAACCTGAAGCGTCTGGATCCTGAGGAACCACTGTAATAAATTTAGCTTAGTACACACACCTCCAGCCTAGCTTTGCTGTTATTGACTCTGCTAAGTCAGAGTGTGCTCATGTCCGAATGGCATGTGTCACGGAAGCACGTCGGGGGAGACTGATGGATCTCCAGAGCAGCACACAGAAGGGAGAGACGGGCCAGCACGTATATGTCGTTTGCCTGAGGGCCTGTCCTGCCTCCCCATGACCCCCCCCCGGCAGGTACATCATCTGTTTTAGCCCAAGGTGGTGTAATGAGGTCATGACATCATGGCAATGGATGTCTAGCCCTCCCAGGCCAAAGCAAATCATGTCCTCTGGGGTGAAGAAGCTGGTCATCCCTACCTTGGCATGGCCAAACTTGGCTCTCCAGCTGTTTTGGGACTACAACTCCCATCATTCCTAGCTAACAGGACCAGCGGTCAGGGATGATGGGAATTGTAGTCCCAAAACAGCTGCAGGGCCAAGTTTGGCCATGCCTGCTAAACTGCATGCCTGCTAAACTGCTAAATGTTGCAATTATGGGCATGATCCTACCCTTCTTCACATAGCCCTGTGAGTGAAGGGAGCAGGCGTTTATTAATGCATTTATTAAAGGATGGATCTGGGAAAGAGTTGGGTCTCCCCATAAATAAGTTAAAGGGAACTAAAGGAAGGCATCTCATCTTCGCAAATGACTAACAGCAATTTCCCCCACCCCCTCAGAATTTTTATTCATGGGTACAGGGAAAATAAGCTTCAATTTACTGGATTGCCATCCATTTTGAGGAAATGCTTACTACTCAGCTTTGCTCCTTAATCGGGGCATTTTATCTTTGTGAACTTTTACTTATTACGGCATCATGATCCTTCCTGGCTAATACCCTATAAAGAGCTAATTAATAATCAGCCTCTCTGTCTAACTCATGCAGATAGACCCAAGTGAAGAGAGAATTAGATATACATTATCTGGAAATAATGGTCACATTTTGCGAAACAACTAAAGGATTTTATTGACTAAAACGGTTTAACAAATGACACTTAAGTAATTCATTGGCAAGTTGGAACAATAGCGACATTGGAAGCTTATCCGGTAATTTTTCTAACAGACATCACATCGAATAGGCCGTACATTTTCAGCAGAATTAATTAATTCAAACTGAATTTTTTTCCCCAGCGACTTTGGTTTTATTTTAATGAAATGTTCATTAAATATGATGGTGTTTGGAGAAAGATATTAACATTATGGGTGTTTATTGTCTAGAAGGAGTGTGTGTGTGTGTGTGTGTGTGTGTGTGTGTGTGTTTACGTGCGTGCATGCAAACAGATTTCAAATAAAGCTTTAAATTCCAAATATAACACAAAAGAAGAAGAAGAAGAAGAAGAAGAAGAAGAAGAAGAAGAAGAAGAAGAAGAAGAAGAGGATGAGGATGTGGTGGTGGAGGAGGAGTTTGGATTTGATATCCCGCTTTATCACTACCCGAAGGAGTCTCAAAGCAGCTAACATTCTCCTTTCCCTTCCTCCCCCACAAAAAACACTCTGTGAGGTGAGTGGGGCTGAGAGACTTCAGAGAAGTGTGACTAGCCCAAGGTCACCCAGCAGTTGCATGTGGAGGAACGGAGACACAAACCCGGTTCACCAGATTATGAGTCCACTGCTCTTAACTACTACACCACACTGGCTGCCAGTTAGCTAAAAGCAAACTGGCTGCCAATTAACTAAGCAGCCAAGTTCAAGGTGCTCAAGCCCTACAGAACTTTGGACCAGGATACCTAATAGTCTCACCCCTTATATCCCCAACCGATCACAGCACTCTGCAGGAGACGGACCATCTCATCAGGCTGTGCAAGGTATGAACTGCCCCCTTAGAATGCCAGACCTATCCGCTGGAACTCCCCCCAATGACAGGTGGGGCTACCTTTGAAGGTGACCTGGAAACTACAACTAATCCAGAATGCGGCAGCTAGACTGGTGACTAGGAGCGGCCGCCGAGACCATATAACACCGGTCCACTAAAGGTCCAGCTCCGAGGGCCTTCTGGCAGTTCCCTCACTGCAAGAAGTGAAATTACAGGGAACCAGGCAGAAGGCCTTCTCGGTAGTGGCACCTGCCCTGTGGAATGCCCTCCCACCAGATGTCAAAGAGAAAAACAACTACCAGACTTTTAGAAGAAGACATCTGAAGGCAGACCTGTTTAGGGAAGTTTTTAATGACTGATGTTTTAATGTGTTTTTAATATTTTGTTGGAAGCTGCCCAGAGTGGCTGGGGAAGCCCAGCCAGATGGGTGGGGTATAAATAATAAATTTATTATTTATTATTATTATTATTATTACTTATCTATTGCCTTTTCAGCACCCATGGAAGGCAGTAGGCAACTGAATGCCAGTTTCTGGAATTTGTTTGTGAGAAACCAGTCTGCTCCCACCTTTCAGTAGTTTTAGCTAAGGGATGAAGTCATAGGAATGACGGGCAATTAGGAAAGCAAATCTAGATGACGAGATATGGAGAAAGAGTGGAAACCCCATTACTTAGACCCCATTATTGTTTTTTAAGCCTTTTCTTCTGGTCTTCTCTAGCGAGGAAGTGATTACAGCCCCACAGAAAATAATTCAGGTATCTAGGTGTGCTCTGATTCTTGCTGTATGTATGTATGTATGTATGTATGTATGTATGTATGTATTTTCTACCCTGCCTTCCCTATCAAAAATTTCCTGCGGATGCCTACGTATATATTTCTACCATTTGGTGGGCATCTCACTGGACAGTAATTGGCTGAGAGTGTCTTCAAGTTCAAACAGCATAGATGGAATTCAGTATCACTAGGGAAGTATGGCAATACATATGAGGAATGTATACTACCCAACTGAGCCATGCTAACACAGATATTATTGCAAGATAACCATCCTTTAGTTCTCCAGTGTGCAAAATGGATTTAATTGCAGTTTCATTTGTGATAATGACCTACATAATTTTCAATAATTTGATAGAATTTATCTTTCTTAATGAAAAAGGAAGAAAATTAGCAAAGATATAGGGCAGTGGGAAAAGCTCTGCTGGAAACTCTTAATTAATTATTTGACATCTGTTTAAGAAATGCAGCAAAGGAACACGATTCCACTAAATGGGCCTCATTTTCAAAGCAGACGAGTCACGTTCAGCATTTAGAAGGAGAAAAACTTTTATATGTGAACACTTTGGGCAGAGATTACAACTTTCTTACCATAATTAAGGCTGATTTGAAATAGAAGATATAGATAAATCAAAATAAGATTGGGGTGGTATAGTGATTTACTTAATGCAAAGTCTAGCATTCAGGGGAAGTGACAACAAATTTAATTTGGACCACTGAAGCATTTTTGAGGTAACTTTTTAAAACCTGTATTTTTAAAATAAATAAATAAATAAAGAACCATTTGGGCCACAAGCCACAGGTCAAAAGTGTACATAAGAAAAGATGAGGAAAATCTAGCACATGTAAGAGGATCAGGGCCAACGTTTACAATACCAATAAAAGGATCTTTTCCAGAATGAATGGATGGATGGGTTTTACAGGAAAGACTGGCCACAGTTGGCAAGGTTCTGCATTCAATAAGCCCACATGGTAAACGCTCATTTTGAAAGTGTTTCAAGAAACACCATTTTGGGGCACTCTCTTCTTCATCCATTCATACTATAAAACCAGTGCTGAGACTACAGATCTAGGAGCCCTTGAAGCAGGACAGTGTGCGGTCTGAAACAAGAGCAAGGCAGGATTTCCCTTCATCCCCAGCAAAAAAGCACCCTTGGGTAGTCATGCGGGGAGGTGTGTGTGTGTGGCTACCACAACTACAGTGGTACCTTGGGTTACATATGCTTCAGGTTACATACGCTTCAGGTTACAGACTCTGCTAACCCAGAAATAGTGCTTCAGGTTAAGAACTTTGCTTCAGGATGGGAACAGGAATCGTGCTCTGGTGTTGCGGAGGCAGCAGGAAGCCCCATTAACTAAAGTGGTGCTTCAGGTTAAGAACAGTTTCAGGTTAAGAACAGACCTCCGGAACGAATTAAGTTCTTAACCTGAGGTACCAGTGTAGTCAATTGATTTGCATCGAGTGGGCATTTATGGGGTGAGGTGATCTTGCAGGTAAGTGTAACTGAATTAGGATGAGATCTGCATACATACGAGGGTTTTCACACCTAACTTTTTAGGTGTGCCCTTTAAATCTTTAAGTGTACACCTAATAAACATGCTTTGAACCACACAGCCGCCATTGTTCCAACTATTCTTTTCCAACTGGAAAATACAGAATTTCAGCCAATCAAGGCCAATTAGTTTTCCTTAACCACACAACCATTTTGAAACCACCAACCCGCCTCAAAAAACCTAGGACGTGCTGCTTAAAAGCACAACTGTAGTGAACTTCATTATAATGAAAAATGAAATTAAGAACTGCAAAATCCAGAAAGATTAAAGTCTATGGACTTTTAAATGTGTTTGTGGGAGGGTGTGTGTGTGTGTGATTGGTTTGTTTTATTTTGCGTATTCCTCCTGTATTTTTATGTGACGAACTGCCCTGTATTTTTTCGGATGAAGGGTGGTACAGTGGTACCTTGGGTTACAAATGCTTCAGGTTACAGACTCCACTAACCCAGAAATAGTAGCTCAGGTAAAGAACTTTACCTCAGGATGAGAACAGAAATTGTGTGGTTGTGGCGTGGCAGCAGCAGGAGGCCCCATTAGCTAAAGTTCTCAGTTTAAGAACAGTTTCAGGTTAAGAGTGGACCTCCAGAACGAATTAAGTTCTTAACCTGAGGTACCACTGTATACAAATTTAATAAATCGTGTTAATAAAATAATAATAATAATAATAAATTTTATTTATATCCCGCCCTCCCCAGCCGGAGCTGTCTCCCTGCTTGCCCCCTATGCCCAGAACACCCCATCCAAGAACAGTGCACAGGGGGAGCAGAGGGGAAATGGTTCCACCAGGCAACCAGAAATGCCTATGCCAAAAGAACAATCTTCTTAGCATTGAATCACCTGGTTGGTGAGATCCAACTAAGTATGACTCAGAGTAGAAATTGAAATTAATGTAATAAGGTGTTTTAAGTTCATTGATATCAGTAAAAAGGTAAAGGGACCCCTGACCATTAGGTCCAGTCGTGGCCGACTCTGGGGTTGCGGCGCTCATTTCACTTTATTGGCTGAGGGAGCTGGTGTATAGCTTCTGGATCATGTGGCCAGCATGACTAAGCCACTTCTGGCGAACCAGAGCAGTGCACGGAAACACTGTTTACCTTCCCGCCAGAGTGGTACCTATTTATCTACTTGCACTTGGATGTGCTTTCGAACTGCTAGGTTGGCAGGAGCAGGGACTGAGCAACGGGAGCTCACCACGTTGCGGGGATTCGAACTGCCGACCTTCCAATTGGCAAGTCCTAGGCTCTGTGGTTTAACCCACAGCGCCACCCACGTCCCTATTGATATCAGTAGGTCTGCTCTAAGTGTGATGAATGTTAGTTATCTTACTGATTTTTCTTGTTTGTGTATTTTTTTAATGCACATTTTGCTTATATTCTTTCATACTCCTTTTGTACAACCCCAACAATAACATTATTGCCCCTTCCATGTACCTCCATTCTCTATATTTGAATTCTCCCTTCCACTGGCGTGACCCACAAGTTTAAAGTCACCCTGTGCCTTCTGGAAGCAGCTTGGCCATTTTCAATTTCTATTTTATTTTATTTTTACTTTACGGGAAGGTTTTTTTAAAATTGCACCCTCCATAACCAGGAATGATTGCCATGCCACGTCCGTCCGTGAGGCAAAGACTAGCAGAGCTCTGATGAAGAATGGCATCTCCTTTTAAAAGCCTGCAGATGCCAGTGATTAATAAAGCTCATAATAACACATTATATTTACCAAGTCCTCCTTTAAACTTGTCGGCTTCCTAAATTACTTTGACGTCTCTCCGGTTTAGTTTATGTTCTGTAACCGAGGAGCTGCTGTGCGACAGATGGCACTGTGTTTGCATAACAAATGCTCTCCTCAGGTCAATATAAGACAAGGTAGTTGATCGCATTCAGGGTGAGAATGGGATCCCTGGGCTCTTTTCCCAGAGAGGAGAAATCAATCAATCAACGTGTTTACTCTGGCCCTCAAGGACAGGAAGTAGAAGCCCACATGTGTGTGTGTGTGCCTCTGTGTTCAGATGCTCAAGGAATTCTATCTCCATAGAATTTGAAGAGGAACTGACCTGATCCACACCTTCCAGTTTAATGTGCAGATCAGAACAGAGGAACACAAGGAGCTGCCTTATACTGAGTCAGTTCATTTGTCCATCTAGCACAATATTGTCTGCAAGGACTGGCAATGGCCCTCCAAGTTTTCATATGGGTCATTCCTACATGCAGATACTTGGGATTTAACCTGGAGCCTTCTACATGCAGAACAGATGTTCTGGCACTGAGCTTCAGCTCAGTCTCCTTACATGAAGAAGAAGAAGATGATGATGAAGAGGAGGAGGAGTTTGGACTTGATATTCCACCTTTCACTCCCTTTAAGGAATCTCAAAGCGGCTAACAATCTCCTTTCCCTTCCTCCCCCACAACAAACACACTGTGAGGTGAGCGAGGCTGAGAGACTTCAGAGAAGTGTGACTAGCCCAAGGTCACCCTGCAGCTGCAGGTGGAGGAGCGGGGAAGTGAACCCGGTTCACCAGATTACGAGTCCACCACTCTTAACCACTACACCATGCTTAACTATCAGTCTCCACCAAATATATCTACCCCTACATTACAGAGCTTCAATGGATGTCCCCACCATCTGAGGTATGGCAAGTGGTAAGGAGATAGCAGGGCCTTCTCAATGGTGCTGCCCCCATTTCAGAAGGCCCTTTCCAGGCAAGAAAGTGGTGTGCCTTCAGGGTTTCAGATGGGGGACATTCCCCATCCTACCTGGACATGTCAGGGATTGAACCTGGAGCCTTCTGAATGCAAAACAGCTGCTCTGCCCCTGAGCTACTTCCCCCTAGCTATCCTTCAGCATTTGGACTTCTCCAGATTTTGCAATGTAGTTCTCAGCTCACTTAAATGTACCCAAAACGTGTTAAAAATGTGTATTTTAGGATACAGTACTTTTGAAAACGTGTACTTTGAATTAAATTAAGTACCTAAATGTGATTTTTTTTATACTGATTCTTTTTTCTTTAAAAAAATGCAGATCAATTCAGCAACGGGAAGGAACAGACTTGGGAACAAATACAAGTGAACTTGGCAAGGGCCAGAAATAGATTGATCTGTCCATCCCTAGTATATATAAGGAAAGACTTCATTAGCTATCGCAGCTGGCTGGCTGTAGTTTAACTGTAGGCATGGGTGAAAACAGGCATCAGAAACCTGCATCTAAACCATGGGCCTCCTGTGGAGCAAAGCGAAGGTGGAAATCAATGCCTCTAATTGGAAGAGAGCTGAGAGAGAAAGGAGGAAATTCTGTTGTCTATCGCAGTAAGACACGGAAAACTCTGAAGCAACGGAGATGCAGAGTAACCCAGTTGCTGCTTTTTCAACAGGATCTCAAAGGGAAGGTGTAGATTGCAGAATGGCCACAGCAAAGTGGAAAAACAGATGCTTTACATGCAGAAGGTCGCAGGTCCAGTCTCTGGCATCTCCACTAAAATGCACCAGGTAGCAGGTGAAAAAAGCACGCTACCTGAGACCCTGGCAAGCCAACAGCAACCAGGCCAGACCTTATTGGTCTGTTTGGGCCAATGATCTAACTCAATATAAGGCAGCTTTCTATGTGCACACTGGTGCCAAACTTCCCATCACTGCCAGGCACTCATTCTTCCCATCTCATGTGACAGGTGGACCATTTTGAGGCGGTTAGTCCATTGTGAAAAGGAGTGTTGTGGCAACTTGAAAAAACAGCAAGGGGTCAACTGACTGCTCAAATGATGCTCAGGTGTTAGACACTTCAACAGTAAGGAGAACAAGAAAGAAGATCAACAGATTTGGTCATAGCCTTCAACCCAATACACATATCTCTACAAATTGAGAGCAAATAGTATACACTTTATCAACCACACCATTTTCACAAGTAGGACTTGGACCCCTGTAAACATATTTCTTCACCAGCATCTAAGAAACTCAGCAACCGCAGGAGGCACAGCTTCAGATAAGCCATTACCACTCTCCCTGAAACCAAGTGGAATTTATACCTAATAAATCAAATCTGACTTCTATATCATAACAATGCATCATTTCATAATTTGTTTAATTTGCATAATAGAGTTGCCCCGGGAGTGCTTGCAGAATTTGTTATGTCCAAGATGAAAAATTCTTGGGTTTTGACTGGCTGCGGTCCTTGCTTGGAACATTTGTAGATGTTGATTGTTTCAGATCCTTCCCTCCTAGAAAAGATTTGCCCACTAATTGAAGAGGAATCACCTGGAATGCTGCATCCTTTCAAGCAACACGTTGAGCAAATGTTTGATTAATCTGTGTAATTTGCTAAGACACACCCACCATTCAGCAAAGGGGTATCTATTTGTGTTGTCCCAGGAGTGCCTCTGGAAAATATCAGTCCTCTATCTACTTTGGTTGCAGCTTCTGCCTTTGAGACACAAAGGCTGGACATTTTTCAGCAGCCTGGATGCTGAAGCTTAGGCCTCCTCTAGTAAATCTAACCCAGAAATATTAAAGGGTGTTAAATAAATTGGTCAAAGAGGTGTTTGGGGAGTTAAAGTGGAAGACACATTGCCATGAATGAGCAATTAGATGCTCACAAACCAGCTTATCACAAATTACATGCTTCCCATATCTATTACTGTAATGACCTTGAGAGTTGACTCATACTCTCCCTTAACCTAATGAACATGCCAAGTATAATCAATTATGTCTGCAATTAAAATTATAATTTGTCTAACAAACTCTTCTTGGCTTTCAGACATTTCTTAACAAAGGCTGCTACCGCACGGGGAGAAGATAAATATTAATTTTGTGTTGTCTCCACGTTTCTTCACGGAGACTATGGCTAATTTATTAAAGCTCATATTATCTCTTGCACTCTCTCTTTTTAACTTTCAGCAAAAATTTAGTTAAGTTTCAGTGCTGAATGTCAAGGGATAATTACAACAGTTAGTAGCAATTTATCATTTCCCAATTGGGTTTTCAAGCTGTCATTGGATGCCCATGGAAATGTGTTAGTCTGTTTCATTGCACAATTACTGCACTGAGGATTTTTTTGTTTAAATTAGCATGATATATATATATATAGAGAGAGAGAGAGAGAGAGAGGTTTGTTGTGTTGTGGTTCAAATGATTGCATTTTTGTCATGTCCTTTGGTTTACACTAAGTCCTAAGGATTACTGTTACATAATACACACATAGGAAGACTGGATCCCAGAGGCAAGCTCAGAGATTAAGAGGAAGCTAAAAACACCCCACCCTGGGTTGTATCCATCTAAATCATTGCACTTGCAGAATGACTTCCATGAGTACAACACAACTTTCCCTCCTTCTCCTCCTGCATTCTATCCAAATGTGCTCTAGGTTTCCCTTCAACTCTCCAGAGCAGATTTGTGGGTGGTGGAGGGGGTACTCAGCAAAAAGAGAGAGAGGGAACGTTCCATTTTACTCACAGAAGTACCAAGTGATTGATTGATTGACTGAATTTATATCTCCAAGCAGCTCAGGATAATGTACATGGTTCTACACCTCCTCATTTAATCCACCACAATTCTCTTTGTCTCTATAATTTGCTAAGTTTGTTCCTCAGGGACACCTTTCTCATGCCTACCATTTTCAAGCCAGTTGCCTACAAAATGTTGTGGAATATTAAGTGATTTCTCCTTTTTTATTTTTTTACACACCCCAAACTGCAACAGCTGCCCTTGTGGAATATCCACTGCTCTGCTGTTCTTCTGAAATAAGGTTCAGGGCCTCAGAAGGGGCAACCATGTCTGCAAACATCTTCCGATTCTCCCCCCTCCCCAAAATCAAGGTGCCCAGACCTCCAACCCCTTGATGTATCTGCCTTTGATCTGGAAGGCTTAATCCACTGCCTGCAGATTTCATGCACTTCTAGGGAAAAGAAAGAAAAAAGTTACAGCTTTTTTAAAAAAATAAAAAAATCTCCATAATAGCAAATGAGTGGAAACAGCTTTATGTTTAATGAGGCTGCTTTGGACACACGATGCGAGTTGAATCAGACAGACGACAGAGCGACTTGGAACAAACTACACCACTTTCCAAAGTGACAGATACAAATCCAGAGTCTTCTGGCTGGTGCACACCATTAATAGTAAACTGTACGCTAGCAACAGCCTGTATAACAATCAGCACCCAGCAGCCAAATGTACACTTTAGGCATATGATCAATGTCGGTTGTGACACTGGCCTAAATCCAATCCAGATTTAGGCTTGCTTACGTTCATTGACTGGTGTTGAAGAAAAAGACGACCGGCGCTTTCTTGGCAGTGCAAAACTAGTTGCATAATTCTTTTAATTCTGGTCACATCTGTTTATTGCTCTTCTACATATTCACCTGTCTCTCCTCGTGCCAGTATTTGTTGGGATGCCCCTTTGCCCATATGTCCTGCGACCTTGTACGCCTGTGGCACTTACTCATTGACAAGCATGGAAAACGGAGCCAGCAGAACTCTGGCACATGGAGCGCAAGTCAAAATTAATTAATGTGCTTGCCTGGTGACATTATTCGGACTGCAAGCCAGAAGTGTGGTGCGCAGAACTGTGGCTCGTTCAGGATATTGTGACAGTGCTATGGTGATATCACTTCCTGGCACACAAATCACCCCACTCAGAATGTTGCAGCAATAGTTTATTTGGGGGGGGGCGTTACATGTAGTGTAAATAACCACTTCTATTTACCCAGGCCTTCCATTTTTAGTTAGGAGAATATTTAATAATGTCAGGTGACTTGGAGGGGATTTGTTCCTGGACATCTATTTCAGGTGGAGGGTTTTAGTTTTCGTTTATTGCCGTTTTTACATCTGGTTCCAATGTCTTTGCTATTTCTAGTCTGGTTGGGCAAATTGCTTGGGGGCATCTTCATGCAAACGCGCAACTAATAAACGTAATAAATAAGCAAAGATTTTGTTGTTTAAATTGATAACCCTGGAGTTGTGATATGAGAAAGGGGGCTATGTGGAAAGGGGCATAGCTCAGTGATTAGAGCAGGTGGAAGGCCCCAGACTCAATCCCTGGTGTCAGGCGGCAGAGGAACCAACCCCACGGCAGGCTGCCAAGAACTGACAAGAAGAGGAAAAGTCCTTACCATCTGCTTTTATTCACTCTTCACAAAGAGAGTCTTGGGAATGCAGCCTCTAGGAATAATGGCGTTGCCCCAAGTGAATCTCCACCCCCTCATGAGTCATCGCTATGGGTGCTGAATATGGGAACGTTTATATAATTTAGCAGAGTTTAAACGACCCCCTGATTGAGTTTATGCAGCGACAAGCGGGTTGCTAACTCGTTTGAGTCCTTTCAATAATTATACCTTCCTGGTTGATAATCCCTTTCTGTCCCTCTTAAAGAAAACACACATGAATCTGAATCATATTAACATAAACTACTTTACTATCAGATTCATTCAGGTTTACAGAGTTGTTCCTGAAGGCAGGCTTAGGTTACATAACAGATAAACTATATACCAGATAGTAGTGAGTCATGAGAAGACTGCATCTGAGCAGTTACCAGTTAACACTCCTTGCAGCAACTGACCAACTGACAAAACTGCCTGCCACATAATAATAATAATAATAATAATAATAATAATAATAATAATAATAATTTATTCATATCCCATCCTCCCCAGCCGAAGCCGGGCTCAGAGCGGCTAACAATAGTAAAATAATACAGCATTCTAAAATCAATTCATTCTAAAATTAATTCAAATCAAATTAATGGCAAAGATTGGGCTAGAGTTCTGTGAGGATTACCAAAGGAGGGGGACAAGCTGTGCCTTGGCCAAAGGCCTGGTGGAACAGCTTTGTCTTGCAGGCCCTGTGGAAAGATGTCAAGTCTCGCAGGGCCCTAGTCTCTTGTGACAGAGCGTTCCACCAGATTGGAGCCATAGAGGCAGCTAGTCCTCTCACAATGTTTGACTTGACTGACAGCTTTATATCCCACACTGAAAAGGGCCCTCTGCCTTTGACCTCTTTGCTCTCCTACTTTCAATGCTTGCCAGGTTCTGGGAGAGGGGGGTCTGGAATGCTTTTTAAAGACCCTTAGTCCTTCAGCTGCCGCTCCCCGGGTGCTTCCTGCTCTTCCTCCTCCTCCTCCTCCTCTCCCATTATTTCCCAGCTTTCCTCCTCCTCTGCCTCTAAGCTGTGACCTCCCTCAAACCCCTGTTGTAATTCTGAACTGTCTTCTTCTTCTTCTCTAGAAGGGATCAGGATGGGGAAGCGGTCTCCACCATTCCACCTCTGCCCAGTCCCTGACATCAAGAAGGGTTGGAAGAGACTCAAGTCTGAAACCCTGGAGAGTTGTTGCCAGTCTGTGTGAGCAGTACTGAGCGAGCTGGATCATTGCTCCAACTTGGTATCCAAGTGGTAGCCTTTTCCTTCTCCTCTGCACCTTCCTGCTCGCTACCCTTTCTCGCGTAGAGAACATTTAACCCTTTGGACTCTGTGTGCCAAGGTGCAACGTCAAGGACACTATGTGTGAAACAACAGACCAAAAAAAACCACCCACTGCACACCCTGTTAAGTAAGGGGAAATGAACTGCGGTATCCGTTGTACTTTTCTCCTTCGCACAACCTGGATAAGCTGTAAACTGGCCAATATTTTGTATTTACTCCTTGACAGCTGAAATCTAATCAGAGCATTTTCTCTCTCTCTCTTTTAAAGAAATACAATAGTTATTCTCAATTAGATTACGCAGCAAATTAAATCATAAATTTTTCTACCTAGGCACTGCCTCTGCCTCCCTTTCTTCCAAAACACTCCTTTAGTCCCTGGAGCACTTTATTTAAGTCTCAGAGCCTAAGCTTCAAAACTAGTTATGGATTTGATAATTTAATAATACGGGGCAAGTAATTGTTGGAGGGGATATTTATGATTTCATTAGATCCTACTGGTAATCAATAGTAATCCATTAATTCCTCCATTTACATATCTCTCAGGTTCCACTGGAAGTCCACAAATTCCATTTAAGTAGGTTCTATCCTTCCTGCCCCCAACTTCCCCTTCCCTTCCCACACCTTTTTATTTATGCAGTTTCCTATACAAGAAGTCTAAATTCAAGCTGTATATATTACAGCCGAACAAATAAGCAACCAGCAGGAAAGCTTGTATACTCCGCAGCTCAGACTGCAGGATAAGATTTAATGCTAAAAACAAGGGGAAGGAATAAAACAAGAGTCCCCGTTCACCCCAGGATGCATGCATAACTCTCATTAATGTTAATGGAAGATATTGAATGTGTGTGCACTGAAGGGAGTTTATTAGAACCTAATAAATTCCGCACATTTTCCCTGGGCCTGTTCTGCAGCTGCATCAGGGTATATAATTGGACACTTTGCTCTGGCACAAGAGGGTGATATTTGTTTTTTGTTTTGTTTTTTAACACAACATAAGAAATCCCGTATTTGGAGGCAAAAGGGAGACCTTCAGATTGGCATACTTTGCTTTGAGGATACACTCAAAGCACAATAGGCAACGTTAGAAATGTCATGAAGGTTGCTCCCAAGATATTTCAAGCAATTAGGCTTGAATATGGAATTATTAGTGGGACACGGGTGGCGTTGTGGGTTAAACCACAGAGCCTAGGACTTGCCGATCAGAAGGTCGGCGGTTCGAATCCCCGCAACGGGGTGAGCTCCTGTTACTCGGTCCCTGCTCCTGCCCACCTAGCAGTTCAAAAGCACGTCAAAGTGCAAGTAGATAAATAGGTACCGCTCCGGCGGGAAGGTAAATGGCGTTTCCGTGAGTTGCTCTGGTTCGCCAGAAGCGGCTTAGTCATGCTGGCCACATGACCCGGAAGCTGTATGCCAGCTCCCTCGGCCAGTAAAGTGAGATGAGCTCCGCAACCCAAAAGTTGGCCACGACCGGACTTAATGGTCAGGGGTCCCTTCACCCTTACCTATGGAATTATTATTATTATTATTATCATTAACATTTGTATCCATCTTTCCTCCAAGGAGCTTAGGGTGGTGTATCTGATTCTCGCCACCCTCATTTAATTCTTCCAGCAACCCTGTGAGGTAGCTTAGGCTGGGAGTAAGTGATGGGCCAAGCTCGCCCACTAACCTCCATAGCCAAGTGGGGTTTTGAACCCTGCTCCCAGTCCAGCACTCTAACCGCTATGGCATTCTGTCTCTACATGGGACAGGTGCAAGGAAAGACCGCATAACCAGGAGAGACCTGGGCTGGGCCATGGGCAGGACCAAATAGAAAGTTGGGAGTGAGGGACGCATGAGGAGCAAGACAGAAATCAAAACCAAATTGAGAACTTGGGCGAACCAGGAGGCGGGACCAAGGATGCAAGAACACTTGCACAGGAAGACCTCATTGCACAAGCCAGAGTCAGCTGGAGCAGAAAGCTCTTTATATACCTGGAAGGATCGAGTGCCCAACCTGGGTGAGGAGAGTCAGTCTCTGGCCAGAGAGTTCTACACCGAGAAGGTTGCCACTTGCAATTCAGTAGTTCAACACATGGGGCAGCCACAAACAGATTCAAGCCACCCCTGGCAGCAGGCATGACTATAATGTTTAAACAGATGTGTATGGGGGGGGGTGTTGCATACTGTGACCAGGCATTGCTGATTACGGCAGAAGCAAAGGGAAAGCAAACTTACTATTCTAGAAGACAACAGAGCTCTCTGCCCCTAGGCATACTAACCTTTTAGTGGCATTTTCCTCTCAGAACAGTGGGCATGAATTAAAGACTACTGCGTATTCAAACCATTTTTTGTGGGTTGTGTGGTTTAGAATAAAATAGGGTGAGTGGCTAGTATTTTCATTCTTCGGGATTTAGCTCCCTCCTTAGGATCATCTGAAATTCAGTCTCTGAGTGGGTGTGTGGACCATGCAGTGCACAACAGTTATGAAGTACAGCAGTACCTCGGGTTAAGAACTTAATTTGTTCCGAAGGTCTGTTCTTGAAGCTGTTCTTAACCTGAGGTACCACTTTAGCTAATGGGGCCTCCCACTGCCGCTGCGCCACCACCGTGTGATTTCTGTTCTCATCCTGAAGCAAAGTTCTTAACCCAAGGTACTATTTCTGGGTTAGCGAAGTCTGTAACCTGAAGCGTCTGTAACCTGAGGTACCACTGTATATGCACTGTCAAGAATGTATTGTAAGGCCATTATGGGTTTTTTCTATGTGATGGTATAGTAAATGCATATAGAACATCAAAGGTGACAAACAGCCTCCGACAATGTATGTGCAAGCATGGATCCGGCGCAGGAGAGAGGTGTTACAAGTGTGTCCTTATTTTTATCTGTGAAACTTAGTACCAGAAAGTACCCATGTTGCATCTCTTACATGTGCAAATATTTGGTATAATAAACATAGAAGCATTTGTACCAACTCCACCAAGACTACGAGTCTTGGGGTTCTCACTTCTGTTGTGCATATTCTACAACTTTAACCTGCCTTCCCCAACCTGGAGTCCTTCAGATGTTATAGGACTACAATTCCCATCATACCTGGCCGTTGGCCTTGTTGGCCGGGTCTGAGGACAGTTGTAGTTCAACAATATCTGAAAGGCGAAACTTGGGGAAGGGTGTTCTAAGAGATTGCAGGTTCATAAAGGGAAAGAAGAGGCTGGAAGAAGCCGAAAGCGGAGCCACATTGTTCATGCACAGTGCGTTGTGAAAATTTGGAAATGATAAAAAACAAATTTCTCTCCAGATGTAGGGATGACAAGAACTTCTGAAGCAATGTATTCCTGCTGTGTTTTATGGTTTTCCTGATATTGTAAGTGAGCCGGAACTGGTCCGTGACCGTAATAATAAAATTCATTCGAATTTCTGAAGTGTTCCTATTATAGCTTAGGAAAGCCAAAAACTGGAGAAAACAGGGTCCTATTATCTCTGTGCTCTACAGCTGGCACCTTTCACTTTGCTTCTGAGCAGCAGTGAAAACACATTTCACATTTTGGCAGCACTCAGCTCATCCACACAGTTTAATACAGCTGATGCCACTTAATTCACACTCATTTTCTTAAAAATGGGGGAGGGGGAATTTATAGGCCATGTTTGCACTGGGACAAGCTTGAATTTTAACGCTGTTGAGATTCTGCAGAAGCTCCCCACCGTGAACTATAGTAATTAGATCATTATATAACAGAGCGGCCATAGTCCTTATACTGGTGATTCTGCCAGCAAATACTTTATGTGCACAGGAACTCTGCACAATGGAGAAAGGAAGCTACCTATCACCGTGCAAGGGAAAAGCCTATACAGTGGTACCTCGGGTTAAGTACTTAATTCATTTTGGAGGTCCGTTCTTAACCTGAAACTGTTCTTAACCTGAAGCACCACTTTAGCTAATGGGGCCTTCCGCTGCTGCCATGCCACCGGAGCACGATTTCTGTTCTCATCCTGAAGCAAAGTTCTTAACCCAAGGTACTATTTCTGGGTTAGCAGAGTCTGTAACCTGAAGCGTATGTAACCCGAGGTACCACTGTAGTTTCAGTCGGCATGAAGATCCTATGTCTTTTTTTAAAAAAGCCACAATTTATATCCCCTTCACATATGCAAACCCTTCCCTGTGGAAAGAGTGATAGCCATGGGAATGGGGTGAAGATGAAAGCGGGGATACGGAAGGGTATGAGGAATAGGAAACGATGGTGGCGTCATAATTATGCAGAAGGCAAAATGGATGCTTAGTAGTCATATGAGTGGAAGGAGGAAGATTCATCAGGTTACCATGGCCTGTGTACAAGGAAGGGTTGAAGAAAAAGTGGGGGAGGAACAGGTAATAGAGGCAGGTAACAGAGGCACATTTGAAAAAAATAAATGGAGAAATAACAGGGTTGTGAATTAATTGGTCCAAATCAGAGATGATGATATTTCACTACGATGAAGATGAAAAATGAAAAATTTTGAAGGAAAAAAAACCACATATAAAATTAAGAAATGTAATAAGGTGTTAGGGAATAAATACAACAATAAATTTAGAAAATTTAGAACAAGAGAATCTTAACAAATTAAAGAGGGAAAGTAAGGAAAAGTTGGAGGAATATACAAAAATTAAGCTTTTTGAACATTTTGTCTAGAATAATTTTTTATTTATTTAGAATGTTACCAAGTAAGATATCGGAGACAGAGGTAAAGGGTTGGCAAAGTATAAATAATAATTTTTTTAATGGGGTAAGTAACCTATAATTAATAAAAGAAGATGGTATAATCCCCAGAAAACAGGTGGTTAAGGGGAAACAAGAAATGAAAGGGCATCCTGATCAAATTTGCAGATGACACCAAACTGGGAGGGGTGGCTAACACCCCAGAGGACAGGATCACACTTCAAAACGACCTTGACAGATTAGAGAACTGGGCCAAAACAAACAAGATGAATTTTAACAGGGAGAAATGTAAAGTATTGCACTTGGGCCAAAAAAATAAGAGGCACAAATACAAGATGGGTGACACCTGGCTTGAGAGCAGTACATGTGAAAAGGATCTAGGAGTCTTGGTTGACCACAAACTTGACATGAGCCAACAGTGTGACGCGGCAGCTAAAAAAGCCAATGCAATTCTGGGCTGCATCAATAGGAGTATAGCATCTAGATCAAGGGAAGTAATAGTGCCACTGTATTCTGCTCTGGTCAGACCTCACCTGGAGTACTGTGTCCAGTTCTGGGCACCACAATTCAAGAAGGACACTGACAAACTGGAACGTGTCCAGAGGAGGGCAACCAAAATGGTCAAAGGCCTGGAAACGATGCCTTATGAGGAACGGTTAAGGGAGCTGGGCATGTTTAGCCTGGAGAAGAGGAGGTTAAGGGGTGATATGATAGCTATGTTCAAATATATAAAAGGATGTCACATAGAGGAGGGAGAAAGGTTGTTTTCTGCTGCTCCAGAGAAGCGGACACAGAGCAATGGATCCAAACTACAAGAAAGAAGATTCCACCTAAACATTAGGAAGACCTTCCTGACAGTAAGAGCTGTTCGACAGTGGAATGTGCTGCCAAGGAGTGTGGTGGAGTCTCCTCCTTTGGAGGTCTTTAAGCAGAGGCTTGACAACCATATGTCAGGAGTGCTCTGATGGTGTTTCCTGCGTGGCAGGGGGTTGGACTCGATGGCCCTTGTGGTCTCTTCCAACGTTATGATTCTATGATTCTATGAAAGAATATACAAAATTTGAAAAAAAATATAGAAAGAGGAGATAAAGAAAAAAATGTCATTATAAAAGAGGAAACCAGTGAAATTCATAAAATATTAGTAGAAATGACGGACCTCTGGAACAAATTAAGTTCGTAACCTGAGGTACCACTGTATTGAGTAAATTCTGCTGACCTAGAAATATTTCACCTGCAGGGCTCCTCTCCTTGTTGTTGATGACGATCTTAATGTTTTATTGTTCATTTTAAATTGACTGTTAGCCGCCTGGAGCGGTGAAGTGTCTGTCTCTTTTTCGATGGATAGGTAGAAGGATTTTTATTTTTACAAAGACCTAGTTCTAACCAAGGCATGCCAAAGAGACAAATAAAATGTTCAGAACAGGCCACACCAAATGGTGCGCTGGCAGAATGTCACAAAAGTTGATATGACTTGGCAGCAGATATACAGGGACAGAAGTTTTGGATTCAGCTGGAAAGATGAGAAGTCCCATATGATTATGTCAAAGTAAGTATTTGAAAGCTGTCACTGAAAACAGAGATGACAGCACAAAGTGGGGAGGAAAAGAGAAATGTCTAGACGTGTGGTGAGACTCCCCAAGTTACGCAGCATGACAACAGAAGAAAAAGAAAATCAGGATTTGTGAACTTGCTCCTTTGATTCCAGCCCCCCCCCCCCAAAAAAACAACCTAATGCTAAATTGTCCAGCTACTCTACAAATGGCTTTGTGGTTTGATTACAATACAAAATTTCTGAAATAAAAATAAAATTTAAAACATGGAGATTTTTCTTATAAGGAAGACGGTTTCCCCATTTCAGCTGAATCACTCATTATAGCAGCATTTGTTTTGGACCTTAAGAAGAGCGCGCACACTGAGAAGCAGGATTTCTTTACTTAGAAAGCATTAATGCTGCCTGCAGAGAGGTTTTCACAGGGCAGACTGGAACGGCTTGCAAAATGCACCCAGGTATTCTGGGAGCGTGTGAATATAAGCAGAAAGCCGGTCGTGCACACACAGCAAAGCCCTTCTGAGAGACCTCGCTTTTACCCACACCCCCTCCTTCTGCCTAAGTTCCTGACCTCTTGTGTGCAGTCTGTCAATCACATGGAATCTTATCCAGCCATAAACATATCCTTTGTGACATGCACAAACTTGAGGGGAAGATAAAACTAACTTTACAGCTTCACGTACCATAAGCTGGGATTTGAACTCGCACCATTATATGTATAAAAAGAGCAACGAACTAGCTTAGGGGGCAGCTTTTACTCTGCATTTCTAAAGCAGGAGGCAAGATTACATCTTCCCAGACCACAAAGGGACCTTCTTCTATTTTTACAGATGCCCATCTGTTCTGCAGAGTAAATATACCAAGGAACAGGAGGAAGTTCTGGCAGCTGCAAGACCGACCATGCATTTCCACAGTGGCTCCTCATCTTGGCTGTTGAACCTTGGTTTCCCCCTCCCTTTACTTACCTACACTTTAGCCTCTCTAAATTACTTACCCTTCAACACTTCTCTGATGAAAATAGGGATGTCCTATTCAATAACAACAAACAACAACAACAACAACAACAACAACAACTTTTTTATTTATACCCCACCCATCTGACTGGGTTGCCCCAGGCACTCTGGGTGGCTTCCAACACACAGTGGTACCTCGGGTTACATACACTTCAGGTTACATACGCTTCAGGTTACAGACTCTGCTAACCCAGAAATACCGTATTTTTCATCCCATAGGACACTCCGTCCCATAGGACTCACCTAGTTTTTTTGGGGGGAAATAAAGGAAAATGTTTTTTCCTTTATTTTCCCCCCAAAACCAGGTCAGGGAAACCGAACCAGGTCAAGGAACAGTGGGATGGTGGCGCTGCGCCTCCTTGCTGTCCCCCAAGCTTGTGGGGCTGGCCGGGCACGCTGGGCGGCAGGCTGCTATCCGCAGCGTGGGGAGCCCTGAGGGGAACTCCCGCAGGGCTCCAACACACTGCAGATGTCTGCCCGGTGTGAGGGGCGCTCTGCTTCAGGGCGCCCCTCGCGCTGGATGGCAGGCTGCTATCTGCAGCATGGGGAGCCCTGCAGGAACTCCCACAGGGCTGCCTAGGCTGCGAATGTGTTCCCGAAGCGCCGGGCGCTTTTGGAGGGGGAAAAGTGCGTCCTATAGGGCGAAAAATACGGTAGTACCTCGGGTTAAGAAATTTGCTTCAGGATGACAACAGAAATCGTGCTCCGGCGGCACGGCGGCAGCGGGAGGCTCCATTAGCTAAAGTGGTGCTTCAGGTTAAGAACAGTTTCAGGTTAAGAACGGACCTCAAGAACAAAGTAAGTACTTAACCCGAGGGACCACTGTATATAAAAAATAAACATTAAAAAAAACCTTCCCTATATAGGGCTGCCTTCAAATGTCTTCTAAAGGTTATACAGCCGTACCTCGGAAGTCAAACGGAATCCGTTCCGGAAGCCCGTTCGACTTCCAAAATATTCGGAAACCAAGGCACAACTTCCTATTGGCTGCAGGGACACTTTGAGGGTCTGGAATTATCATAATTTAGATGGGTTTTAGCTGTGGCAGATAAAAGGAATAGAGCTAGGAATTATCCACATAGTAAAACACTCATTCAGCTTTCATATTTTCTTTTTTGTACAGAGGAGGGGAAATGTTACTAGTCCTTACGAATGCCAAAGGAAAGCCTGCTTCGATGTGGAAAAGCAGTGTGTGCGCATAGAGCTCTTCTGAGGTCAAGTATGTGATGTCCTCTTTGATAAATGCAGAAGAGCCTGTGAATCCCCTTCACATGCTCCTTGTATCACAGTTGCAGACAATATCAGACAATGGCATCAATCATTTTATAATGGTATCATGTATTTTAATATTCTGTTGGAAGCCGCCCAGACTGGCTGGGGAAACCAAGCCAGATGGGCGGGGTATAAATAATAAAATTATTATTATTATTATTATTATTAATCAAGGTATCAACCCTGTGCTTAACCGGGGAGGGATGCATGTCAGGTGCAACGTGGAAACTGGAAAAATCAAAGAGCATTTCAATTCCCAAAGAGCATTTCAATTCCTAGGGGTAAAAATCCCACTTCTCATGTTTTCCTGGTCCACTCTGAATTTGCTCTTACACCTCTCAATAGCGATCTGGTCAGAAACCTCAAAATCAATGCTGAACAATGATAAGGGAAAGGATAATAACCTTTCTGACTTTATCATAAAATAAAAAAGTAAGGGACGGGCTATTGAAAAGCAATTCATGGAAGTAGGATCCCAGCCTTGCAACTTCTTCCTAATAAAAGATTTACGGACAAGAGCAACACAATTGTAAGCAAATCAGGATTTCTTTCACACACAAAGGCTGTGCATGTTTTCTCCCAGAGGAAAGGCTATACAATATTTACAAGAGCTGTAATGGGAGAAATATGGTGGAAAGCAGATATAATATGCTTTTGAAAGGTCTTAACTCTGCAAACTCAACTCTAAGGGTGAGCATCGTGACAGAGTGTTTGCACATTTGCATGTTGTTCTTACTCTGTTGGATTTTGATACAGGCCATGTCTATTTTTTTATTTTGTAAATTTATATACCGCCCTTCCTCCCAAAGGAGTCCAGGGCAGTAGGCACATTTGTGATGAAACAATGCAACTAGAAATAAAATTCTAAAATGTTAATTCCTAATGTTAGGACATGAATAAAGGTAAAGGGTAAAGGGACCCCTGACCATTAGGTCCAGTCGTGACCGACTCTGGGGTTGCAGCGCTCATCTTGCTTTATTGGCCGAGGGAGCCAGCATACAGCTTCCGGGTCATGTGGCCAGCATGACTAAGCCGCTTCTGGCGAACCAGAGCAGCGCACGGAAACGCCATTTACCTTCCTGCCGGAGCGGTACCTATTTATCTACTTGCACTTTGACATGCTTTCGAACTTATGGGTTGGCAGTAGCAGGGACCAAGCAATGGGAGCTCACCCTGTCACAGGGATTCAAACCGCCGACCGCTGTTTAACCCACAGCGCCACCCACGTTCCAGGGCATGAATACATCCATACATATCCATAACTATTCTATAGATTTATACAGACCAGGGTTGGGAAACCTTTGGTACCCTAGATGTTGCTGAACAGCAACTCCCATCAACCCAAAAAAGCATGACCAACGGCATGAGGAAAGTTGTAGTCCAACAACATCTGAAGGGACAAAAGTTCCCACACATGACGCAGACCCTATAGCTCCCATGATACCAATCACTGTCTATGCAAGCAGGACTTGCTGGGAAATGGAGTCCAACAACATGGGAAGGACTTCAGGTTCCCCACCTCCATCTTAGACCAATGGAAGATTATAGTGCTTAGAAACAGTCACTACAATGTCTTTGCTCTCAACAGGCAGCTGGCCCTTCGCCTCACCAGCAAAAGCCTCAGCGTGTCTACTCAGAAGTCAGTCCTACTGAAGTCAATCCAGCTTACTCCTAGCTAAGTGGGCTCAGGGTTGCAGCCTCCCTCCACTGCCAAGGAGAAGTGATAATAAAGTTTTTGGAATAAATTACAGTTAATGAAATCACAAAAAATATTTCATACCCTTAACTTTGGCCTCAAGGAGAGACAGTCCAAAGACTCTGCAAGGCCCCTGTCAGAGAGAAGGAGCCCCCTTCCTTCATTTTTCTAACTGTGACTAATTGGTGGATTCCTCAGGATGCTACAAGACCTTTTTAATGTGCATGTCTGGGATGTTCAGAATGTGGCAGACCTCTAATGTGATGTTACTTAGCATGCCTGGCAATGGAAAGCACCGTGACATTCTGTAGTGCAGAAGCAAAACAAAACAAAAAGATCCATCTCTAGACCCATCATAATTTACCACCAGAGAGAATTATGGGAATTGGGCCTGCCCCCTTTTCCCTTCAGGGGATCTTCAGCTCCTGATATTTCTAAAACAGACTTCATTATCCAAGCCATCATTTCCATTTATCAGTGCCTTGCAGCACTCGCTATTCTCAGTTCAAAGAGTGTCACGTCCATCAATCATTCCACGGCCTTCATTTTCCTTTGTCTCCTCCAGCCATCAAACTTTTTTTTTTTTAATGCTGCTTCTAGCATCAAGGGATGGCGGCCGCGAGAAGGCCAGGTGCCCTTTCCTAATGACAATAACTGGAAGATGCAAAGATTAGAGAACTTTGTGAGACTTGCCTTCCATGAAATGGCTGCTGAAACCTGGATAGGACACAGTGTGAAGTAGCAGCATTTCACCATTTCACCCATAAGTCCATAGAACAAGGGTGGGCAGTACGATGCCCTCCTTTGCTGGACTCCATCTCCCATCACCCCTAGTATTGGCCATTCTGATAGGGGCTGGTGGGAGTTGTAGTCCAAAGGCTTCCAGAAGCTGCCATGTTGGCTACCCCTACTGTAGAAAGCAAAGGGACGCGGGTGGCACTGTGGTCTAAACCACTGAGCCTCTTTGGGCATGCTGGTCAGTGGTTCGAATCCCCACGACGGAGTGAGCTCCCATTGCTCTGTCCCAGCTCCTGCCAACCTAGCAGTTCAAAAGCATTGCCAGTGCAAGTAGATAAATAGGTACCAGAGTGGCAGGAAGGTAAACAGTGTTTCTGTGCGCTCTGGCTTCCGTCACGGTGATCCATTGCACCGGAAGCACTGCTGGCCACATGACCTGGAAAACTGTCTGCAGACAAACACTAGCTTCCTCGGCCTGAAAGCAAGATGAGTGCCGCAACTCCATAGTCGCCTTTGACTGGACTTAACCACCCAGGGGTCCTTTGCCTTTACCTTTACCTAGAAAGCACAGGATGATCTTCCTTTTCATTTTGACAGTGCTGTCTTATGGCATGCCATAGCTCATATCCTCACCTGGTTTAGCCGGCCAGCGGAAGCCATTCCTGGGGTGTGGCTGCTGTCGCATGTTGACAGCTGAATGCAGGGTGGAGACCAATGGTGGACAAACTATCCCAGGAGCAGCATGATGTCCCCAACCAGAGGTATTAAAAAGGTAAAGGGACCCCTGACCGTTAGGTCCAGTCGTGGCCGACTCTGGGGTTGTGGCGATCATCTCGACTTATTGGCCGAGGGAGCCGGTGTACAGCTTCCAGGTCATGTGGCCAGCATGACTAAGCCACTTCTGATGAACCAGAGCAGCACACGGAAACATCGTTTACCTTCCCGCCACAGCGGTACCTATTTATCTACTTGCACTTTGACGTGCTTTCAAACTGTTAGGTTGGCATGAGCAGGGACCAAGCAATGGGAGCTCACCCCCTCGCAGGGATTCGAACCGCCCACCTTCTGATTGGCAAGTCCTAGGCTTTGTGGTTTAGACCACAGCGTCACCTGCGTCCCTCACCAGAGGTATTATTCCTCTCCTAATACCCTATACACATACTAGCATTATCATGGTTTTCATATATAATGTCTCATTTTTTTTGCCTCCTAGCTTTCTGGCCTCAGCGAGAAGTCTGGGATATCCAGACCAAAAGCAATGTTTCAGCCACCTTAGCCTTTCTTCAGAGCTATGTCTGCAGCGAGAGAATGCTCAGGGTGACCCAGGGGGCGACATCTTTCCTTTAGTTGCAGCTTCTGTTGCTCATCTGAAAGACCGAAAAGGTGGCTTTCATGGTTTATTAGCCCAAGGTTTGTGTATATGAATCCACAGGATGCCCAGATGCATTAACATTGCATTGCTGTTAATGACTGTAATCCTTCTGATGCAATCAATGCCTGCTGTGCTGTGATTAATTTTGAATATTCAAACCCCCTAGTCCACAGGAACAATAGGAATGAGAGAAGACAAGAAAATTAGGAAGGATCAGCTGTAGGCTAAAGAGGGATTCGGTTCCATAGAGACATTTCACTTCGGGTTAAGATGCTTACAAAACTCCAGCCAGGTGTATTGATTTAGTGCACCATTAAAGAAGCATCTGCGAAAGCAAAACACGCCCATCATAAAACAAAAAAATACGGGAAGCCAATCTTTGCAGCTTAGAATAATTAACAGAAGGTGAGGCACTGAAATGATTGTACCACATTGAAAGCATCAACCTCAGTTCCCTGTCTGACTAGTTGAATTTGCAATTGACAACATATGGGACTCAAGAAGGAAGGTGCTTAGATGTTGTCACCATTTTTATATGACATGCATCCATGAGATTCCCAGACTGTGGTATTCAGCAGATAACTTACAACCATTTTGATGTTACGCTCCGCTGCTTCTTGCGTTTTTAAAACCGCAAATCTAATCAACATGTGAAGATGACAATATACTGTGAGCATAGTAATGAGGACTCTGTTTCCTTTCCTCCAGTCCCCCAAACTTTTTAAGACTATACAGAGAGGTGAGAGAAGGAAGAGAAATGGCCTAGTTAGTGATACCTAATCTACTCCCATCAAAATGAACAATGGCATTTGCTCTTCTTCCACAGATAAACATGTCATTTCGTTTTGTGTTTATCTTTTTCTCCTTTTTGGACAAGAAAAACGTTTGATGCTGGCAAGAGAGAAACATTATTTATTGCAATTTAAGATGTGGTTCTCATACCTAATGATTGGTTTCGAGTCTCATGGTCCCTCAGGAGCACCAGGCAGTGGCTCGGACTGGCCTTTTTCAGACTGTGATTAAGGTAATTGAATCAGAAATGGATTGGGAATGCAACTAATTTTATTAAAATGCCCAGAGTTTGAATTTTCTCTTTATTTATTTCTTTTTTAAAAAGCCCATGCCATCAGCATAGCGACAATAAATTATAGCAAATTATGGTGCTCTCCAGAAAAGCGGCTCATATATCTAGAAGAGAGTACAATATGTGATCTTGAAAATCCAGGAGTTTGCAATAACATCAGCGGGGTGTTGTCATTTCATTACATTTATTAAGCTAATGGGACAAGAAGCCCCCAGCAAATCAACATATCTTCAAAATCCACTGGCTACACACACATCGAGTGGCCGGTGCCTCTCATACAATAGAAAATCAATTTTCCCCCAACCTTTAATTCTAAAAGCAAGATATATACTTGCTGATGGCTAATCAAGGGAGCACTTCTTACAATTAACACTTTGCCCGTGAGTGCACTTGCAGGGAATCCTATAGCCCAACAGTGAGGTCATCACAGCCTGCTGTAGATTTAAATTCGCATGGTTCAAGCTGTGATTAGTTAATCAAGCCAACCTTTCAAACTACTGCGGTAATAATTTCAGAATGTGGTGCCTAGTCAACTGCGACATCCTTCTCTCACAGGCTGATACAGAGACTTAGCACAACAGAAGCACTGCTATGAGACCACTGGAAGTTATGACCTACCCCTGCAATAGCCAAAATATGTCTTGTTATAGGTTTCAGCATATGTGTGTGTCAGTCTGGGTTATATTTGCAGGTCCCTTGCAGGCCAAGGAGGTTTAGAATCTAGCAGAAGAGGCTGCAGAAGAGGACAGAGGACAGGATCACACTTCAAAACGACCTTGACAGATTAGAGAACTGGGCAAAAACAAACAAGATGAATTTTAACAGGGAGAAATGTAAAGTATTGCACTTGGGCAAAAAAAATGAGAGGCACAAATACAAGATGGGGGACACCTGGCTTGAGAGCAGTACATGTGAAAAGGATCTAGGAGTCTTGGTTGACCACAAACTTGACATGAGCCAACAGTGTGACGCGGCAGCTAAAAAAGCCAATGCAATTCTGGGCCTCATCAATAGGAGTATAGCATCTAGATCAAGGGAAGTAATAGTGCCACTGTATTCTGCTCTGGTCAGACCTCACCTGGAGTACTGTGTCCAGTTCTGGGCACCACAGTTCAAGAAGGACACTGACAAACTGGAACGTGTCCAGAGGAGGGCAACCAAAATGGTCAAAGGCCTGGAAACGATGCCTTATGAGGAACGGTTAAGGGAGCTGGGCATGTTTAGCCTGGAGAAGAGGAGGTTAAGGGGTGATATGATAGCTATGTTCAAATATATAAAAGGATGTCACATAGAGGAGGGAGAAAGGTTGTTTTCTGCTGCTCCAGAGAAGCGGACACAGAGCAATGGATCCCAACTACAAGAAAGAAGATTCCACCTAAACATTAGGAAGAACTTCCTGACAGTAAGAGCTGTTCGACAGTGGAATTTGCTGCCAAGGAGTGTGGTGGAGTCTCCTACTTTGGAGGTCTTTAAGCAGAGGCTTGACAACCATATGTCAGGAGTGCTCTGATGGTGTTTCCTGCTTGGCAGGGGGTTGGACTCGATGGCCCTTGTGGTCTCTTCCAACTCTATGATTCTATGATTCTATGAACTGGTCAGAGAAGTTTCTTTGTAAGATAATGGGCTCAGATGGCCAGTTAAGGGCTGCCATTCACATGTCCATTTATATGCCTTATTATTTATACCCTGCTCATCTGGCTGGGTTTCCCCAGCCACTCTGGGCAGCTTCCAACAAAATATTACGAATACAATAAAACAATATAAATATATTTTAAAAAATTAAAAATTGCCCAGCAGCACCTTAGAGACCAACTAAGTTAGTTCTTGGTATGAGCTTTCGTGTGCATGCACACTTCTTCAAATACACTGAAACAGAAGTCACCAGACCCTTATATATAGTGAGGGGGTGGGGAGGGGTATTACTCAGAAGGGTGGTGGGAACAGGCAATAAGCTGATAGGTGTGGTAAACCTGTTGACAACTGTTAACGACTGCAGTTGGTCTTACAGGAAAAAGCAAGGGGTGAGATGGCCCAAAATAGCTTCATCATGTATAATGAGATAAAAATCCAATGTCTCTATTCAGACCAGGTCTCCCCATGGTTTTAAGTTTGGTAATAAGTTGTAATTCAGCAACTTCTCTTTTCAGTCTATTTCTGAAATTTCTGAGCCCCCCCATCCTATGCTCAGGTTGCATATATGTGCAAATAAAACCAGTTTTAGCCTAAAGACACCACAATTTCCATTAACTTGCATTCCAAGGAAATTGAACCCTGAGTAAGCACTGGGATTCCTGGAGTCTCTTGCTGCTCCAAGATTAGGATGCGTGCAACAGGATGAACTAGCAGCCTCAGTGACATCCCAGAGCCCAGTACAGAAAATTTCCATATCACTGTTGCCCACAAGTCAAAGCGTTGGTGTGGGAACTTGCTATTGCCACCCTCCAGAAGAACTCTATGGCTGGCTCTATGCTTTATGGCAGCAGTGGGGAGTCAGTCACAAGGTGGTTATCATTTGTAGCAGCCTCCACATGGTGCTGGAAAGTGGTGCTCTTCATCTAAACAACAGGAAGGAGTGGGAAAAGAATGTCTATTCATGACATGAGGAAAGGGAAATGGTTAATGTCCCTTTGTGCCAAATACTAACATTGTTTAAAGTTGTGCCCCGCTGCCTATGTTGGATTTGCAAGATTAATTTGAATACGGCAAGACTGTCAAACTTTATACACCAGTAAGCACATCTGGAATTCTGAGACGGTGTTCCCCAGTCACAAAATGGCTGCCATGGGTTGTGTGGTATAAAACAAAATGGCTGCCATGGGTATGCGGCATAACAGAAAATGGCTGTTGTGAGGGGTGTGGTGTAACAAAAATGGCTGCTGTATCTAAAAAATGGCCTCCCCAAAAATGGGAAAAGACACTCGCTCACAGAGAGAAGTTTGTTGCATCTCTCCACTGTTCAGAATGGAAAGGAGTTTGCATATTCAATGAAATGTTGTCATGTTTGAGGTGGAATTTTTAATATAGGTGACGCAAAGCCAGTGCAAACAGGAACTAAACAGGAAGAGCAAACAGTATATTGTGTATTGTGGGTTTTGTGGAGATATTTACTGTGACCTTTTTCAAGTGCCATAGAAGATACTAGTGGGATTGCTGGTATCCATGAGTGCCATGTTGGGAATACAGTGGTACCTTGGGTTACATACGCTTCAGGTTACAGACTCCACTAACCTAGAAATAGTGCTTCAGGTTAAGAACTTTGCTTCAGGACGAGTACTGAAATCGTGCTCCAGCGGCACGGCAGCAGCAGGAGGCCCCATTAGATAAAGTGGTGCTTCAGGTTAAGAACAGTTTCAGGTTAAGTACGGACCTCCGGAATGGATTAAGTACTTAACCCGAGGTACCACTATACAGAAAGGGGTTGGGGGGGATGATAGTGGGTACGTGAAAAGCTACCAGTCAAACACTGTACCAGTGGCAGTAGACCTCATGGGACCACTGTGGTGCAGAAGTGGATTGGACAGGGAGGAGTAATTTCAAGGCCATGAATGGGAAAGGCAGTAATTGAAGACAAGAATGGGATTTCATTGTTGGGCTTCCTCAGTAAGATTTGTGAATCTTTGCCCTATTCATCCATCTGAGGTGAACTAAAAGTTGTAGTTGTTGTCCTTTCTCCCTGCACGCACACTCTCTCTTTCTTCTTCCATCCCTGCTAGCTATTCCCAGGCGGTAACACAAACTATCCCACAAATAAGGTCAATGCAGCAAATGGAAAGGAAGAGAATTGCTTCCATTTGCTGTTGTCAGATGTTAGTGTTGTCTTAATCAACCCTAACAGGGCCTTTAACGGGTAAATCCTATACTCACATTACACCAGGAACAGAGATAGGCCACTCCTATTCTTGAGAAACAGCTGCCATATTTAATGGGTGGTCAGCCCAGGAAGGGAGGGGGGAAACACACACAACCAGAAAATCTAAAAAATCTAAAAAATGCATTTTAAAAATTGACAGACTCATCCCCTTGGAACACCCAGCAAAGCCACCTACATGTTGCACAGACCTCAATGCATGCCCCCAGGACATCACCTGCATCACACCACACCCACACCCACCCACCAAGACCACAACATCACTGCCCCATCAGCCTCAGTGGCACACCAATAATGGCCATGTTACTGCAAACCCCCAGGAATCAGTGCAGGCAGGAGTTCAAATCCTTTCTCTTCTTACAAGCAGTGTTGAATGTGTGCCACACAGAGGTGTAAGGAAAAGAGGCACAGCGCAAGACCCACAAGATGCCAGCAGAGAGCGTACATACACACAGCCCTCCAGGGACAAGGGCTGAAGTTGCGCCCAGAGAGAAAAATACATTTGCCAAGCGGCCAAAGGAGGGGCCCGGAGATGTCGTGCATGCAGAGTGGCAACGACATTCTCCAGTGGCCCACTGGATTGAGAACATAGGAAGAGCTGGCTGGATCTTGGCTCATCTGTCTCAGCATCCTGTTCTCACAGCGGCCAACCAGATGCCTGTGGGAAACCAGGAAGCAGAAATCGAGTACAGGAGCAGCCTCCCCTCCTGTGGTCTCTAGCCACTGGTATTCAGAAACATTACTGGTTCCAGCTGTGGAGGCAGAGCTGAGCCATCATAGAAGCAGGAGAGAGGAGTTTTGGGCCCCATCAGGGGAATGTTCAAATGGGTCCCCACTGGTTTTTTTGGATGCCTGATTAAACAAATGAAGTCTGAGGTTGAATCCTGACAAGACAGAAGTACTGTTTTGGGGGGACAGGGGACAGGGGGCAGGCTGGTGTGGAGGACTCCCTGGTCCTGAATGGGGTACCTGTGCCCCTGAAGGACCAGGTGCGCAGCCTGGGAGTCATTTTGGACTCACAGCTGTCCATGGAGGCGCAGGTCAATTCTGTGTCCAGGGCAGCAGTCTACCAACTCCACCTGGTATCCAGGCTGAGACCCTAACCTGCCTGCGGACTGTCTCGCCAGAATGGTGCATGCTCTAGTTATCTCCCGCTTGGACTACTGCAATGCGCTCTCCGTGGGGCTACCTTTGAAGGTGACATGGAAACTGCAATTAATCCAGAATGCAGCAGCTAGACTGGTGACTGGGAGTGGCCGCCGAGACCATATAACACCGGTCCTGAAAGATCTTCATTGGCTCCCAGTACGTTTCCGAGCACAATTCAAAGTGTTGGTGCTGACCTTTAAAGCCCTAAACGGCCTTGGTCCTGTATACCTGAAGGAGCATCTCCACCCCCATCATCCAGCCCGGACACTGAGATCCAGCGCTGAGGGCCTTCTGGCGGTTCCCTCACTGCGAGAAGTGAAGTTACAGGGAACCAGGCAGAGGGCCTTCTCGGTAGTGGCTCCTGCCCTGTGGAATGCCCTCCCAGCAGATGTCAAGGCAATAAACAACTATTTTACTTTTAAAAGACAACTGAAGGCGGCCCTGTTTAGGGAAGTTTTTAATGTCTGATGCTGTGTTGTTTTTAATATTCGGTTGGAAGCCGCCCAGAGTGGCTGGGGAAACCCAGCCAGATGGGTGGGGTATAAATAATAAATTATTATTATATTAATATGGTAAGAAACTGAAGTCAGGCAGCAGCAAAAGTGAAGAAGCTCACATTCAACCCACACTGCAATAACTGGATAGCCACTGTGAGACTAGGAGGCTGGAGTAGGTGGGCGAGGGGCCTGATGCAATTGGGCTGTTTTATGTCATGAAGATCCTCAACCACTTGGCCACAGCAGACAGGCTTCAGACACACCACGGGATGCCCCACCCTCAGCTGCCACAGCCCTCGAGGGGTTAACTCCAACAGTGGGTGTGTATTTTGGTGTTTGCTGAGGTTTCAACACTTGATGACTGCAATGTTAAAGTGATGACTTGCATGTGTGGAACAGCTATGGCAGACCAAACGCCACACCCAGAGTTTCCCTAGCATCTCCCAATGCTTCAAACGCCATCTTTTCTTCAGGACGTTATCTCAAAAGCTCAGATGCAAACCACCGGGTGCTAACTTATGAGGAGACATACTTGCTTGTGCACAAATAAGACCAAAGTCCATTCCAATTAGCATGCTTCACTATACAGCTTTTGTGGAATGCTGGACGCATCTCTTTACCCTGGTCTTTGACACTTGATATGAGTGTTTTCAGAACCCACCCTATTCCTGTGATTGTAATCTGTTTTAACTTCTTTTCTTTCAATTGTTATAATCCACGTGGGGACCTTCTGATAAAAGAAGGTGGCTGTTGGCTGGCTGTGGAAAATCAAGGTGGGGAGGGAAGGAAGTTTATTATATAACAAGAACTCAAGGTCACCGACTGAAAAGTGGATTGACAGACCCATCAGGTTCAGGACAGACCAAAAGAAATACCTATTTCCACAATAGCAATACTTAGGTTCTGGAACTCACTGTCACAGAAGGGCAGCCACACACCCACACAAACAAATGGATTATGCAAGCATATGAAGGATAGGTATTAGTTATGACAGTGGAACAGACCGTCCATGCTCAAAGATAGTTTCCCTGTATACCAAGGGCATACACTAGGGAAAGAGCTGTTGACTTCCTGCCTTGCTTCTGTCTGGCCACTGTGAGAAACAAATTGTTAGACTAGCTGGACTGAGAGTCTGACCCAGCCAGGCTCTTAAGATCCCCACCCAGCCGTGGAGGTCCCGGACGCAGAAGACAGCAGTGTGCCGAGATGGAGCCGTTCCATGGACCAGCGGTCGAGAGTCACTGCTTAAGACTGGAGAGGTGGTGAGGTGTAACCAAATTGCACCATATTCCCTTTCAATCAATCTATTTACAGCTGCACAGAAGATTCGGGATCCCTCCAGCTTCAAGGATAAAATAGCAATGCTGCAATGTGCTGCAGCTGACTGGTTTTATTAGTTCTCATAATTGTCTCTTATTAATTTGTACTCTGCATAATAAAATAAGCACTCACCTTCACAGTCTGTCCAGCTTCAGGACCGTCCTGTAGATGAGAAGAAAGGGAAGGGGATGGAGGAGACTGAGATAAGAGCAGCCGACGAGTCTCTCTTGGGTATTCAAAAATATCGCCCATTAATAATTTAAATCCAATTTCATTGTGCATTAATTTATAGCGCTCTCGTGGGTATGATTTGGCGCCAAAGCTTTCGGGAACAGACACCTTTTTATTTCAGGTCCTCATCAAATAGGAAAAGGTGGTCTGAAGAGAAATAAAGGCGGCCACATTTATTCCCCCAGCCCTTGGCATCTCGTATCATAAATGCTCCCAATAACTATGGTGCTCACCAAGATTGATGGGTGCTATTTGTAAAAGGAAAGTCAGCTGTTGGCAGACGAGGAGTGGCGTGGCAAATTGGCCATTTGCACAACATGGTTTTAACAAAACGACTGGGGTATCAGAGGTGACCACTGGATCCAAAGTGGTGGTGTTATTTAGATTTTAGTAGTCCCGCTTATCAGCCACAATGCGTTTCCGGGAAATAGTTTATTAGGCAAGCGTTCACATAACGAGCTGATGATCTCCATTATTTCCTATGGGGGAATTTCTAATCTCTCTCCCCACTCTTGCCATGGTTTCTGCCCCAAAATGGCTGCTGCCAACCAGCAAAGCACAAACAAGGAAGGAAGGAAGTAAGGAAGTGGACAAAGCCCAGATGTTTAAAAATGTGTTTGTGTGTGGCCTTAAATCAGGGGTTCCCAATTGGTGGTCTGTGGCCCCCAGGGGAGCTGTGTGACCCACCCAGGGGATCCATGGCACCATTCCCATAACGAAAACTACCACAGAGATATCAAAACTTTCAAAAGTAGGGAGTCCATGGATTGGGTTTTGAAAATCAGGCCATCCACATTACTTTGTTAATTAACTGCATTAAACGCCTCAGGACTACAATACTTCAAAGACTGACTCTCTCCATATGAACCGACCTGGATCCTGAGATCTTCTGAGGCCTTCCTTCGTCTGCCTCCTCCTCGAGAGGTCCAGAGGGTGGCAACACGAGAATGAGCCTTCTCTGCAGTGGGCTCTCCGTCTGTGGAATGCTCTCCCCAGGGAAGTTCACCTGGCGCCTTCATTATACACCTTTAGGTGCCAGGTGAAAACATTCCTCTCCAACCAGGCCTTGGATTGATTGACATACGATGCTCTTTTAAATGTGTTATGGGAGTGGGGGTTAGTTTTTGTTCTTATTTTTATTATGTGTTTTTCATATTGTAATTTTATGCTGCGAACTGTCCTGAGATCTACAGAGGTAGGGTGGTATATAAATGTAGTAGTAGTAGTAACAGTGCAAAACATCTGGAGGGCTCTAGGTTGTGGAAGAGCACGATAAAGAAGGCACGACAGAACTGTTTACTAACCTGAACGGAAATGGTGAGTGAAGTCCCACCAAAATGTTGCTCCACTACATTTCCAACCAGCTGCGTTGTGCGAAATAAATCAGCCACTTCTTCAGGGCGCAGATCGCGGAATCGTTCCACAGGGCGGAGTGGGCAAATGAGAACATCTGGTTTGCATAATGTTAAGGCACAACTGACATATTATTCCATCTCAGAACGTTCCCTTCCCTTCAACATTCTAAACAGTATGTTCATATACCTAACAAACAGCCCCAAACACCCAAGTTCTGTGATCTTGACGGGAATTCAGCACCTGCGGAAAGAAGATCCGTGCATTATTTGTCTGAATGCTTTGACCAAGCGCTCCATTTCAAATATTTCAAGCTGCATAAATGACCGAGTGAGCCTGAAAAGTCAGCTTTTGGGGAATTCCACAATGCTCTGCCTGAAGCAGTGAAGACTTGGATAGAAAATAGATGAAAATCTCGAAGAACAGTTGAAGATCACTGAACACACATGTGCAGAATCCCCTTTTATATTCCAAGCAGTAGGTTAACTTCCTGGAGAAAACAGCAGTCATTTTTTGAACACATCCAAGCATTTTGGGCTGCATAAATTCACATTCTGAATGGTGGTGGTGGGTAGGGTTGCCATATTTCTGGATATTGCCATGATTCAGCAGTCATAAGCAGTGGCTGAGCAGAAATCGCAGCAATGTTGGGGAAAATCGGTTTTTCTTTAAAATAGCTCAAAAACTTCAGGTTTGTGGTTTGGTCTGGGTTTTTTTTTGAGATTTTACATTTAAAAAGCTTAACAAAAAACTTCAATTTTATTTTTAGTCTTTTGTGTCTGGATTTTCACTTTAAAATATGGCAACCCTAGTGGTGGGGATTATGAACATTGCTAGTAACAGTTGTGACTGTTGGATTACACAACTTCCATGATCAGAGCTGTGACTTCAGTGGGCTTAAGCATTTGCAGATTTGTAGTGGCTTGTGGCCAATAATTCTATTGCCATAACTGATTAGATTTGCAAATGTTAATATATTTTGGTCATACAACTGTAATTTCTGGAGCATATAATTTGCGGGCCCTCGCTGTATAATTAGAGATTTTTGCTGTGGCACATTTCAGGTGCCATAATTAGGATCATCTGGTCTCTTAAGATATAAGAGTTTCTGTCAGGGGCTCAGGGACGGAGGCACAGGGGAGAGAGGAAATGGAGAGCGAAGGGGAAGAATCTGAGGGCAGCGTAGGGGAGTATGACAGTGATCCGAGAGATTCCATGAGCTTCTCCAGCGAATCAGGAGATTCCCAGAAGGAGGCGCCGATGGTCAGGGCAAGGGGGGTCCCAGGGGGGACACACCAGAAACAAGGGGCCAGCGGGGACTCCCAAAGCAGCAGCGGGAGATCAGGACCAGCTTCCCCACCAGAGCGTAGTGAGGGGGAAGGGTCCCATGTGTCAGGGCCAGCGTCTCCTCCAGCAGGGGGAGAAGATGAGTCAGGACTGACCACGCCTTCGGAGAGTGGGGGAACGGAGGGGAGGTCAGGTCCAGCTAGCCCCCCCGAAGGGGGAAGCAGTGACAGGAGCAGTGTAACGGTCAGGAGGAAGGTTGCCGGCTGGGCGCGCGCGCCAAGTTCGAATGTAGAGGCGCGTGGGACAGCAGAAAACCCGGATTGGGAACCAGGTCCTAAAGCCCGCCGGAGGCAGGGGGAAGACTCAGTGGACTCAGTGTCAGAAGAGTCTAGGAAGGGCGAGACCCCAGCTGACAGGCGGAACCAGAGGAGGAAGGAGCAAAGGAAGAGGTGGAGCAAGGCTAGAGTCTTAAACTGGTGTCTGGGGGGAGGAGATTCAGACGGAGCTTTGGCGGTCTAGAGTTTCAGACGTAGAGCTGCACGCTACGGCTGTGGAAGTGAAACTGAATTTCAATAAAGACTTTTGTATAAAACAACGAACTGGCGTTGGTCCTTTGTGAGCTGGGACCTCGGGCAGCTCTGACAGTTTCGTATAGCAGATTCCTATATGTGTCTACTCAGATGTAAGTCCTATTGAGTCCAGTGGGGCTTATTCCCAAGTAAGCGGATGTAAAATTGCACAGTTGCAATCCTATGCATATTTACTTGGCAGTAAGTCCTTTTTTTTCAAAGTGAGTTGTTTAGGGTTGCACCATAACTGTACAGTCCTAAGCATGTCTACTTAGAAGTAAGTCCCAAGGAAAATTATTCCAAGTTAAGTACGTGCAGGGCCGCGACCTCAGAGTTTTAAAATTAGGGTGTGCATTTGATTTGGATGAATCCCAAATCAAGAACTGAAGCAAGCCAGTTCAGACAGATTTGAGGCTTGCATATGCTGAAGCATAGCTGTCAACTTACAGATTTGAAAATAAGGGACCAGCAGCCTCGAAAATAAGGGATCAGCAGCCAAAATAAGGGATTTTCCGAACACAGGTATGTTCAACTTCTGAGCCCCTCCGAGCCAAAGGCAGAAAGCCCAGCCAGCAGCCAAATGAAGCCTCAAGCAGTGGTTCCCACAGCGCAGCAACCCGGTAAAGAGGATGCAGCAAGGAAAACCACCGTCACCTCTCCGCTGGGAAGCGCTGAGCTGAGCAAAGGCGAGTCCCCAGGCAACGAGGCCGATTTGATCAGCACAAGGCATGCAAGCTCCACCCCCCAGTCATTCTTAGACTCCTTATTGGGTGAGCAACGCAGCCAAGCAACACAGTTGAAGCCTCCCTCCTCCCTGGCCGGCAGGCAGGGAGGGAGAGGAGCTGCTTCCTTTGAAACCCGGGAAATTTAAGGGACATCATCAATAAGGGACAGCAGCGGGACACAGTGCTGGGATAAGGGACTTTGCCGCCAAATAAGGGATGGTTGACAGCTATGTGCTGAAGCAGTATCTCTCCAACGCTCCTCAAGCTGAAATTGTCTAGCAAAAAGTCACTCTTGTGGTTTATCACCACAACAGCTACTCACTTTGGGTTTTAGTAAAGCAAACAGTCTAATTTGTCAGCGCCTAAATGATATCGAGCATCAGAACAACATGGCCACAATAAAGAAATTTTGTCCATGTTATGACTATTTTCCACCCTCCCATTTCAACTCTCTGGCACCCTAAAGACTTCTAGTTCAAAAGGTTATGGACTAATCTGCCAGTAATTTAGCAGGTTTCTTAGCTGGGGGCCCTTTCTTGTGCCTGCTGTTTTTATAGGCACTGCCCACAAACCAAGAGAAAATAATTAAATGCAACCTTTTTAAAAAACACTACAAAGATGTAAAGGAAAACTAGTGCAGCTACCCTTCTGAAATTTGGCAGGATTCATCTCTCTGAAGGAGAGAGAAATTTTGCAAATTTCTGCTAGTTCTCCTCCCAACCAAATCATAATACAATTTTTTAAAAAATGTTCCTTTAAAAATATCAAAAGGTGTCAATTACAAAACTCTCTGGATCTATTTGAAGGGCTTTATCTGCTCAGGAGGAGCTACTCTGCCTTTTATTCAATTTCTGTTAAAACAAGGACAAGAGTTGTAGTTGTTTTAGATTTTGACCATAATAGGGAATGAAGAAGGTTTTTTCCCCCAAACTAGAATTCAGATTCAAACCCAAACCAAATTAGGAAGTCTTCACGGCACTCCGGTCCAAACTGGGCTGTTTTCTGAAGCACCAAACTAAGTCCTTCTGAAGTACCAAACTAGATAAGTAAACATCCCTAGTCTAAAATGCTATCTGAGGCTGTAATCGAAGGGACAGTTACCTTGAAAAACACAGTGCAAACTTGCTTTACAAAGCAATCCTATACATGTAGACTCCAAAGTATCTGGGATATTTTAGCCTAAGAGATATTAGAAAGCAATAAGTTTATTTTCTGATGGGATTTCTTTTGTGGTTCTGGGAGGTTATTTCTCTGCCTCAAGCAACAGGCGCTGTTGGGCTTAATAAAGCTCTAGTAATTTATTTGCTAGTCTTTCCAGTGTGCTGTAGAAAGTGCCTTCATAAATGACGCTATTGGTTGAAGTGAGAGCCCAAGGGGGAAGCAGGGAAGCTGCACTGCACTCCTGATTTCCATATTAGGAATGGAGAAATGGGAAAACTAATTAATTTTGCTTGTTAAAAAAGAAGACGAAGAAGAAGGGAAATGCATGTCAACACTAAAAAAACAGGAAGAGATACATTTGTTTAATCCAAGTTCATTTTTCAAAAGGGAAGAAGGGAACCCTTTTCCTCAGGCAGTCTGACACTTAAGTAGATAATTACTCTTCTTCTGCAATACTGCTTTATTATTATGGGTCAGTGAACCATTTATAAATGAAGAATATCTTTCCACTTACCTCTAGCAAAATTGTGCCTAACATTCAGCTTTCTTGTATTCCTCTCTCTGTGTGTTTAAAATGTCTTTCAGAGTTCTAGTCCACTCCCTTCTGGTCTTTATACACTATTACAGCATTAAAACCTCAATTGTCACCCATTCATATTTCTAAGTCATTTCAGGGGAAAAGAAGTATATGGCCTAACATTCACTTGCCCCATTGTGGGGGCCTGGGGAGCTGCTATGGGGGGAAGGGGGCAAGAGGGTTAACTTCCACAGGAGATATCAGAGAATTCGGTCGAGAATGCAGATGGGACCAGAAATCACCTAAGTTCATTTATTTATTGTGGTGGTGATTATTATTTATAGACCACCTATTATCTATTCTAAAAGATCTAAAAGTTCTGTGTTCCATGTCCAGAACAGAAATGGATTCAGGGAATACAATACAATCCATAGTTTTCATTGTTATTGTTTTCAGGTTGCAAATGATATGCAATTTATTTCACACATACTTGCATTGTGTTTCCTTCGCAGTGAAAATAATGGGATGGACTAACATAATGATAACATGAGCTAGGTAATTAGTTACATAAACTATGTAAATTGTGTGATTTTGCCACAGCAGAAAGCTGGGTTGTTGGTTTTTTTTGCAGAAAGTAAACTGCAGTGAAATGTAAACAGTGATGCATGCAACACACACAGGGCAGGGCAGAAAACAATAGATTTCTGTTAAATTACTAAAACTCAAAGTAAAAGCAGAATTTGGATTTTTTGAATGGCAGTGGAGGTCTGAGATCTTTCATTCCATGCATGAATGCCACACCACTCTACCCAAAATGGAAAGCTGGCTGGGCCGATTGAAGATCAAAAAAGAGGGAACAACCTAGGAGAAATATATTTCTTATTTGGCAATCAGTCATAGCCGAGTAAGTTTGTCTTCCATAAACACGGTTTTAACAGTGCGTCCGTAAGTGACTGTGGAGCCAATTCTGGATCCACATGTCCTTCCACAGTGGGAACATTGGTTTCTGGGTGGGAGAAATAAGTGATTTCTGTTTTAGAGGCTCTTCTGCACAGGAAGGTCAAAAGATCATAGGTGGATGTTTTGAATATGAAAGTTAAAAGTATACATAAATAAGTTTTTCAAAGGGAGGCCACTGTTTCAGGATGACAATTAAGGAGAAATGGAAACTTAGTCAGGATTTTATTTTCCTTTTGATTGGCTAAATGGTTGGGAGGGAATGAAAATCTGGTATATAAATCAAGCTGGAAAATAGAGCCATTAGAGATTTACAATAGTTACAGCCTGAGGAAGTTGAACTGAGAAGGTTGGAATCATCCGTACTGATAATTATTTGCTGGGTCTACAATATATTTTGCTGGATGTGTCTATCTCTGTTTATTTTTATATTTAACAAGAATTGTACCATTAAATTGACGAAAACCTCCAAATGTTCTTTACTATTGTATTTAAGTAATGCATTCTCCCTCCTGCACTGTTCAAATGTTATTTTTATATATCCAATACACTACAGAATTGGGGGAAAGTATTAAAATGTATTTTAGGGGAGAAACTTTATTTTTGCAAATTTCTTGAGCGAGGGGTCTTAAAAAGTTTTTGAATGTGACGGGTGCAAATCTGCTATTATTTTGTGACTGGACAACATTTAGTTTGGTAAATCTATGCTTGATTTAAAAGCACATAAACTGCTCTTGGAATTTTACCTTCTGAAAATGTCCAGTAATGCTATAAAAATGTTAGTTTCTCTGTATAAAACAAATCCATAACTTCTATAATTTCCATCTTGGGCAACAGCTATTTGTTCTCCATTTTCATCAGCACAGAGAATTGCTTCATTTGATGGTATTGAAGCACCCTGCTTGCTTCTCTGCTTATATTCAGCAAGCCTTCTTATCTTGTTGTTTTGCTAAGGTCTGCTTTTTTTACTTGTCTGCTATGCTCAGGCATATATAATAAAACTGCAAGTACTTGGCAGTCATTTTTAATTATTTCTATGCAATTTTACAGACATTCTTCCACATTGTTTTTAATAAGGCCAATTTAAAATTATTGGAAATGCCACAAAAACGTTTTAAAAAGCCAATATGGTTATTTACAAAACTAAACTATATTAATTTAACCAATTCCCAAGTCATGTTACAACTTTTAGGCACCCATCATTTTTGGAAGTTGAAAGTTGAAAAATTCAACACGCCCTATATGTACATTATTCAACACGCCCTGGTACATTATTGCAAACTTGCCTGTCTTGGCCATGCACGCTACATATATCTATAGAGCTCTCCTTTGCATTTTTAGTGGGGAACAATTGGGAATTTGTGTTGTTTGAAACTTCTGCATCAAACAAAGCAAAACAAAGTGTGGGAAGGCAAAACAGGAATGCTTTATAGGTAGTGACATCCTGACAGCCCGCAGAATAGGCTCTCTTTCTCAGGGGCCAGTGAAGTAACTGTTTCTTAGCAAGGCAAATCACTTGATGTGTATAAAGCATAAGAAGTGGCAGGATCAAACAACATTCTTGATCTTTTGCCAGACAAATCAAGAAGGTTACTTTGCTTCTCTCTCTGATATCTGGAGCTCTTCCGTGCCTAGAGTCCCTCTCTCCTTTTAAGGCATGGCATGTTTCAGTATGATCAATAACTCCATACATTTTTCATGGTTTTTCCCCCTCCTCTGGTCTCATATGAGCCCTCTTGTTATGCCTAGGACAACAACTCAGCAATCCGACTTTCTGCTCAGCTCCACAGGCACACAATCGCAACCACCACCACCTGGGATTTCCCAGGGCTGGTGTCAGCTACCCAGAACCCTTGGGCAGCTGCTAGGGATCCAGCACCACTGATGTCCTGCCATGCTTTAGTCTAGCCACCATTTATAGTCCTCACAATGGTTCCCCATGTCGGCTCCCAAACACTGTGCTCCAGGAACACCGCTCCAATGCTCCAAAACACTGAGAGAAATTAAAATGGCTACAGTGTTGAAATATACTCAGAGTCGCAAAGTGATTTCATGCTCTTTATTCAGCTCATAGTGGTGAGGAGGAATGAATGCAAGTCCCCTCAAAGTATCTGCTTTATATACATTAATAACACAATGGGCTGCAACTGATTGGCTAATTCTGGAATTCTACTGTAAGCCAATCAGGTTGTGGATTCACTTATATCTGGAGCAGGATTGGGTGGTTCCTGCCAACCAATCATACTGCTGCATTGTTCTAGGACCAATCAGACTGCTGCATTCTGAATCCTATTGTTCTAGGACCAATCAGACTGCTGCAGTTTGGATCCTATTCAACTCAGTACATAACAAGTGTATTGGTCTGAAGGCACATGACACAGGAAAACTTGCTGAAGCTAAGAAAGTTCTGGGTGTGGTCAGTGCCTGGAAGGGAGACTGACTGAGAACCTATGTTCACACAGCTTTGAATTACAGCAGCAAGAACAAAACAAAACAAAACAAAAAAGATATAAAAGGAATAAATTCATAAAGTATAGAAATTTGGGCACAAGGACAAGGGCAAAAATCCTATTATTTGAAAGCTCTCCTGCCACACTTTTCAATCTTCCCTGCATTTTGAGAAGCTCAGAGGTACTTGGGCTGATCTTTCTTCTCTCTTTCTGCTTATTGTATGTTTTGTTATTATTTAAAAGGGAACATTTGCTCATTTGCATTTCAGTCGGTGATAATCTCTTCTGGCTGAATGTATACCACCCATTACCGAATGACTCTCAGCAAGAGACCTGTTCTGTTGGAGATTAAGGCTGTCCTCATCCTTAAGGCCTCATAGCTTTTTATTGTGTTTCAATGGCAGGATTAATACTTCCTTTCACTCACAGAGAGGCTGTACAACCTGCTAACAAAGCTTGCTAAGGTTGCCTTTTTTCCCTATGAGGATGGCACTTTCAATGACTCATTTCTCTCCCTTTCTTCAACAACTACTCCCTAATAAATGGTGGAGGTGAAACCCCCAAAACAGTTCAGTGAAGATGAAGTATGCTCAGTGACTATTGGTAGTAGCTACAGTGTATTGGGATGTGGGTGGCGCTGTGGTCTAAACCACTGAGCCTCTTGGACCTGCCGATCAGAAGGTTGGCGGTTTGAATCCAGTGATGGGGTGAGCTCCCATTGCTCTGTCCCAGCTCCTGCCAACGTAGCAGTTCGAAAGCACACCAGTGCAAGTAGATAAATAGGTACCGCTGCGGTGGGAAGGTAAACGGTGTTTCCATGCTCTCTGGTTTCCGTCATGGTGTTCCATTGTGCCTGAAGCGTATTTTTTTTGGCATGGTTTATTTATTGTTTATGACTTTTGTAATTATGTAAATCTTGTCATGTTGTAATCCGCCTTGAGCATTTTTTTAAACTGTGGAAATAATGATGATGATGATAATAAGCGATTTAGTCATGCTGGCCATATGACCCAGAAAGCTGTCTGTGAACAAACGCCGGCTTCCTCAGCCTGAAAAGCAAGATGAGTGCCGCAACCCCATAGTCGCCTTTGACTGGACGTAACCGTCCAGGGGTCCTTTACCTTTTTTTTTTTTTACCTTTTTATTGGTAGTACTACTAGCAGTATATAATCTGTTATTTTTTATATCCGTTGCTTCACTCACAGAGTGACCCAAAGTGACTTACATCAAAACCAACTGAGAACAGCCAATAAAAATCTAAAAACAGCTATACAGATAAAAGGCAGGACCTACAGATGCCACCCCACTAAAAGAGGGGACAATGCCATGCTTCAGACTAAGGGCCAAAAGCCCAGGTAAAGAGAAATGGTTTTGCCTGGCACCTCAAAATATATAAAGATGGTGCCACACAAGCCTTAGTGACACTTAATCAATTAAGTTGTGGTTTTGAGCCCCATGTTGAACAAAAGATTCCTGCATTGCAGAGGGATTTGACTAGATGCCCCTCATGGACTCTTCCAACACAATGATTCTATGGCTGAGGAGGAAAAGGCCCATTCTTATGTTGCCAGCCTTTAGACATCCCATGGAGTGGGCACATAGGGAAAGGCCTTAGATAACAATGACAGTCTCCTGGTCAGCTCATATGCGAAGAGGTGATCCTTGAGGTTCTGGATTGGGTCCTGAGTTGCCTATCAGTTTATAGGTTTAAACAAGCAATGGGCTTTCTGTTGCTTCAGAAACATTTGGCAATGTGCAGGAAAATGACACCTTTTCTTTTTTAAAAAAATCAATTTATGAAGGGACAAAAAAAAAAATTCTTTGGGAATCCGTAAAGAAAATGTTCAGAGAGAAGCAAAAATAACCACAAAACTATTTTTTTCAAAAACAAAACAAAACACGTACACCTATACAAAGGCCACATTGGTAACCTCATAGTGGAAACAAGTTCTTGTTTTCTTAAAAAGAAAGAAAGAGAAGAAAATCTGATAGTTTAGATTATTCCGCCACACACCAAGTACTTCCTTTGTTTTGTCTCGTAATCTTCTTTGCCTCTTCTTGGTATTCATAAGAAAAATCATTAAGATTAATCAAATTATCTTAACATCAGCAATCTTGATGTAGCAGCTTTGTGCATGTTTACATGAATACAAAAAGCAGGATTTAGGCAGCGAGAGTGAGAATTACCCATTCCAGCAGGGGTTGGGGAAGAAATCAATTTAAATCTCTGACAGAGATCTGGGTGTGCTGCGCTGATAAAGTTGATGCTTTAAACCTACACCAGAGTTTATTTTACAGCCTTTGCACAACCTATTATTTAATACAACCAGTCCCATAACCCCAACAGAAGCTGCACAGAAATCATTTGGACAGCCCAATCCCCCAGACTTGCTGGTGCAAGTCGCTGTGTTCCATCAGAACAGGCAGACAGGCCAAGTTGCCCTGAAGGAGACGGGAATGGAATGAAGGGACAATTCTAAATCCATAGTCCATTGACCAGTGGAAGTGAGTAAGGTTAGGAATCAATGGGATAAGGAAGGTGGCAGTGAAGACCAAGAGTGGTAGGCAATTACCTAGAAGGTGACAGAGGAGTCAGGAATCCCAGCAGGAGATCGAGGAAAAGGAGTCAGTGGGTCAGCGAGTTTAAACCAAGTGCGTAACTCTATAGTGCTCTCTATTAAAGACAACCAAGTCAGAAACTGGACATTTTTTGTGTTGTGGTGGCAGCTATAAAAACACAGAGAGACAGGAACCAACAAGACCAAGCATTCCAAAAGGACTGGAACAAATTTATGTTATATCTGGAAGACAACTGTACGCAATTACCATCATTAGCAGGGTTATTTGAAGATTTGTAGGATGAAATTGCTACCTATTCAGGTTGAGTAATATAATACTTTAGGTAATGATATAACAAGGATAGGAAACGAAGCAAAATGTAAAGATGTAACCTTTAGCTTTGTAAACCATCAGATGGGAGGGAAGCAGTTAGGCTCCGTTGAGCCAAAGAGATAAAATAAGAGGGTATGATGTTACGTAATGTAATTACATGTAAAAGCAATAAAAATCATTTATAAAACAGAAAGAGAGAGAGAGAGAGAGAGAGAGAGAGAGAGAGAGAGAGAGAGAGAAGGGTTGTTGGCAGGTGCATAGCAACTAAGAGGGGGATAAGGAGAGGCAAAGAAATGGAAAATATTTGGCCCAGTGAATCTGCTGAAGCAGAATACAGTGGTACCTCGGGTTAAGTACTTAATTCATTCCAGAGTTCCGTTCTTAACCTGAAACTGTTCTTAACCTGAAGCACCACTTTAGCTAATGGGGCCTCCTGCTGCTGCCGTGCCACCGGAGCACGATTTCTGTTCTCATCCTGAAGCAAAGTTCTTAACCCGAGGAACTATTTCTGGGTTAGCGCAGTCTGTAACCTGAAGCGTATGTAACCTGAAGCGTATGTAACCCGAGGTACCACTGTACTAAACAAGAGAAGGAAAACAGGGAGAATGTTCGCACTTGAAGAGGGAAAATGGGGAGGCATTATCATCATTTGACATGCTGTAGATTTTCCCCTTCCTTGAAAATTCTGTTTTATCACATGTTTTCAGAGTTTCCCACAGACGATCCACTCATTGATGTGGGACCAAACTCTGCTATGTAAAAGTCCTTAAAAAAACAACAAAAAACCAGTGGACCCAATTCTTGGCTGATGCAATTCTGCTGACCTGGATGGAAGCCTAAAACTGAAGTGCCAACAGCAATTGGCGGTGTGTTTGTGTGGGGGGGGGGGGGATAGCTTTACTTTATTTCATTTCGGCCATAATGGCTACAGAGAGATCCTACTCCAGAAATGGCGTCTGAAAACTGGTCCTCATAATGGAAACATATTGCTTGACGGGGGGAAACCAAGTGAGCAGAGCAATCAACACTTGCAGTTCTGGCGATGTGGCGCTTTTGAAAACATCATTGCCATTTGTTTACTTCCACATTTAGCAACATTTAGCTGAGTGAGGCACCGGCTTGTTAAAACAGATTGATTAAACATAGTTGTGCCAGGCTGATGTGGTGTCTAGAGGGAACTTCTGTCTTGATAAACACAAAGCAGTTTTTCACTTCATCCTATGAAGTGGCCCTATCCTACGCTAGAGAAGCCTGCTGAACACACACTCCATCAGTTTTTATGACACCTGAATCATAAAATGTGAGGGCTCTGTTAACATGCATTTCCCCCCAAGTCAAAGACTGAGATGGTTTACAGTGGTACCTCGGGTTAAGAACTTATTTCATTCTGGAGGTCCGTTCTTAACCCGCAACCGTTCTTAACCTGAAGCACCACTTTAGCTAATGGGGCCTCCTGCTGCCGCTGTGCCACCGGAGCACAATTTCTGTTCTCATCCTGAAGCAAAGTTCTTAACCCAAGGTACTATTTCTGGGTTAGCAGAGTCTGTAACCTGAAGTGTCTGTAACCTGAAGTGTCTGTAGCCCGAAGTACGACTGTATTATTACTATTACTATGTGTTCCTAACATTTTTGCATTACTTTCCACCAACAGCACACTGACTTTAGACCCTGGCCACATTCCCACTATACATTTAAGGCACTATGAAACCACTTTAAAAAGCTATGGCTTTCCCCAAAGACTTCTGGGATCTGTAGTTTGTTACTGATGCTGAAAGTTGTGACACAACCTGGCTCATGACCCTGGTGCTCTCGGTTCAGATGTGCCAGAGGAAAAGTCTTGATGCTGGTGCCCGCTACCCATGGAAAATCCATTCTGAAGGCAGTTATTTTAGACAGTGCATTCGTCACAATGCAGGAAGGCTTCTTCAGTATTGTAAAATATACTGAAGAGCATTCTGGAAAATAAAATGTGTGAAACAGCACCGGGTCATTGCGAACTGGCACGTCCGACGGTTCCTCTTTAGCCTGTGCAGACCATTCACCTCTACAGCAGAGATGGTTTTGGTCTAGCGAGTTTCTTTTAAGAAACAAATTGTAACAGCTGTCTTCCTTCTCTCTCTAAATTATGGCCACACAGCGTCTCTCCGGTGACCATCAAAGGCTGCTTGCAGAGAACAGTGGATGAGCTTGCTCCTCTGTGAGGTCATCAGAAATCTGACCTCATGGTGGCTGCCAGAGCAGAGCAGTTTCTTATCCCCTCCAAATGAAATGCATTGCCGCTGTCATTTGTTCCGTCTCCACTGGATTAAGCTGCTGGATTCAGGTCACCAGAGTGACCTGGCCACATGCCAATAAATGGCTAAGCTTGTTATTATAAAACCAATCCTTTGTAAGTGACCAGCACCCAAGTGCTCCTGAAATTAAATACATTCCTTGGGCAAGCTCCCTTTGAACTTGCTGGTCTTTAAATTTCACAAAGAACTTGGAGTGCTACTGATCTTTGCCTTAGGTGAGAAAGACATATCTTAACATTCATTTTCCAGAGGCTTTGCGAGGCTATAGCAAACCCATCAGAAAATGGTACTACAGTCGTCGTCTTCCTCCACAGAGCAGCAGGCTGAATGGAGAAATGTCCAGAACAGGACATCTGCATCAGGGATAAGAATGCAAATGTTGGATTCCCACTATCCCTGATCGTTGGTCGTGCTGATGGTGGCTGATGGCAGATGGAGTTCAACACGTTCTGGAGGAACACAAAGTCTCCCATCCATCAGTGTGGTGTAGTGGTTAAGAGCTGGTGAACCGGGTTCGCATCTCCGCTCCTCCACATGCAGCTGCTGGGTGACCTTGGGCCAGTCACACTTCTTTGAAGTCTCTCAGCCCCACTCACCTCACAGAGTGTTTGTTGTGGGGGAGGAAGGGAAAGGAGAATGTTAGCCGCTTTGAGACTCCGTCGGGTAGGGATAAAGTGGGATATCAAATCCAAACCATTCTTCTTCTTCTTCTTCTTCTTCTTCTTCTTCTTCTTCTTCTTCTTCTTCTTCATAAAACTTTTTTTATCTCTGTTTCATTCACATTTTTGAGAAACTTTGAACGTCGTGACTAACCAGCCTTCTCGAAGAGTGCTAAGCCAGAGTCAGCATGCTTCTATTGCCCAGAGGAGCCACCTTCCCTGGGGCGCAAGTGAGTGTGTCATGGGGGTGGGGCATGCCATGGGGGCAGGACACACCGCTGCAGTGACCCCTGCCCACTGGAGCTAAGCAGGGCTGCGCTGCCTGCCAGGCCACGCAGTTGGGAGGTCGGTCAGCCGACACCACCCTGCTTTGAGGGATGCAATTATGGCGCCTTGCAAGACTTGCAAAAACAGCACTGGGCTTGCAGGGCACCGTGGAACTATTTTCAGACCTCCCAACCCTGCTTATTTCCTTGATGCTTGCATGATTCCTGGCTTGACTGCCAGGCCTGACAATGGCACAGACCATCCGTCCAGAAGGATTCTAATATCATAATCTATCGATACAGGGGCTTTTTGTGTTTTTTTAAAAAAGAGATGCTTTAAAAGAATGAGTCTGATTTACAGCAGCGTATCATAAAACAGTGGAAAGGGCTTGGTCTTGAAAATGAAAGCTACCCTCCTGCCTCCTCTTCCCACCCTCCATATTGCAATCTAGGTTAAACTACCCAAGAAAACAAAGCCAAGGAACTTGGGACTTCAGAAGTTCTTTTGTACCTCTACCTATGTTCACAAGATAGACAAAAATCACTGGCTAAAAAGCTCTGGGATTTTCAAAAGCAAACTGAGTGTTTTGTAGTGTTTTCAACCTGTTTCCCAAAGCAGCAGAGGCAAAAGACAATTTAATGTCACTCCGGCAACTCCTTGTAATAGAAGAAGCTAATCAGGTAGTCTCTGGAAACAAAGGAAGGAGTAATAAAACTTCAGAGATAAGCTACACTTTGAACATGTCAAAACCAGCCTTTCCCAAGGAAGAAAAAAGTGATTTGTATGCAAATAAAGCCCAATATTTGCCGCCAAACCTGAAGGAATACAGTTTTGGAACGCATTTAAAGTTTGTCACGGCTCCATTAAAATGAAATGCCAGCTTTGGGCCTGTCATTGTCTCCTTTAGTGCCAAAGCAAACCAAAGAAACACAGAAGCTGCAGCCTACACTCGTGAAAAACAGATGCTGACAACTTGTAGGCAGTAAACCTTTGCCACCTCATCAGCCTACAGCATAGGCTGCTATAGGACTCCCAAAAGGCACATTTTCTGCTGGGGAGCAGGTGCTACTCAGATGCTCAACAAAGAGAAAATGGAAAGTACTTGATGTATTGCATATATCAAGTTTCATTATATTATCAACTTGCTTTACAGATGTCAATGCAGTCCGGATCCAAAGCTCGTTGAGATCAATAGTATGATCTGGAGTGATTTTCTCGCACCGTTATCCAGTGAGAACAAAAATGGATCAGAGATCCACTGGTACTCCACACCTGCTACTGTCTGAAAGGGTTTCCATGGCATTTGACAACCAGCTAGTAAGCTTGGGTCGCTGAAAAGCTTTGCCCAGATCCTTTCCTTGCACATTTCCTTCCAAGCATGAAGGATCACTTGTACTTCCTATCAGGGCTGGCCCAAGACATTTTGGCATCTGAGGTGGACCTCAAAATGGTGCTTCCCTTCCTGCCAATAAAGAAGGCGTGGGGGTGGGGAGATCGACATGAGCAACGAATGAGCAAGAAAGATTGCCACCAGGATCTGCTGCCCCTGTGGACCCAGCCGCCTGAGGCGGTCGGTCACCTCACCCTGCCTCATGTGTGGGCTGGCCCTGTTTCCTATACTACTGCAAAACAGTCCTCAGCATCAGGGGTTGGAGGAATAGGGCAGTGGGACCAGTAGGGCAGAAGGCAGTGTGAGCAGCAGTAGGGAGAGCCAGAAACAATGATTGGCAATATCATGCAGACTCAACTAATTCTAGTTTTGCCCCACCCTTCTTCCCAATGGGTTCTACAGGGGAAATAGGGATGTGGGTGGCACTGTGGTCAAAAGCACTGAGCCTCTTGGGCTTGCCAATCAGAAGTTTGGCGGTTTGAATCCCCACAACGGGGTGAGCTCCTGTTGCTCAGTCCCAGCTCCTGCCAACCTAGCAGTTCGAAAGCACACCAGTGCAAGTAGATAAATAGGTACCGCTCCGGTGGGAAGGTAAAAGGTGTTTCCATGCACTCTGGCACTTGTCACGGTTCTCTGTGCACCAGAAGTGGTTTAGTCATGCTGGCCACATGACCCAGAAAGATGTCTGTGGACAAACGTCTGCTCCCTCGGCCTGAAAACGAAATGAGCGCTGCAACCCCATAGTTGCCTTTGACTGGACTTAACCATCCAGGCGTCCTTTACCTTTACAGGGGAAACAATAAGGCAAAGGAAGAGGAAGCAGACAGGTCTGGTTCTAAGAAAGCAAGAAAGCGGGTGGGGACTGGTTGGTGGGACACTGCCCCATTCGCCCCAAAGCCTCCACAACATCCATCTACTTATGTAACCATTTCCCATCTCACTGTCCAGCCTTTGCTGAGAATCACTACCACAATATGAAACCAAAAGACCTTATCGTTATGCAAAGAATTTTCTAGTCAACAGCAGGAGCAATTGCTTGGAAGTTTCTCTCAGAGACAGAGCTACTAATAGCAATAAGATTTCCCCCCTCCCGCTTATCATCATTCATGTTCTCTGAATAGGAAGTTTCCTCAACAAATATAAATCAGAGTGATGGGAAAGTGGAGGCAAGCAAGAATAAGGAAACAAGAGGTGAAAAGTAGGCTGTTATTTTAGCCAATGGGTAGTAAAAAATATATCAGCTCACGGATTTGTCCTATTTTCTACCCGTACAAAGTTCTAATAGGCTCCCTGATATCAATGACATATTATTTTTTTAATACGCATGGCTTACATAATTTAAGACAACTGCAGAATTTTACCAGGCCTTTTGACCCTTCTCATGTTTTTGTTTTTTTGGGTTTTTTTTGCTTCTCCACGTGCAGCAACAAAGTTAATGAGGGTTTGCCGAAGAGACCCATATGTGATAAGCCAAGCTCGCTTTCCAAATAACAAAGCTGAAATTATTTCTGAAGAAGGAAACAAGAATAATCTAGGGATATATCTAAACAGGAATGGCATGAAGGAAGTTTGAAACCCCTCTGAGAAATCCCACCTGTCTTATCCAAGCTCTTTTGGCTTCTCTCTGGAATTTCTCAGGCATTTTGCTTTAAATGTTATGTTTCATAATGTGCTGTAGTTTGCAGTCATGTACCATTGAATGCAACCGTGTCAATTTTCTTTATTCTTACTTCCTTGGTCAACTCGCTTCACTCAAGTTTCTTGGCTTTTGTGTTGGAGCCCACAAATTTTATCACCTAAATCAGGACTCCCATAATTCCTGGTCGCTGGCTATGCCTCCTGGGCTGAAGAGAGCTGGATTCCAGCAACATTTGGAGGGCTACAGATTCCTCATCTCTATGTAAAATGACAGGGACGTGGGTGGCGCTGTGGATTAAACCACAGAGCCCAGGACTTGCCGATCAGAGGGTTGGTGGTTCAAATCCCACGATGGGGTGAGCTCCCGTTGCTCGGTCCCTGCTGCTGCTGACCTAGCAGTTCAAAAACACGTCAAAGTGCAAATAGATAAATAGGTACTGCTCCGGCGGGAAGGTAAACAGCGTTTCCGTGTGCTGCTCTGGTTTCCCAGAAGTAGCTTTGTCATGCTGGCCACATGACCTGGAAGGTGTACACCGGCTCCCTCGGCCAATAAAGCGAGATGAGCGCCGCAACCCCAGAGTCGGTCACAACTAGGCCTAATGGTCAGGGGTCCCTTTACCTTTACCTTATCTAAAATGACAGTGGACCATTATGACGATTCAGCCAGGACTGAGCCAAGCCTTTCTTTTTATAAAGAGATGCAAACTCAAACACTCCAGGTGAAAATGTGCCTGTCATTATCCTTGGCATGCAGCTGAAGTGTTTAATTAACTTCACTGCAAGAAAGTTACATCTTGAGTAAAAATGCAAAACCTTAACAAGGTGATAAAGTGAAAGTACACACATTTTCAGATTTTTAGCAAAATAATGCCAACCTACTCTGTGGATTTACAAGGCGGTGGTAAGGGGTATCTCTCCGCTTCAGACATTTCACAATATAAATCCCAGATTGCATGCAGAAAATGAAGTTGGCACAAAGTATGTCTTCATATATTACATCACTCTGAAAGAAATACTGGTGACCTTATCCAGCCTTGACTGCTATAACAGTAATAAAAGTGAATATTGAAGATTACACTTCTGGTCAAAGTAGTAAAATGTGACCTTATTCAATTCAACATTGACATTTATTATATTAATTCAGACACAAAAACTGCATTAAAATGATGTTAAAAGTCTGGCTTATGACCGTATGAACTGGGAACCTCAGGTGCAAGTCATCACCTAACCCTAATTCTCCAGACCACTTGGAGACAACCACTTCAAAACACTTGGTATAATTTCAGTCCTTGATCTCCACAATTCCTGGTTCTCCAAAGATTCTTTCTCTCTTGCTTGCACCGAACCAGAGTCATAATTACTAGAGGTGGGTACAGGCCCCAGAAGTAACCTCAGATCTGTATACGTCCATTAAAAAATGTACACCATCTACTTTTATCTGTAATTCAACTCCTGAGCTGCTCTATATAAGACATAGCTCCGTGTTTCCAAATTCTTTCTCCGGAGTAATCTAAAAATGGCTGTAACTTTTAGAGTTAGAGGGCACCTGTAGAGTGGATGAACTCTACAGGTGCCCCCATTCAGCAGATTAAGCCAGCCAAATTGCAGACAAATAGGTCCAGGGGCTTTGTGGGGGAATAGAAATAAAAGGGATTTACTTTCTTCCATAATCCCTTATTCTGCACTAGGAAATGGGGGGGGGGCAGAGTTGAAACTGTTTCCCCCCCCTAAACTTAAAACAATTCATAGGTAGTTAAGTGGTGTGTATTCTTTCTTGCACGTTTTAAAAAACAGTTTCCTACTTCAGACTGCCCTTTCTTTTGGGTGTTTGTCAGTCTCTGGGTCCCTTCAGAAATCATTTTCATTGCACATTCATGTTGATTTCTGCACTTGATGCTCTTTGGGACAGTCACACCCGATCCTGCCTTCAATGCTTTTTGTGCCCGCGGACCTTTTAGGATGGTCACACTGCTTCACTTCCACTCAAGGCAAAGCGCTTGCAGCTCTGTGGGAGGGCTGTTGTGGGAGGCTTCTTCAAGATTTTTCCAAATCTTTTCAAATGCCTCCCAAAAACACCTTCCCAGAGACCAGTAAGATAGGAATAGTCACACAGGGGCAGTTCCAGGGGTCTCCCTGGCTGCGTGATTTTGCATTTGCGAACAAATCTCTATGTAAGTTGCGGGCCTACAGTAAACAAATAATTGTTCTTGCCTCACAGTTTAGGAGACCGGCTGTATCTTAAATGACTGCCATATTGGTCTTTCGATAGTAACTATTTCTGAAAAGTGGACTGAGATATGAATGGAACCGAAACAAAATATTCATTGGGAAAAAATGTATTCATAGAGCGTAGCAACGCATAGAGAGGCAGTTTATAGAGCCAGTTACTACAACATGCATTTTAAATGCGCCTGCCTTCTCAATATTCATGAAGGGTGCCAGAGTTCAATAGTTGTTTTCGTGAGTTGTGCCTTCATTAGGTGAACAACATTAAACACCTGGGATTCTGTTCAAACCACTCCTAAGGGGCAAATTTTCATGACAAATGAGTTGAGATAAATTTTACAGCTAGGGAAGAAGAAGTAGAAAAAAAACTCAATTTGGCAATGGCAAATTTACTACTTGTTCAGAAGAAATAACATAAAGCAACAAAGACACAAAGTTAATATTAATATTACCTTTTATGAAATCCCTGCAGAGAAGTTGCCCGACAGCTGTACAAACAATAGCAGACGCTGAGAGGGGAGGAAGCCGAAGAGAACCCCCCAAGGAAAAAGGTTTCTCTGCTTTGCATCCTCTGAGGTTAATGGGTTTAATTACTTATCTGATGTACCTGGAAATGCTTGTTTATATGTTCGTTAGCAGCTGTGGTTTCTGATGCTACTGGGGTCAAAAGTGCCTTGCAGATTCCAGTAAGGTACATTTTTTCTGGGTTCTATTTTTTTTATATATAAATAAAGGATTGTGAACAGCAAGACACAGCAAAGGATATTATTGCCATCATATGCTTTGCGCTAGAAGTTGCCAATTTTCTTTTCTTTTAAATAACAAATAGGAACGTAAGACGAGCTCAGCAGGATCAGGCCAGTGGCCAGCATCCTGTTCTCACAGTGGCCAACCAGAAGCTGGAGAGCAGCAGGGGTCTCTCCCCACATGCAATTCTCAGCATCTGACACTGGAGGCAGAACAGACATTGTGGCCAATAGCCAGCAGTAACTGTATTTTCCGTGAGTTTACCTAATCCTCTTTCAAAGCCATCTGAATTGGTAGCCACCACAACATCCCATGGAAGCAAATTCTGCATTTTAACTATGTATTGTGCAAATAGATTCTTCTCTTTTAGTCCATCCTGAGTCTGACCGACCTCTCTCTCCTTCTGTGTCATGAAAGGTATTTGCTAATCTAATTGTTGGTTCTCCATTCATCAAGGAATAAGTGTCCTTGTGGACCAGACCAAAGGCCCATCAGTGCCCACCCAGATGCCTATGGGAACCTGCCTTCCACAGATTCACTACTATTTAAATTATAGCAGTTCTTTCTAAATTGGCATACATAAACATCTAACTGAGCAGGGGCAAATTTTATGTAAAGCTGCATCCTCTTTTTTTAATCATGCATTTCCCCCCTCTCTCTTTGTCTTGGTGAAGTCTGGGTGGCTACTCCTAGTCTGGATCCAGGTATGGTCCTCAGCCTGGAGGGCCTGACAGTGTCAAGTTGTCCCACCTCTCCGTTTGAGATCCCCGAGCTAAAACCTTGACGGAGCTTTTCTTTCAATGAAGGCCCAGCCATCCTTCTTCACACTCATGATTAGGCATGTCACTTAGGCAATGTCAGGGAAGAGAATGCTGGGTGTGTTTCCTCCCCCTTTCCTCCCTTACAGCTGACCTTGTCTAAACAGACATTAAATTTTATAGCTCCCTACATTTTAAGAGCAATTAAAATCAATCAAACAGGAGACTGGATAGCTCAGGGGATTGTCACGGGCTGCCTTTCCGAGTTCTCTGCCAACTCTTCATATAACAAGTCTTACGCTCAGTCCTATCCGAGGCGTTCTCAGGTGGCTTGGTGTGAGGATGACACTCTTGCAAACGAGAGAGCACCGGAGCTCGTCAGTTGTCTTTATGGCCCTCACACTGGATATATGCCAAACTTAGAGGTGGCCAACTTGGAGGGGTTTTTTTATGGAGTGGGGGATACAAATAAGAGGCGGGGGACATGATAGAGGGGTATAAAATTATGCACAGGGTGAAGAATGTGGAATGGGAGATTTCATCTCCCTTTCATAACACTGGAACTTGGGCTCATCCAGCGAAGCTGGGCCATAACTCAGTGCTAAAGCATCTGCTTTCTTGTGGAATTCCTGGGAGAGAAACCCTGTCAATCAGAGTTGACAATACAGAACTTGATGGACCGTTTGGTACAAGGCGGCTTCCTATGAATATTGGGAGACTCAGAATAGAAAAAAAATGAAGGACTTCTTCACACGATACATTGCTAAAATATGGCATTCAACAGCACATAATGTAGCGGTGGCCAACCTGGATGGCTTTAAAAATGGATTTGAGATTATGGAGTTGAGGGAAAGCTAGAGTGCAATCTCTTATACAGAATTATCTTTACTGGCTCCAAACCTGTCAGCATGCAGAGGGCCGGGAAGCCAGCTGCCTAGCCCCAGCTGGGCCGTCTCCTTCCAGTCTTCATGCTTTGAAGACCATCGGCATCTGCTCTGACGTAAATCAGTGACCCGGGCTTCAAAGCCAGGGGACACTATCAGCAGACTGAACTGGGCGCACAGAATAGGCGTGAGGCTTGTGGAAGCATACTACAACTACAGATTTATTAATCATAAATCAGGACAAAGAAACATGTCGTCTCTCTTTCTCGTCGTCTCAGAGAGAACAGGGAAAGCAAAAGCTATACACAACGGAAGTTCCCAGCAAGCTGTGCTGGAATGTAAACAGACAAGTGACACGCAACAGTTCCACACGTCTGCTCCTTAAGGTGGAATGGAAATGTCAACAAAACCATGAGTCGGCAAACTAAGGCTCGGGGGGCGGATCCAGCCCAATTGCCTTCTGGATCCGGCTCGCAGACGGTCCAGGAATCACTGCGTGGATCAGCATGGGGATTCTGATCATTTGGGCTGCGCCATTTCCCCCCTCCCTCACACACACCATAGCAGCGCCTCCTCCCTCCCTCCTCCCGGCTTCTCCCTGCCCTGCCTAGAGGAGGAAGGGGGCTGGGCTTTATTTAACTGAGCACAATTTTAAGCAGCCCCTCTCTGGAGCTAGCCCTTTCACGCCACTCATCGTCCCTCCACCGCCGCCACCAGCCCCTGCCGCTCGCAAGCACAGGTAAGCAGTCACCGGGGCTCGTCCAGTACTGTGGAGAAGGAGGGGAGAGTCGATGGAGAGGGGGTTCAAAATATAGTCTGTCCCCCCACAAGGTCTGAGGGAGAGTGGACCAGCCCCCTGCAGAAAAAGCTTGCTGACCCCTGCACCAAACTATGACACCCAGGGTTCTTTTCTGGTGGGCGGAGGGGGGGAGTTAAATTGATCTAAATCCAATATGAGTTTGCAGCACAGATTCAGAGCAAGCTACCTTGAAGTCAGATGCCTCTGGGATGCACGCCTCCATCCCATTTCCTGGAGTTGGTCCTCAAGAAGAGCAGATGTGATGAATTCATATATAGAAAAAGACAAGGCTGGCTGTAATTGCCTGGTTGAAGAATACAAAGATGTTGACCATCTACCTTCTGCTATTAAGTTAATGGAGCACAGAAACACTATACAGTGCCATGAAATTGTGGAGCAACAGTTGTCCTGAAAAGTGTGGAGTGCTCCTTAAAAGGCTAGGAATGGCTAAAAGATTTTTGACCAGATGCCTAAATTAAGTACTGGGTGCTGTAGATGAAAGGGCACGGCATGGGTTTCCATTTCTAAAATAAAAAATTGCAAGCAGTTTCAAATTGGTCCTAAGGAGACCACTGTGGGCATTCATAATTCAGTGGAGCCCAGAAGATTATCTAAATGAAGAATCTGCAATAGGTTTGAGGGGATGCAAAGGTGACCTTTACTCTCTTCTCTCCTATCCCATTTTGCTTGGGTCAAGATGAGCTCAGTCACAGACAAAGACCAGGGATTCAAAATATAATTCAGCAGCTCAGGGGCATGCTCTAAGAGAACTGAGATAGATCTGAATTCAGAACAGATTTATCTTCTTGCAGCTTCCTGTTTCCATCTAGAGCACCTGATATATGAAGGGAGGTCACATACACTCATGTAGTTGACTGGAAAAGATGTGGGTTTTATAAAATAAGGCTTTCAGCTGATGAAGTAACTTCAGTTCTGACTCAAAATTGTTGGGTGTGCCTTCAACGACTGCTGGTTTTGTAAACTGGCCTTTCATCATATTGGGTTCAGTAATTTGCTTCATATTATGTTATTAATCTGTCAGCCACCTCGAGTTTCCTTCGGAAATAAGGAAGGATTTTATTTTAATGCACGCAGGGAGACAAAAACAGCAGTTTTGTCTCAACAATGAAACCTTTTAAGAGAGAGAACATTTCCTCCAAAATGTTCGGCTAAACTAATCAACAACCTGAGGTATAGAGCAATCATTATCTTCTTAGGGGAGGGAAATCAGCATAATTTAACAGATGGTTAGCACTGTAAAGTTTGTTAAATAAAGTGATTTAACCCCCTGGCCATGCCACCTGTCATGTGCAGAGCAACACATATATACCTATATAGATATAAATAGATATAGACACACACACATAACAAAAGATGTCATCTGATTAGCACTGTAGGAGAATTAATCTCTGTATCACCAACGTCAATGTTTTCATAATTTCACTGGGATTTGCAAAACGTCCACTCAACGTGTCAAAAATATGGGCCCCATTTTAGAAAACCCAACATTTTAAACATAATAAGCTTCCATGTATTGAGCCAGGCCATTGGTCCACCCAGCTTGCCACGCCCCTGATTTGGCCCATGAGACCATTTTGGGCAAACCATGTGCACCAGTCACCTGACTTGCTGTGACGTCAGGCGTGAAAATCTGTTACCTCTGACCTAAGCATTAAATGATTAGTGCCGGCACCGTTTCTCTTGCCTCCGGTCTTAGGGACCATCAGCCATAAGCCTATGCCTGCTAAGCAGAGGATTATCTCCAGTTGCAGAGGTAAGCTTGTGCCTGCATATGATGGCAGGTGATTGGCAGGCTGGTGAACCCACCCACCTGTAAAAAATTGTCAGGTTGAATCCTGACAAGACAGAAGTACTGTTTTGGGGGGACAGGGGGCAGGCGGGTGTGGGGGACTCCCTGGTCCTGAATGGGGTAACTGTGCCCCTGAAGGACCAGGTGCGCCGCCTGGGAGTCATTTTGGACTTACAGCTGTCCATGGAGGCACAGGTCAATTCTGTGTCCAGGGCAGCAGTCAATAAGCTCCATCTATATGCCAGCTGAGACCCTACCTGCCCACGGACTGTCTTGCCAGAGTGGTGCATGCTCTGGTTATCTCCCGCTTGGACTACTGCAATGCGCTCTACGTGGGGCTACCTTTGAAGGTGACCCAGAAACTGCAATTAATCCAGAATGCAGCAGCTAGACTGGGCCACTGGGAGTGGCCGCTGGGACCACATAACACTGATCCTGAGAGATCTGCATTGGCTCCCAGTACGTTTCCGAGCACAATTCAAAGTGTTGGCACTGACCTATAAAGCCCTAAACGGCCTCAGCCCAGGATACCTGAAGGAGCGTCTCCACCCCCATCGTTCAGCCCTGAGATCCAGCGCCAAGGGCCTCCTGGCGGTTCCCTCATTGCGAGAAGTGAGGTTACAGGGAACCAGTCAGAGGGCCTTCTCGGTAGGTGCACCTGCCCTGTGGAATGCCCTCCCATCAGATGTCAAGGTAATAAGCAGCTATCTTCTCTTTAAAAGACATCTGAAGGTAGCCCTGTTTAGGGAAGCGTTTAATTTATGATGCTGTATTGTTTTTAGCACTTGATTGGAAGCTGCCCAGAGTGGCTGGGGAGACTCAGCCAGATGGGCGGGGTATAAATAATTTATTATTATTATTATTATTATTATTATTATTATTATTATTATTAAATGGCTCATTCTTGATCTAGCTCTCAGGATGAAAATGGTGTCTCAACCCTGGTCTACATTGGCCAGTCTGCAGCAGAGGTCCTTCCCATCACCAGCTACCTCACCGCAGAGCTGGTTCAGGACTTTCTGCATATAAAGCATTTTCTCTACCACTGAGCTATGGCTTTTCTCACAGAATAGTTCTGGCTCATCTCTCCTCCCCACCCCTCCAGGTCTTACTCTGCTCCTCTCCATTCACAATTGGAGCCCCAAAGTGCCCATTGTAAGAAGGAACTTCTGCTGTTCCTCTGCTCCGAGACTGAAATTTACCAAAGATAAATTACTATTATTTTACCATTTCCAGAACAAGATGTGCAGCGCAGCTAAGCTTTTCTCTCTCTCTAGCACTACATAATAAGCTCGGAAGAAGCTATTTAGAAGCAATAAGAGCCCTGAAAGGGATATCAGAGGAAGACATTTGGAGTGTGTTTTCCTGTCTTGGAACTGTTCAAATGACTCTAAATCAGACAGCTCCATGGGCTATTATTTATTTGCTGTATTGACTTACAGTGCAGGGTAACCAAGGAATGCGCCTCCAAATTCCTGCCAAGGGTGCACAGGAGGTAATCATTCTGTCAGATTACAAAGAAAGTAATATGCACCCCTAAGACAAAATGGAAGATAGTTAACTAGCACTTAACAAAGAGCCATCCTTAAAATCCCTACGATGCAATTTTGTAAAGGTAACTTTGGTGCACTGTCAGAAACTGCTTGTGTCTTATTCTTGCTCAGTACAGCCACACCAGATGTTTTAGGGGCAGACCTGGGCCTTCATAGTCCATCTAAAAAGCGGCAAGGCAAGGGCACCATTTGGAGGGGAGGCTTAACCCCCCCAACGCCCTGCACACCCCACACCACGTCACATACCACTTTTCAGGGCTCAGCTGGCCTTAGCATTATGTGTTGCGGTGAGATCACCAGAAACTGCCTCCCTGTTGTGGGACGGGACCCTTGGGTGGGCCACAACACCCCATTGGTTGCCTCTCTGTTTCTGGGGCAGAAATTTGGTCAGTTGGGTTGGCTATTGGCTGCTGAGGGGCTACTTAAGCTGCTGCACGTCGCTGGAGAGTTTCACTTTCTTGCGACATGCAACGGATCACCCGCCCTCCTTTTCCTATATTTAGGGTGGTTCTTATGGCCTTGCTATGCCTGTCTAGGGGTCGTCTGTTTGGGAGCAGGGGCCTGGTAGGAATTTTCCCATTTGGCTGATTGGCTGGTGCCACTTGGTTTTTGCCTACCATGTAGCAAATCGTCACAACTTTGTAAGGTTGGCGGTTAGGCATTTAGTTCAATGTTTTGGGGAGGGGATGTTGTTGGCTGTGCCTGCCCCTCCATTGCTGCTGCTAGGGAATTCATAGAATCATAGAATCATAGAGTTGGAAGAGACCACAAGGGCCATCAAGTCCAACCCCCTGCCAAGCAGGAAACAATTCCGTTAAAGGAATCCAGGGGCTCGCCTTGCTTTTGTCTGAACCCTGTCAATGGGCTAGGTGGTTTTGGGGGTCTTCACATGCAATTCAGCCCAATGGTTTAACTATGGTTTGTTTACTGCCAACAAACCATGAACTGAAGCCATGGTTTGCTGCTGGCTTCTAAGGAACGGGCAAGAAACACATACATTTTGTGTTTAGCAGCTGACTGCACTCTCTATACATCAGGAGTGGTGAACATCTCCTAGCCCAAGGTCTGCATTGCCTTCTGGGCAACATTCTGAGGGCCCCATGCCAGGAGGGTGGGGCTAGAAAAAAGTGGGAGGAGCAATAAATGTGCATTCTATCTCTGTACAGTAGGCTGGCTTCTTTGCACCCAAGCATCCTTCTCTCTTCTGCATTCAGGCAAGCAAGAAATAGTGTTAGAGATAGATACAGATCAGAGGACGCAGGTGGTGCTGAGCCTCTTAGGATTGCTGACTGGAAGGTCAACGGTTCGAATCCCTGCAACAGAGTGAGCTCCCGTTGCTCTGCCCTAGCTCCTGCCAACCTAGCAGTTTGAAAGCACGCCAATGCAAGTAGATAAATAGGTACCAGGAAGGTAAACGGTGTTTCTTTGCACTCTGGCTTCCGTCATAGTGTTCAGTTGCACCAGAAGTGGTTTAGTCCTGCTGGCCACATGACCTCGAAAGTTGGCTGTGGACAAATGCTGGCTCCCTCGGCCTGAAAAGTGAGATGAGCACAGCAGCCCCACAGTCTCCTTTGACTGGACCTAACAGTCCAAGGGGCCTTTACCTTTTTCTTTTACAGACCAGGGCAATTGTTTCTCAAACCAGAACAACCTGCATCTTTTCTTTGAGAACTGCGCCAGTGCTAGCCTGGATCATGACCCGGATGCATCCAACGAGCAGCAGACAGAGCTCTGTCCTCTGCTTCCGACACTGAGCTATATATATGACTTAGTTAAATACAAACTGGAAAACCTCTCGCCCTCCCCATCTCTTAATATAGATCTGACATCCCAGGGAATCCCAATGCACTGTGTGTTTCTGCTCTTTGCATTTCTGTGTCACTGAAAGCCCTTGCTTTATTTTTAATGGCGGTGTTTGCAGACTCAAGGGAAGCACAGGGTCATGGCCACGAGCCCAGCTGCTTATCCCTCCTGGACACTGGATCACATGAGGAAACCTCAGTGTGAATTAGGCTGTGCATGGATAAAAATCTCCTCTGACTAGCAACCATTTCTATGATTACGGTAGCTGGGGGAAAGCACCTTGTGTTGCATAGAGCAACAGCGGACATTTTTTTCCTGTGTTCCTCCCCCGGGTCACATGCAGCAGTTGAGTATGCCTGGAGCCAGCGGTGGGTGTGTTGTGGAGACAGGTGGACAGAGATGTCGGTCCCTGCATGCTTTTCTTCCCATGCACATCACGCTAAGAACATAAGAGGAACCCGCTGTGTCCAGCCAACCAGATGCCTGTGGGAGACCTCAAGGAGGACCCAAGCAAGAGAACGTTCTCCCTGTCTGTGCTTTCCAGCAAATCGTATTCAGTAGCATTGCTGCCTCCATCCACTGTGGCTAGCAGCTCTCCTCCATGAATTTCTCTAATCCTCTTTTAAACCTATCTAGGTTGGTGGTCATCACTGTCTCCTGTGGGAGCGAGTTCCATAGTTTAACCATGTGCTACCCAAAGAAAAAGGGACGCGGGTGGCACTGTGGGTTAAACCACTGAGCCTAGGACTTGCCAATCAGAAGGTTGGCTGTTCGAATCCCTGTGACGGGGTGAGCTCCCGTTGTTCGGTCCCTGCTCCTGCCAACCTAGCAGTTCGAAAGCACGTCAAAGTGCAAGTAGATAAATAGGCACCACTCTGGCGGCAAGGTAAACGGCGTTTCCGTGAGCTGCTCTGGTTCGCCAGAAGCAACTTAGTCCTGCTGGCCACATGACCCAGAAGCTGTATGCTGGCTCCCTCGGCCAATAAAGCGAGATGAGCGCCGCAACCCCAGAGTCGGTCACGGCTGGACCTAATGGTCAGGGGTCCCTTTACCTTTAACTTTACCCAAATAAAACACTTTCTTTTCTTTGTGCTGAATCTTTCACGCTCTTCTAGGCCACCAAATAGTTGTGCGTCCCCACCTACCCACCCATTGCTCCATTTGCCACATGCCATATCAAAGCTGCCCTTCGATGGCCCAGTACCTAAAGACTTTGCAACCACTCCCAGCCTTTAAAAAACTGACCCAAGCAGAGGGGTCCACTTTGCCCCTGTTGCAGCACTCTCCCTTGCACCCGAGTGAGGAGTTGGGGGTAAGCAGCCAGAGAAGAACAGAAAGAGAGGGAGACACACACACACACACACACACCTCCGCTCAACGCAGAGTGACCGTAAAACAATGAGCAATCAGGAGAAAGAAAGCCTTCTGAGCATTATGATCTGAATGTCATGCCGTAATGCGATTTGCCAGAGTAACAAAACACTTTATGAATAATGGAAAGCTCCCATTCAGATTCACTCCCATCTTTTTAACCTCTTTTCCTCTGCGATAAGGAAGGGGTACCCTTGACGGCTTTGTACTCGCCCGCTCCGTGAGCTGAAAAGCTCTGGCACATCATCTGCGTGACACCGAAGAGGCTTCGTTACCAATTCCAGGTTCAGGATGCTATGAACTGACATCGCCGGCGTGCCTCTCCTTGTCACTTTACCCTTTGCTTTGAGTGCGCACATACTCAGCCACACAGACCTGTCAAACGTCATTCGAGAGGCTGCAATGCTCTGGCTGGAGAAGCGGGGAAGGGGGCCTTATGCGCCCAACCCTCTAAGGAGAAGAGGTGCAGAAAGAGCAAGGTACTAATCGAGAGTGATAATACTCCCTGCTGAAGGGTACCTTACTAAGCCTAGGAATATTACCAGGGTTGGGAGTCTGAAGGAATCACTGTTCCTGCTATTTAACATTTATTAAATGCCAACAAGCACGCCAGGCATAAATGTTTCTAGGACCACAGAGACACAAACAGAGGCTCCAGCTTAATGGCATTGTTATTGAAGGTCAAAGCACTCTTAACTAGGGATGGGGCAAGCCCTGCCTGCTCCAGTCTGAAATTAATTTAGACTTCCCTGGTTATTATCCCAGACATCCACTCGACATCTGGCGCGTTATTGCAGAGCCCAATTTGTTCCACTTCCAAAGACATTCACAGCTCTTTCTTTCGTTGTGCATTTGTCAGTCTCCGAGCAGGCACGCTTTTGAACCTGGTGCATGATGGGTGTTTCAGGAGGAGGGTTGTCAGGGCACCCTGAAAGCTTTTGAGCTTTTTAAAAGACAATTGACTTGCCTAAGACCCAAGACAAATCGCCTGCTTTTCAGAGACTTGGGGGACCACACATACACACACCCCAATAATAACCTGGATCAACACTATGTTTTGATGTAGCGTTATTCTAACAAGGCAATTAGGGAGGAGGAAAGGAGACCAAGAGTAAAAGAATGCCAACAGGAAGCCCTCATCCTGAAAACTATTGAAAATGCATGCCTCCCCCAAAGAAATCACAAGCCCCAGCCCCACCCCAAACAAACACAGACTGTTTTGCAACCTTCAGATTCTGGACCTGTAAAAATGGCCCTCATTGCCAAAAGAACCCCTTCTCTCCAGTTGAAGTTACAAGGACTCAAGGCTTACCTAACCCCCCCCCCCGCCCCTACTGTATTCTGAAAAATGTTTTGTGGATTTCGTTGTCTTTTGCGAGTTGTCAAAGAAGGCTTTGCCTTCAAAGGCAGCATTCAATTCTGTTAACTACATTAAATTAAATATTTGTTTTGTTACGTTTTATTTAGGGAGAAACCTTAAGCTTATTGGGAAGAAGAGTTTGGATTTGATATCCCGCTTTATCACTACCCGAAGGAGTCTCCAAGCGGCTAACAATCTCCTTTCCCTTCCTCCCCCACAACAAACACTCTGTGAGGTGAGTGGGGCTGAGAGACTTCAGAGAAGTGTGACTGGCCCAAGGTCACCCAGCAGCTGCAGGTGGAGGAGCGGAGACGTGAACCCGGTTCACCAGATTATAAGTCTACCACTCTTAACCACTACACCACACTGAAGTACGCCCAGGCTACATACCTGCTATGCAACCCCATCAAGAGCAGTCAACCTCCCATCCATCCTATCTAGAAGGCCATCCACAAACAGTACCTCAGTCTTATCATCATTGAGCCTCAGTTTCTTGGCTCTTATCTGGTCCATTACCAAGGCAAGACAACGTCCACTGCCTCACTTGCAGATGTAAAGGAGAAGCAGAGCTATGTGTCACCAACATATTGCTGACAACATACTCCAAACCTATGGATAACCCCACTCTGCAGTTTCATAAAACAATTTTGTATATAAAAACAGTTGAATGGAAGTTGGGGACAGGTTGAAAGGCTGCCTTGCGTATTGGGAGGGCTGCTGAGGAGGTCGCAGGACATTCTATTTCTTTATAGCCCACCTTTCCTTCAAGGATCTCAAGGGGTTGTTCATTGCTCTTCCTCTCCATGTTTTTTCTTCAGAACAACCCTGCAAGGTGGGTTCAGCTAAGAGGCTGGCTGTCGGAACTTTATAGTTGAGGGGGGATTTGAACCCTGGTCTCTCAGGTCACAATCCAACACTCTAACCACTACACCACACTGGTCCAATCAGCAGTTAGAGAGCTCTCTAGTGTGATAGTGAAAGGCTCTGCCATCGCCGCAGAGCCAACAGCAGTTCTCCAGGTGCAGAGGGAGCAGGAACAGGACACTCTGGGGAAGTTTGGGGAACATGTTGGGGGGGGGGAGTGGAATTGTCTAGGCCGGTGGTACTAGGACAGAAGAAGGGCTGGGGAAGAAATTCCCCCCCCAAATCCGCAAGCCAAAATGTCACTATCCATTTCAGTCCAGGCTTTTCTGAATTTTTCAATATGGTTCTTCAACCAAAGAATGTATACTAAACGAATATATCATAGCACTGTAGAGCTGGAAGAGACAACGAGGGTCAACTAGTCCAACCCCATGTAATGCACAAATCTTTTGCCCAGTGTGGGGCTTGAACCCAGGACCCTGCCGGCTGAGCTGGACATATTAGTGAAAATAACATACAAAAATGCATTATATTAGAGAAAAAGTGTAACGGGGAAACGGAATGCAAAAATGTATGCGTTAGGGGAAATTCACACAAAAATGTTGGTGAATATTCAGGAGGACTTTTTTTAAGTGAGGAGGGTCACAAAGTGATGCACAAATGTGCAGATGGGGGGGGGGCAGGAATTGAGAGAGGCCAAAACGGACAGATTTGTCCACCCAAAGCTGATACATAGTAAGTCCGTAATTATTCATTAGACCTTTGATGAGGGAGCCAATGTGATGTGTATCCCTGAGACCTTGATGGGCAAACTAGGTGTCGTTGATCTGACCCACCTGTGCCTGTCTGGCTAATCAGTACAACACCAGCCTAGATGGCAGGGACGAGGGCGTAAGATTTCCATGATCTTGTGCCCTGGACTACAACAAAGGATATTTAGCACATGACACATGCATTCAATGCCAGGCTGTCTATGTTATCAACAGCTGTTTTGTGAATTGCCGATGTTAATTATGTAATTATCATTGTACTTTTCTGGAACGCAGGAATATAGTTGCCTTATGCAGAGTCAAACCCTTGGTCTATCTAGCTCAGAATGGCAGTGGTTTTGCAGGGTTTCAGGGCAGGGGGTATTTCTATCTTTACCTGGAGATGCTGGGGACTGAACCCTCCCCAAACTCTCTCTCTCTCTCTCCCTCCCTCCCCCTCTCTGTGTATACACACAAATGCATATAATATACACCTGTAATTTACGATAATGTTATATGTATCTGATGAAGTGGACTGTAGTCATGAAAACTGTAATAATAAATATATCCAGGGCTTTTTTTTCAGCCGGAACTCACCAGAACTCAGTTCTGTCACCTCTCAGGTGGGCCCCATTGCCTCTCTAAAAGAATGAGAGAGGTGTTCATTGTGAGTTCCAGCACCTCTTGTTCTAGGAAAATAGCACTGAATATATCAATCCTTAGGGATGAGGGTGGCGCTGTGGGTTAAACCACAGAGCCTAGGACTTGCCGATCAGACGGTCGATGGTTCGAATCCCCACGACGGGGTGAGCTCCCGTTGCTCGGTCCCAGCTCCTGCCAACCTAGCAGTTTGAAAGCACGTCAAAGTGCAAGTAGATAAATAGGTACCGCTCGGGCAGGAAGGTAAAACGGCGTTTCCGTGTGCTGCTCTGGTTCGCCAGAAGCGGCTTAGTCATGCTGGCCACATGACCCGGAAGCTGTACGCCGGCTCCCTCGGCCAATAAAGCGAGATGAGCGCCGCAACCCCAGAGTCGGTCACGACTGGACCTCATGGTCAGGGGTCCCTTTACCTTTATATCAATCCTTATAGTGGTTTTGTGTGTATTTTCCTGCAGCAGACCAACACAGCCATCCCTCTGGAAGATCAATGCATCAAAGCAGTATTAGTAACCTCTTAGTGGAAAGAGAGGTAGGGGACTTAAGCCCCACTTTCCATCCTCAAGCCTGTGCTATTTGTTCACAAGCTGAACAAGGCAGAAATTCCGAAACAAAAAGAATATATATTTGTCTGGAGAGAGAGGTAGCTTTACTGCTTGCCTCCAACAGGACTCCCATGCTGCTAGCTTTTGCTGTAACTAGACTGGCAGGCATCAAATCAGAGACAGATCCTTGCAGGAATATTCATCCTGACAGACGGGTGTCCATGAACAGCCCTTGTTCATCGCTCGACTTCCACCGGCACAGCCTCTGGTGAACGAAAGAGCTCCACGTTGAGCCCAGTCATCTGTAACTCTGCCGAGCCTGCAAGCCTCTTCTGTTCTGTGGGAGAACAGAAGAGAAGCTTGCATCTTATAAGGGCATCAGTAGAAAGCACATAGCTCAGGGCAAAAGTAATACACCACCGGGGGAGGAGTAAAATAAGATTTTGGAATATTGTGGCTGTCAAACCTGCTCTTGGTTCAATCTGCATCACCTCCCGTTCATATCTGCAGAACGGCCTTAATGGCCCAGTGTTTTCCAGTTCAAAATGGCTTAACTGCACTCCGTTCCCATTTAATAGCACACGTCCGGCTTAACTGTGCATCTTTTCCCATGCAAAAGCACAGAGCTGATTTAACTGTGCATCATTCCCCATCTGGAAGCACAGGCTCTGAAGTGACTCAAGGCTCGGAGGAAGATTACAAGCCACTACCTCCGTATAGTAAAAGCTATGGTTTTCCCAGTAGTGATGTATGGAAGTGAAACCTGGACCATAAAGAAGGCTGATCGCCGAAGAATTGATGCTTTTGAATTATGGTGCTGGAGGAGACTCTTGAGAGTCCCATGGACTGTGAGAAGATCAAACCTATCCATTCTTAAGGAAATCAGCCCTGAGTGCTCACTGGAAGGACAGATCCTGAAGCTGAGGCTCCAATACTTTGGCCACCTCATGAGAAGAGAAGACTCCCTGGAAAAGACCCTGATGTTGGGAAAGATGGAGGGCACAAGGAGAAGGGGACGACAGAGGATGAGATGCTTGGACAGTGTTCTCGAAGCTACCAGCATGAGTTTGACCAAACTGCGGGAGGCAGTGGAAGACAGGAGTGCCTGGCGTGCTCTGGTCCATGGGGTCCCGAAGAGTCGGACACGGCTAAACGACTAAACAACAACAACAACCTCCCTCAGATCGTTCTCGTCCTAAGCTTTTCACCAAACTACCTCTGCTGTTAGTTGTGGTGCAAAATCCGAGTGCAGCTTTCCACTGCAAGGCTCACTACTTGCAGTTCTGTTCACTGGTGCCTGAAACTAATGTCCTTTGGGACTGGTAGAGTGGACGACAGGGAGACCAACAGTAGAGGGAGCCAGAGACATTGCACCACCAGAACCAACTTCTTCCAGTTTAGTCTCCATGCTCCTCTCTGCTGAGTTCTTCAAGGGTGACACTGACTGTAAGGAGGAGGAAGCTGGCAGGCAGCGCCACCCTCTGGACTTGTTCTAAGAAAGAAGGCAGGCCAGTGGTGGCTGAGGAAAGACTGATGTTAGTGAGGCAGTGCCCCATTTCATACTTTCCAACTTTTTCCAACGCAAAACCTGGATGATTAATAATAATAATAATAATAATAATAATAATAATAATACAATAAAATAATACAGCATTCTAAAATCAATTCATTATAAAATCAGTTCAAATCAAATTAGTGGCAACCATTGGGCTAGAGTTCTGTGAGGATTACCAAAGGAGGATTACCAAAGGAGGATTACCAAAGGAGGGGGGGTGTGCATCTTCCAGGGGAGTCACAAGACCCGTGTCTTTCTCTCACCCCACAAAAACGCGAGATTTTGCATAGCGTCTAAAAACATGTGCTTTCAGGTATTGCGCAACATCACGACCTTGAAAAGGTCTCAAGAGCGAGACGTAAAAGCCCAGTACCCAAAATGGCTGCCAAGATCTCACATGAGAAAATGGGATGTCCTGAGTTTTTTTCTGGGGCACTTGGAAGCTATGCCATTTGTACAAATCAACCAACCTCCATTGCTTTAAGCATTTTCTCTGGCTGGGAAACATCAGTTTTTGGACATGAGAAACCTGTGACCGCCTAGACCAGGGAGAGAAGCCACTTCAAATGGACAGGACAGCAAGGCTGCAATACTGAAGGAGTATCCATCTTAACAGACTGCATGCAAACTTTCTTTTCGGGGAGCATGTTCTACACTGCAGTTGCTCGCCAGAGATGCTCTTCAAAACATTGTCCTAAACACCATTTGATTGGTATGCTCTGCTCGAGTGGGCAACCTTATCTAAATGTGTGAAGAAAGATCAGGACACCCACAATTATTTTTTGGTTGACAGACAGCCTGGCAGCAAGGATCAGCTTGCTACACACAACGCACCCCTCCCACCCCCAAGTGCAATAACCGTAAAGGGGAGATTAAAGCCGGGCAGCATTCAGAAACAAAAACGTCGCTGCAATTTAAAACAAGCAATGGTTACTTGTTTCTTTGATTCACCTGCAATATCTCCACACGCAGAAGAATGAAGGTAGCAAAATAACAAATAAAGGGAACAGCCGAATTTCATATATGGCTTCTCTCCTTGCCAGCCTGAGAAAAATCAAATTAAAATGAATTTAGATTAGAGAATCAATACCCGGGGATTAACTGCAGATCACTAAATCCTTCATTATTGATTGACTGAAATACTGTCTTCTTAATATGCCTCACACAAGCCATATACGCCTTTTTCTTGCAGACCTTAAGGAATCGCCGCACTGTTTATCTGCAGATTAATCCACAACACCAACCGTGTGATGTGGGCAAGGAATACAAGCTAGTACAACAGCTTTTAAGTTACTTGAACCTGAAAAGTGTTGCTGACCACCCTTATTAATCACTTGCCCAGGAAGGCGCAGGCTGCGACCCATGAGAGCAGCAAAATTACCAGACTGTACAACGGTGATGGGATAAAATCAGGCCAAATCTTTATTGACAGCAGCAGGCAGGGCAAAGGTTGGTCCCAGGTTCAGTTCATCATTCCACAAGCCCCATGTTGATGGAATGGATCCGCTGGGTTTGGATTATCCCAAACCTGTACGAAGGGAGTTGGCCAGTGTTGAACCTTGCTGTGGTGCAAGCCAAGCGAGCAAGGTCTCACTGGGGTACCCAGGGTGCAGATTCCTACCAGGCAGATACCGAACCCATGTTTGGGTTTGCCGTGGTCAATCCTCCCCTCAGGCTCCTTATGGGGGCCTCCCTATACTATGTTGATGTGGACCAATGCCATTTTTGCTCTCATACAAACAATGTTATTCCGCCTAACAAAGGAAAGCCATAATTTCATTGAATGAAACCCCAACCAAGAATGGAAAACAAAACACCGGTGGACAACGAAAGAGGTTTAAAGACTCACTCAAGGCAAATCTTTTTAAAAAATGTAACGTAAGCACTGACAACTGGGAAACACTGGCCTGCGAGCGCTCCAATTGGAGAACAGCCTTTACCAAAGGTGTCATGGACTTTGAAGAAGCACGAACTCAGGGTGAAAAGGAGAAATGCGCTAAGAGGAAGGCACACTTGGCGAGCCGTCACTGCGATCAACTCCCACCTGGAAACTTATATCCCCACCGTGGAAGGATGTGTGGATCCAGAATTGGCCTCCACAGTCATTTACGGACTCACTGTTAAGACTGTGTTCATGGAAGACAATCTTACTTGGCTACGAGTGAGTACCAAAGAAGAAGAAAGAAGAAGAATATACTATGTCAGGCGTGGGAAAGGTAAAGCAGGGTTGAAAGCAGGGTTTCCAGGCACCACCTATCATTTGAATGATGGCACCTGCAAAGTCATGTCCCTTTGCTCACCTGTGTGGGTAAAGCAAAATTGGTTGCTTGACCTCAAGTGATGGACCCAGGCCTACCCACCTCTCAAACTTGGCCCACATGGGAGGTCAGGATCCAGCCCATCTGGCAGTTCTGTCCCATTTCTACTGCAGATTTAAAACAAAGAAAAAACTAGGTGCATTATATCCAATTCAGCATTTAACACATAGCCCGGGTTGCCTCCTTCTAAGTTAGAGGCTGCCTTAAGTTTTGCCTTGTGCTGATTGTTCATGTATGCTACGTCCTTTTTAAAAAGAAATGTGCTGAACTCTGTGGAAAGGAGGAAAGTGGACTGCAGAGCAGTTGTGTTGGAATTCTGAGTGAGCATGGCAGTCTGTTTAGACGTCTGTCAAGGTGTCGGGCAGTGAACTTGATCAGCAAAAATTAGATTTCTCCCACCCTGCAACTGCTGGGACTAGCTGGTACAGTGGTACCTTGGGTTACATATGCTTCAGGTTACAGACACTTTAGGTTAAAGACTCCACTAAGAAGAGGAGAAGAAGAGTTTGGATTTTATATCCCGCCTTTCACTCCCTTTAAGGAGTCTCAAAGCGACTAACATTCTCCTTTCCCTTCCTCCCCCACAACAAACACTCTGTGAGGTGAGTGGGGCTGAGAGACTTCAAAGAAGTGTGACTGGCCCAAGGTCACCCAGCAGCTGCATGTGGAGGAGCGGAGACGCGAACCCGGTTCCCCAGATTATGAGACTACCGCTCTTAACCACTACACCACACTAACCCAGAAATAGTACCTCAGGTTAAGAACTTTGCTTCAGGATGAGAACAGAAATTGCGCTGTGGCGGCGCAGCAGCAGCAGCAGCAGCAGCGGGAGGCCCCATTAGCTAAAGTGGTGCTTCAGGTTAAGAACAGTTTCAGGTTAAGAACAGACCTCCAGAATGAATTAAGTTCTTAACCCGAGGTACCACTGTATACATGTAGCTTCCAGGCTACATCCCATAAACTATTAAAATTAAGGATAAAAGTGCCTGAGAGTTCTCAAGCATCTTTGCTCAAATAACATTTTAATTCATTCCACAACAGATGTGTGTGGGGAGAGCATTCCTGGGTATTGGGTCTCCAGTGTGCTTGAACATAGGAACAACGGAAAGCTACATCAGACCAAGTCTGGCCCCTGGTCCACCTTGCTCAGTGACCTGGTGGGCAAAGACTTTCCAGGCATTCAGACAGGGAGTCTTTCCCCCAGATCTACCTGGAGATACCACTGAGAAGTGAATCTGGGATCTTCTGCATGGAAAGCAGATACTCTACCCATGAGCTACAGCCCCCTCACCAGAAGTTACTAGTAGCAATGCTTGTCATTACTAAAGTCTGCATGAAACATTGCTTTGGGTTTTGCTTTTGTGTCTTTTTAACAAAGACGGAAGGAAAAGACAAAGAAAAGATATCATATTCTACTTGTGAATTTCCATTTCCTACTTCATCAGTGACTCACTCTGCAAATTAAAATGCCGCCCTTGGATTCTTATTGTTGGAAGGCCAAATTACGCAGAGATGTAGGGTTTTCCTTCATGTTTTACATCATGGAGTGTTAGGCATTGAAATGCCGCCAGCCTAGTAAACACAAAGGTTTCTTTGCTCAGAAAGAAGATTGAATTTAAACAAACCTTTCACCTATCTGGATGCCGCACAAATATACTCTTCTTTTTCTTTCTCTTTTACAAAACACAACCCCAAACTTACAAGTTCTGCCAGCAAAGAGTCCCCTGTTTCCATGATGGACATCAGAAAAGGGGGGCAGATAATTCAAAAGAAAGAATAAACAACCCACACGAGATAAAACGAGAACTGGCAAATGCCTTGCACATCAGAAATGACTAAGATGAGGCATAAGCTGCAAATGTCACAAAGAGGCTTCCATACACAAGTCCAAAATGGCTCTTGAACTACTATTTCAAGGAAAGTTCTGGTAATGGCAAATGTGGAAGAGAGGCATCCCAATAAATGCCTGCCCGGCCACGAAGGTCATCTTCATGAAGCCCTTGTCAGCATATAAAGCATGCTGCTGGGTCAGGTTAAAGGCCCACCTAGTCCAGACTCCTGCTCTCACAGTGGTCCTATAGATGCCTATGGGAATTATGTTATCATCGTCATTATCTGCTTAGTTAAAAACATAAAGATGATTGCAATAAAAGCAGCACGGCACCAGCCCTTTCATTAAAAGCAGCCAGTTCCCAAACGCCCATTGGAACAAAAAAGTCTTCGCCCGCCAGCGGAAAAACAACAAGGAGGGAGCCAGTCTAGCTTCTCCAGGGAGGGAGTTCCAAAGCCTGGGACCAACCACCGAGAAGGCCCTGTCCTGAGTCCCCACCAAACATGCATATGAGGGTGGAGGGACTGCATTGAAGATCTCAAAACCCAGGCAGGTTTGTATGAGGGAATACAGTCTTTCAGATAGCTTGGACCTAAGCCATGTAGGGCTTTATAGGTCACAACCAGCAGTGGCACTTTTCATCTCAATCCCTTTCCTAATTATTCCTGGTCACACACTGGGTCGAAATCTTCATTGATCTATACAGCTGTTTTGCTGCTGTGATTGTATATTGGCTTTTTATCATTTAATTGCATCTTGCATTTTATTGCTTGTGTAAACCACACAGAAATTTTGAGTGGCTGGTGTACAAATGCAGTAAACAATAATAAAACAATGTTTCCATTAAGGAGCTCAAAATGGCACACTTGGACATCTAGAGCATTGATCAGACTCAGACTTGCTTTGATTCAGCACGGTAGTTGCATCATGTGCTCCCAGAAAGTGCAGAAGTCTTATGATTTTTTTTCATTTCAGTTATACAATTCATTATCCAATTATACACCAGGGTTTTAAACAAAATATTTCCCAAATGCAAACCCCCCAAGAAACAAACAAACAAAAAGAAGTGTTTGAAGAGACAAAACAGCCACAATAAACGCAAACAGAACATGAAACTGATAGCTTTTAGTAATTATGCATAGAAACAGGAGTCATTTTGGGGGGAAACAATTTCTCCATGTGCAAGTACAGTGGTACCTCAGGTTACATACGCTTCAGGTTACATACGCTTCAGGTTACAGACTCCGCTAACCCAGAAATAGTGCTTCAGGTTGAGAACTTTGCTTCAGGATGAGAACAGAAATCGTGCTCCGGCGGCGTGGCAGCAGCAGAAGGCCCCATTAGCTAAAGTGGTGCTTCAGGTTAAGAACAGTTTCAGCTTAAGAACGGACCTCCGGAACAAATTAATTACTTAACCCGAGGTAGCACTGTAGTACGATTTTATTGTGCATAAGAGGCAAAAGGAGACATGATCCATACCTAATTAAAAATGGTCCGAGAAATTAATCCAGCCCAGGAAATATGGTCTCTTGCAGACCAGCTCAAAATTACTCTTCCGTCTTGAAACTGGCCTTGAAAAGTTTATAAAGAAAACCACCTGGACAGGCGCATTGCCCCAGTGGACAGCTGTAAATATTGCCCACTTGACAAGCACTCGACTGAAATAAAAAAAAAAAAGCTGTTGACTCGTAAGTGAAATTTGATTTCGAAAATTTCATTCTGTCACGCAGCTCGTGCCGAAGTCTCTCCAGCCATTCTGCCACTGTTGTTCCCCCCCTACCCGCTTCCAACTTGGAAAATAAAACAAAGTAAGAATAAATCATCAGGTGGAGGCAATAAACCAATGTGGCTTATAATTCTCCCTCTTTCTCCCCCCCTGACCTTTGAATGCATGCGGTTCTCTCCGCACTTCCTTCAGTGAGCTGTGTAGTGGCTGGCATTTTTCAATTTGAACCAGTAATGAAGGAATGTAACTATGACTAATGCACCACAGTTGCTTTTCTCTCTTTTGCCATTTCCTTCCTTTCCAAGCTGGAATATACACCATGCATCCCCCCCCCCCTAAAGAAAAGAACAATTACAAGGCAGCCTTTCAACCTGTTCTATATGCTACCTCACTGCTTATTTCTATCTTGTGGTAAACAACCAATTTTTTTTTTTTGTACCACCCCAAATGAGATTTATAAAAAAGGGGGAAGAAGGTTAGTTTGGGGGGGGGGGAGGATACAAATATAGAGGAACATTAAGAGTGATAGAGCCGGTAAATTCACAGCAGAGTTTCAGAGGTTGTAGATTAACAGCATAAATTTTAAATAAATTCAACTGGGGGGAAACATGTAGGAAGCCCTGTTCTCTGCCTGCCCCTCACTTAAGCACACAGGCACAGTCAGAAATAAGAAGTGTATGAGGCTGCCTTATTCTCAGGCAGACCATTGGTCTACCTAGCTCAATATTGTCCACAATGACTGGCATCAACGCTCCAGGGTTTCCCAGCCCTGCCAGAGATTGAACCTGAGACTTTCCGCATGCAGAGTGGGTGCTCTGACTCTGAGTTATGGCCCTTCCCCACCCATAGGCCATTGTAGGCCACTAGATTACATACCAGGTGTGGATACGAGAAATTCAGGCACCGAATGCTTAAAAAAGCTGTCACGATATCTCTGAGAAGAATGCGCCCCTTTGTAAAGCAGGTAGGGGATTGTGTGTGCGTGTGTGTGTGTGTGTGTGTGTGTGTGAACACACACAGAGAGGGAGGGAGGGAGGGAGGTTCCCTATACGAGGAAAGCTACTTTAGGAATTTTTAGACTCTGGACCAAACGGTCTTAAAACCAGCATCATCCCTTTTTACCTTTTAAGGTAAAGTGCATTACTTTATAAAAAACATTTAAAAAAAACATTAAAAACTTCAGATGTCTTCTAAAAGTTGTGCAGTTCTTTATCTCCTTGACACCCAATGGGAGGGCATTCCACAGGAAGGGCACCCCTGCCGAGAAGGCCCTCTGTCTGGTTCCCTGTAACTTGGCTTCTCGCAGTGAGGGAACCGCCAGTGTCCGGGCAGAGCAATGGGGGTGGAAACCCTCCTCCAGGTATTCAGGGCCAAGGCCATTTAGGGCCCAAGCCCTCTGCCCTAGTGTCTTCCCTTGAGGGCACCACTTTTAATAGTCTATCAAGTAATTCTTAACAGTGCAACTAAAGGAGAGTTGCCGTCATTAGAATCCAAAATCCAAATTTATTTAAGGCATTGGCTATGTGGAGCCAATGACCCTCCCATAGTCTTTGAGTGTGACAATCATTCCTGACAATCACTCCTGACTATGAGAACTGTGAGTGTGGCAAAAACTGGAGGGCTTTTGGTTTCTTCATCCTTAATTGAAAGGGTTAATAATTGACTGCTGAGTACCACTTCGCTTGAAGGACAACCAGAGATGCTCTTGGCTCCATAAGCCTTATGGAAGTGTAGCTTTTTAATGACAGTACATTCTCTCTCTAGCACCATAGAAAAAGCAGCTTTTTTCTATGTCGAGAGTGTTACACTGTGCCAGTCGATATTACTGGGATCAATCACAAACAAATCTTATTAACACATATTCCAGAAAATTCAATGGAAGGCCTTCAGAAGACACTTGAACACCTTCCTGTTGGAAAGATTGCTCTTTGCAATTCATGTCAAGACCTGTGCACAGAGAGCCCTGAAGTGCGCGGCCCTTAAAAGTCTTTCAAAATGAAGCATAATTGCATCCAAAAAGCATTTCCGTGCAATTAGTGGCAGAATTTCTCACGTCCCAAACCGGCTGCACTGGTATTAAATTACATGGGCTCTAATGCATTAAAAATGCATTTCCAGTAAGAGTGTGCTAATGATATAGATACCCCCAGCCTCCTCATCTTTGGAGTTCCATATAAATTGGAATTCTCAGGGCAATTGCCAGGTATTGACTTTGCAAACGAATCTCACAAATATGTCCCCAAATCACACACACACACACACACACACACACACACACACACATACACATACACACACATATATATATGGGCACCTTCCCAGGCCATATTATTTAAAACTAAATTAATCAAACTTCCACCACCACCCAATAAAATAATAATAATAATCTTAGAGTTTTCTACTATCAGGCCTTGAAATCAGCCCAAAATCAAACTTTTTTACAATGAATTAATTAATTCCTCTCCAGAAGTTGTCCGTGTGGAGAGGAATGGGATTTCAGCAACAGCTAAAGTTTCAGCTACTTTGTCTTATCCAGCTCTCTTCAGATTTAGGGCCAAAGTACACATTACCAAGTTGTTAAGGGGAGAGTGAGCAGGATCAGAGCCACAATGCACATTGAGGGTTTAGTTACCCAGATGGGAGGATTTAGAATCAAAAGAGAGATGGGATAGGTTTGTTAGAGAAATAGAAATAACAACAACAACAACAACAACAACAATAACAGCAACAACAACAACAACCTGCCCTATACTCGGAGGTCTTAGGGCAGTTCACAAAACCTACTGAATTCTCTCCACTGAGTCACTATCGAGGAGACACATGGGCTTGACAGAGCTATCCCTAGGACCAGTGCTTTTTTTCTTGGAGGTCACAGGGGTACGCATACCCCTAAACATTTTGTGAATCTAACAGGAGAAGAAACTAATTTTTTAAAAAGAAATTAGTTTTTTCTCTAGCAGAGTGAATTGTCAGTTCCGTTGAATAGCATGGTGAATCATCAGTTCCATTGCTACCCCCGATGGCGGCCTCATTTCCTTTCCCGGTGTTTCCTGAGTCTCAGACAGAAGCGGGCGTTTAATGTGTGAAGCAGTGTGGAATCTGGATGCGTGGTATTTTACTGATGAACGTTTGGCCTCATTGAAGGGCAGTATTTCAATATGAGTAATGCATGTCCGTTGTACTTTTGTCCATTTACTGTATTTTCCCCAATTTGAACTATAAAATGGTGGTTTTCTTGATTCAAAATGAGAGTACCCCTAAACATTTTTTAAGGGAAAAAAAATACTGCCTAGGATTTATGGGTGGGAGGCTGCTTCATGGACTTGGTATACCTGAGTGATTCAGCTTCCTAGATGCATTACAGCTGCAACTGAGTAGGGCCGAAATGATGAAAGTGATACTATGAAAGTTCAGAATGAAGTGTACACAAATTGAGGCAAAATAAGCCATTTTCTCTTGCCTTACAATTTGAGTTTCCATAGAATTTTGTTTTTATACCTTTCTTTTCTTCTCTTTTTTGCATACAGAGCCATAGTGCCATCGCCTCAAAGAACTTTCCCACAAGAGATTTGTGAGTTGCACAACAGATTCCAAAATGTTTCTAGAGCCTATCTGTTAAGAAGCCAGTTGCAAGCACTTCAGAACCTATTTCGGAGCAAATCCAGCAAGGAAGTATCCTGGTTGCTGGAAAACAAACATATGGAACATTTGTACCATTTTGCCAGTTTTCAGGCCCAAGCCCATCTCATAACTCTGTCCACATATACTTCACCAGAAAATTTGCCTTCTGGCATACCCAAGCATTTAGGACAATATCTCAAGGACTTTTGCCTGACTCACCTGGAACCTTTTAGAGAGGCATAATAAATCTGGGCAGTGCCAAATGGGAGATGAGAGGAAAGAAGGGCTTAAAAAGAAGCATGGAGTGTCATCTGTTCCAGGTCTGCCAAAAGAAGATGACATATTGAAATTATTCTGCTGCAGGGAACAGCAGCAAGGGAACCTCATTATCATCTGAAAGGAGAATGTGTTTTCTTTTTTTAAGACAATGAAAAGCAGGGGAAAGGAAACAAGACTTGCACTTGTGCTACAGAAGGCACTGTTTCCCACTGTTATGTACCGAGTTGAATAGGATCCAAAAGGCAGCAGTCTGATTGGTCCTAGAACAATAGGATTCAGAATGCAGCAGTCTGATTGGTCCTAGAACAATACGACCCAGAATGCAGCAGTCTGATTGGTCCTAGAACAATACGACCCAGAATGCAGCAGTCTGATTGGTCCATGGGAGCCACCCAATCCAGCTCCAGGTGGAAGTGAATCCGCAACCTGATTGGCCTACAGGAGAATCCCAGAATTAGCCAAATCACGTGGGGCCCATTGTGTAAATAATGTCTATAAAGCAGACATTCTGGGGGAACTTCCATTCCTCACTACTATGAGCTGAATAAAGAGCATGAAATCCACATCGGCTCTGAGTATATTTCACCCACTTTGGCCAATCAGATTACTCCAGAAAGATCACAGAGAAGGAAGGCATGTGGGTTTCAGTGGGATGCTGCCTCTAAATGTGAAGATTGTGTTTAGCTGACATGCCTAGCAAACCATGAATTCGTCCAGTCCTCAGTGAAAGCTGTCTATATGCCATGACTAGCTGTGCTTAGGCTGCACAACCCAAAACCTAGAATATAATGCATAATACCATCTTCTTCTTGCAGCAGATTGCATACAAACCTAGTCGTTGGAAGCAATTTTTACACCCAGATAGGAGGTAGCTTCCAAATTAAGCCTCAGCTCTTCCTACCCATATTATGTTGCTCCTGACTCTGTTCTGACCCTCTCTGAACCTACAGGTGGAATTCTCGCATGAGCAGAATGGACATGCAACAGAACTTCCCCTTCTTCTCCTTTCCCTAACACGGCCCTGACAGTCTCCCCACATCTGCTCTGGAGAGTTGGGGGTAAAAGCCCAGAGAAGATTTGGGTGTGTGCGTGCAAGGAATATGCAGTGGGAGGAGAGGGAGGGACATTCAATGGCACAAGCAGGTGTTATTTCACTCATGCAATATGTTGGTACTAAAGGGTTAAGAGGTAACAAGTCGCTCTAATCACTGAGCAGCTGGAAGTCATTAAGCATCCAGGAATGTGAGTTAGTTTGTATAAATAGTCAGTTTACCCTGTGTTTTTTCTCTCTCTCCCCCCCCCCCTTGACCTGACTCGCAGACTCAGTGTGTGGCCATGGGCGTGTTTGCTAATATGAGTTAAGTTTAGAGTAAAAGTTTTCTTTATGCCGGAGATAACAGCATGTGTGCTTTATCGCCAGGGTTTTTCTTTTGTAAATAAAGTTTTTTCCCTGAGTTCCAAAGTGCTTGCTCCAGGATTCTTCATTGAAAGGTACTGACTCTCCTGCCTTCTTCAACCGCTGCATGAAATTCTCTGCTGAGATAAGATTTATGGCGTTGGAAGCGCACTGGACGTTTACTTAACATTAAACTAATTAAAATTTAATGGACACAATAACTTCACTGTGTGGTATATCTAGCCTCATACAACTGACATGCTTATTTTTAATTAATGCATGAAGGGGTTAAGACAATAGAGTAAACTGTCCTGCCAGGCTTAGCTAGGTCAGGAAACTCTTTATTCTCTCACTTCCACCATGTGAACTCTACCAATAAGGAGGTCTAAGGTGAATGCTCCACATGGCTTAAGCAAACCATCTTTGGTTTCTAAACAATTTAGAAACATTTACCATTTTGGGACCTAAGTTATACCGCCTGCCTTTTCTGGCTGATGTACAAAAAAGCACATGAATCCAACCTTTGAAGAGAGTTTGTAAGTAAACCATTTTTAAATTACAAAATGTAATGGAATTACAGTGGTGCCTCGGTTTAAGAACTTAATTTGTTTTGGAGGTCCGTCCTTAACCTTAAACTGTTCTTAACCTGAGGTACCACTTTAGCTAATGGAGCCTCCCTCTGCCGCCGCACGATTTCTGTTCTCATCCTGAAGCAAAGTTCTTAACCCGAGGTACTATTTCTGGGTTAGCAGAGTCTGTAACCTGAAGCGTCTGTAACCTGAAGCGTCTGTAACCCGAGGTACCACTGTATCCTTTTAATTTATCTAAATATTATACTTTTAACCAAGCAACAATGAATTGGACACCATATCTCTGCATCGCAACCGGCCTGTTTGCCTTCATTTTTCTCCTCATATCCAGTTATGTCACCTGTATCTTGGATTGCCGCCCAACAAGGCGCCACAGCAAAACCTTATATTCTTTTTCTCCCTCCTCGCCGCCCCACACACCACTTCTGCCAAATGATTGGGAATCTGTTTCACAGATTAAGACATAATCATACAGGAAAATGGCACTAGACAATATCAAGATTGCGAGCGAGAAGCGGGACCTTTCTCTGAAGAGATGAGCACCACAGTTTTCATTAGAAATACATCTCCTTTGCTCATGTTTAGTATTCTCTGACTCCCTTCCTTTTTCATTTTCGAGTGACCTTTTTAAAAAGTCCAAGCATGCCATAAATATTAAAAGAATTCCAAAATGTACCTAATTCTGATTTATTAAAACTGATTAGCCAAATACCTCATTGTGGAAGCAAGGGGTGAGGGGGGGCGCGGAATACAAATTCAAAGCCACACTGTTGTCATTGTTTTCAAGCAGAATATTAAAGTGAAAACAGACAGCATCTCCCATATAATTACACTGCATAAATTGCTGGGATATTAGCTTGAAGTGGCCATATCTGAAGGGAAGAGAGAAGGTGCCAGCAACAGATCAGCAGATAAGATCATGTAATGTCACCTAGCAAATGGTGATTGTTACACTCCTGGGCAGTAAAAGAATAGAATAAAATAAAAATGCCTTGATGGTTTCTAACAGCAGCATAATTATTTTTCAAATTAGTTTTCTACCACATAAGAGAGAAAAATAAATAACAGTGTAACTTTTTTAAAAAGCAAGTTTGGGGGTACAGCAATAGGCCTGGATTTCAGTTACCCATTTCATTTCATTTTCTCAATGATACTTAATATGGTTATATGCCTTCCACTCACTTTTGGAAATTCAGAGGAATCTTATCAGGAACAGCTACCGAAGTTGGGAGACATCAACTATCCACTAGGTAAAGGTAAAGGTAAAGGTAAAGGGACCCCTGACCATTAGGTCCAGTCGTGACCAAGTCTGGGGTTGAGGCGCTCATCTCGCTTTATTGGCCGAGGGAGCCAGCTTACAGCTTTCGGGTCATGTGGCCAGCATGATTAAGCCGCTTCTGGCAAACCAGAGCAGCACACGGAAACGCCGTTTACCTTCCCGCCGGAGAGGTACCTATTTATCTACTTGTACTTTTAGGTGTGCTTTTGAACTGCTAGGTTGGCAGGAGCAGGGACCAAGCAATGGGAGCTCACCCGTCAGGGGATTTGAACCACCAACCTTCTAATCAGCAAGTCCTAGGCTCTGTGGTTTAACCCACAATACCACCCGTGTCCCTGTCAACTATCCACTAGACATCAACTAATAGTTTTCAATATGGTTTAAAGGGATATCTTCCTTCTGATACCAAACTCTACCACACAGTTTTGTTGAAATGCCATTATAATTTTGAGCTATATCATGTTTTCTTCATACCCACAAAGAAGACTATTGAGGCAATTCCTGCCTCCGCCCCGTACCAGTGAAATTAAATTATATTTATTAATACAAAATGGAAAATCTGCAAACCAGCTCAATGAAATTCAGAAAGCACAGGGAGGCGAGTTTTGGTCACCTGAGGATGTTAACAATCAAAGCCTGTGGCTCCCCAAGGACTGGGATAAATTATTCCCTCTTTGCAAAGTGAGCATTGAGTATGTGAAGCCACTTCACACAAACATCTAGTGGAACTGCACATTTAAAGTTCCCTTTTCTCGCAGCTCAGTGGGACGCGGGTGGCGCTGTGGTCTAAACCACAGAGCCTAGGGCTTGCCGAACAGAAGGTCAGCGGTTCAAATCCCCATGACAGGTGAGCTCCTGTTGCTCTGTCCCTGCTCCTGCCAACCTAGCAGTTCCAAAGCACGTCAAAGTGCAAGTAGATAAATAGGTATTGCTCCGGTGGGAAGGTAAACGGCGTTTCCGTGCGCTGCTTTGGTTTGCCAGAAGTGGCTTAGTCATGCTGACCACATGACCTGGAAGCTGTCTGTGGACAAACGCCGGCTCCCTCAGCCTATAGATGAGTGCGCAACCCTAGAGTCTTCCGTGACTGGGCCTAATGGTCAGGGGTAAATTTACCGTTACCTTTTCTCTCAGCTCACATGCCGGAAATGCATTGACTGGTCTGTTTGCTCTCTTACATTTATAAGAACATAAGGCTAGGGGAGTCTTTCTTCTGTGAGGTAACTCAAGGTGGTAATAATAATAATAATAATAATAATAATAATAATAATAATAATAATAATAAATTATTTGTACCCTGCCCATCTGGCTGGGTTTCCCTAGCCACTCTGGGCGGCTTCCAACAAAAGATTAAAAATACATTAAAGCATATATATAGTTCCATAGCAGTCAACCATCCAAGAGCTGAACACACCCTGGCCTAGTTAGCTTCAGCAAGGTGGTGGCCTCTTGTGTCTTCAGGCTATAGCCTTGAACGATCCCTGCAGTCCTAAGGCTGGAGTACAAATGCAGTATAAAAATGGAGAAAATAGAACATCTGGGATGTAGACGAAACTGAATAGCTGAGAAAACACCAGGTGATGCAAAGAACAGCTCAAAATCAACAGAACTGAGGTCCTAGGAGAATGTCTACCTTTACATTGCCTTCTTCCAGTCTTTGAGCTTTGTCCAAAATAAGCCACCCGTTTATTTCGAACTGTCCTCTATAGCCACAAAGACGGCCAACAAAGTGCCCTTCGAGTGTTATTACAACCCCAATCAGAGCCAGCTAGCTTGGCCAGAGATCAGGGCTGAGTGGAGCTACAGTCCAGCAACATCTGGCATCACCACTGGAGGCAATCCCTGGACTAAAATGGTAAGGTTCTCAACGTGTTCTTTCCCAGCTACCGGATTCTCTCCTTGAATAACTCCAAGAAAACACCCACCGTCACATCTATTTCTCGCTGTTGCCTTGTGATACCTCAGTCTCCCTTTTTTTTGGTACAAGGTTGCGTACAAAATTGACTAAAAGCAGTTCCCCATGTCTTCCATCTGCAGATATGCACACATCCACATGTGTCTTTGAGCAAACAGATCAGTCAGGCTTAGGAATCCTTGAGAGTGACATTCAAGCACATTTTGCGATTCTGATAATGGATTGTGCCTCAAGGCGACATGGGCTACATTGCTTGATATTCCCCTTCTTCCACATACATGGTGGCTACTGGTAATATGCAAGTCACCCAGGAGCAGTGAAGTAATTACACAGCCACACGCTGTCATATTTTTCAGCTGACATCTTAGGTGGGGGACAAGAGCACCCGGAGCTATAATGTCAGCAACCTTTTTGCTGCTTCAGGTTAAAGTGAATGTCTGCTACTCAGAAAAAATAGGTAAGAGACATTGGAAAGTGGGTGAATTTTGCTCCTTTTCCTGAAATTTTCATTACTGGTCAACGTTGAGTATTATAGCCCCAGAAGGACATTGAAACAATACTCACGAGATCACACAACTGTGAAGCCATGCACTAATTAGGGATGGGCAATTTGGTTTTGGAAATCTATCTAATTTGATCTTCTTCAAGATGGAAACCAAAGCACAGCTGTCCTTTGAAATTCACACGTCTCCTAATTTTGTGAGTCAGTTCTCGAAGCAAAGGAGGTCTACCAACACCCCCCCCCAAAAAAAAACCCCCAATAACTTTGGGGAAAGTGTGCATGGAAGTACAAATATTAGTGAAAATAACAGACAAGAAGGCATTCTTTCAGGAACAATTGCATAAAAAATGTATATTAGGAGAGGTGCGCACAAAAATCTGATGAATTGTTATGAGGACCTTTAAAAAAATTGCAGACTAATGTGAAAATATGGTCAGCTGAAATTAAAACTGTTGAAATGATAAATTAAGAGGAACTGAAACAGATGAATGCATTCATCCGTAGCATTAATTATTTCAGACTACAGTGGTCTCGGTTTACGAACTTAATCCGTCCCGGAGGTCCATTCATAAACCAAAGTCTTTCTTAAACTGAGGCGCACTTTCCCTAATGAGGCCTCCCGCCATCGGTGCCCTTCCACTGTTCGACTTCTGTTCTTAGACTGAGGTAAAGTTTGCAAACCAGGACACTACTTCCGATTTTGCGGAGTTCGTAAACCAAATAGTTCATAAACAGGGCTGCTCTTAAACAGAGGTACCACTGTATTACCTTGGTAACCTACTCACAGCCAGTATGAGTATGGGCTAAGTCCTTCATCTCCATCTCCAGCTGAAAATTCTCTGCAATGTGTGACTGGATTCCACTGATGACCAACATTCTACAGGTTTGTTTTTTTAATCTGTTTATTGAAACCACAAACAGAATACGAAGTAAACATGCATCACCCAACAGGAGGTTATACATGAGCTCATGAATTTCCCAATGTCATCCCTCTTCCTCTCAAGAGGGAGCAAACTACTTGAACTTTGACTCCATTTGAAGGTATCCTAGAAAAATATAAGGATAACGGGAAAAAGTCTTGTGTCAAAAATCTGTAAAATATTGGTAGATCAGATAACGGGCAATTCAGCAGGACTACAAAAGGTCTGGAAACCTCGGGGACATATCCACCACATGTGACGATACATACCTTTATCCTGACAACCTCTCCAAGAGATTCTTATAGGAGTTGCACCATTTTCATATTTTGTTACATGCACACCATGGTAAGTATACAACATGGGGTTGCCTGTCGCTACCCAGGGTTAGTGACTTTTGTAGAACATGAAGAGTGGTATCATAGCAACTAGCAAGAGTTACATTCAGTATAGGTTAACTATATTTTCCCACTTCAGCAGTATGTGAAGTATCATTTTCCGTCATTATTTTAATAATACCTTATGTTGACAATACAATCTGAATAATCCCCAATTGCATAATGAGCAGGGAAAATACAAGAGTATGTTTAAGCGTAGCTTGCCATTAACCCTGAAACACAAATCAGACCAATGAAAATAAGTTAAACTGGGAGCTGAATGAGAGTCAATCAGCAGCAGCGGAATTGCCAAACGTCATTTTGAATTGTATGAATCCCAGGTGATTTGAAACAAAGTTTTTTTTGGTGATTTTAAAAAATATCAAAAGGAAAGATAAATCCCATGCTTTGTAGAGAATTGCCAGTGATTAAGGCTTTTTCTTCAAGGTATCTCATCTTTTGCTGAGGAAGGGCAAGCTGTCAAAAGAGGATTTCAGTAGTATTACTGGTAGGGGGGCAGGGAAAGATGTGCCTTCACTCATGAAAAGTACCTTTCCAAATGTGAGAATGTATTTTTAAAACTCGAGGAAGTTCAAAAAGCAAAATACTTAGTTGTGGTTAGTTTGGTACATGCTGTAGTATCATGAACTGGTTGGACACAGAGGAATGGTGGAAGGAACCACCTGGGGAACCCTCAGGGGAAGAAGGCTCAAAGCCCAGGGATTGCTGATGGCACAAGGATGAGAAGCCTGGGAGGCGGAGGTGTCGGAAGCTGAAGAGATAACAGGGCATAGTGAGTGGGGGGAGTCTGTGGCAGAGGGAAGGCCAGAATCAGAGGCAGAAGCTGACGTAGGAGAGGAGAGAGGCCCAGAGGCAGAGATGAATCAGGTGGGTGAAGAAACAAAGGTGTCTCCCCCTCCTGCTGCGAAAAGCTCCCCTCTTTCCTGGTCTCCCAGAACCAGTAGAGGCATGAAACGGGAGAAGCAAAGACAGGCACACATGCATAGTCTCCAATTGCTTTTTTTGGAGGGGGGAACCCTGGAGGGGAGGAGATATAACCAGATGTGGGGAGGCAGGGACATTTAGTCTCAGCAATTGCTTCATGGGGGGCAAGAACTAAGTTGCTGTGCTCATTAGGCCTGACACTCCTGTGCAGATCCTGTTTTGCTAATAAAGAGTTGCCTCCAGCTTGCTCGGTGTGATTTATGGCCTGTTCGTGCCTGTCAAGTTGTCCAATAGGATTCCAGAGGAGAAGTACAGAAAAGCTATCTTCTGATGATATGTTTTATTTATTGTATGTTAAAGATGATCAATTAGTGATGTATGGAAGTGAGAGCTGGACCGTAAAGAAAGCTGATCGCTGAAGAATTGATGCTTTTGAATTATGGTGCTGGAGGAGACTCTTGAGAGTCCCATGGACTGCAAGAAGATCAAACCTATCCATTCTTAAGGAAATCAGCCCTGAGTGCTCACTGGAAGGACAGATCGTGAAGCTGAGACTCCAATACTTTGGCCACCTCATGAGAAGAGAAGACTCCCTGGAAAAGACCCTGATGTTGGGAAAGATGGAGGGCACAAGGAGAAGGGGACGACAGAGGACGAGATGGTTGGACAGTGTTCTCGAAGCTACCAGCATGAGTTTGACCAAACTGCGGGAGGCAGTGGAAGACAGGAGTGCCTGGCGTGCTCTGGTCCATGGGGTCACGAAGAATCGGACACGACTAAACGACTAAACAACAACAAAGACAATCAATGCATCAATCAGATCCTCAAAGAGTGGTCAGATGGTAGACGGATGTGGAAAACTGGATCAGGCCAAAGACCTGTTGTTGCAGGTGGGGTGGAGGAAAGGAAAAGTGATTCATAAGGGAGGATTGAATGTATATTGAATGTATATAGCTACAGGTATATACACTGTAGACAGTGGAGGGTTGGCAGGGAAGCATTCCCGATGGGCTAGAACTTTTCCAAGACTTCAGAGAGCACACTGGAAATGCCTGAGGTTGGAAAGAACAAAGCCATTCCAAACAAAGATGAGACAGTTCATCCATATTGAATTATAGGCTGGCCGGGAAAGAAAAGAAGTGCATTCCCTAATTGGCAGCATGACAGACATCGATTCAGAGTGAGACATTGTCACAGAGTAAAGAAGGGTGTTCTTTCAGAAACAGACAGCATCTATGAATCCTAATGGCTTTCAACTTGTGTGTCACTATGGTGTTAAAGTGTCATCATAAATACATTAAGAACATGCCAAATGCTTCACAAACACTCTAAATAGCATCCTCCCGAGCTTCGCCAATGCTGGAGGGCGAGAGCTCTCTTCTCATTCTCTATGGGTTGTTTTTTTGTTCTGAGCAGGCTGAACACAGTTCAACCAAGAGAGGTATCAAATGAAAGATACCCACTTATCTGAAATCTGTGCCCCTCAGAAACTTTTCAGAAAACGGCAATGCATGGTGCCAATTGAGTCAACCACCAAAGGGAGGAGAAGGCCACCTCTAGCAAGCTAGTCAATATGGAATTGACACTGAGTAGCTAAATGCAGATCTCACTTATTCCACTTGTGACAACATGTGGCTCTCAAATGTATGTGATTAACCAGCCGGAGCACTGGAACAGGAGGGACTGCTTATGTTAGTGGCAGCTGTTTATAGTGGAAGCTGAACAAGAGAATGCAATATATGCACATTTATTCTGAATAATCAATAAGATTGGTTTTTGGCAAGCGCAGAAGTGGGAAGGCCAAGGGGGAAAGCGATAGGGACACATGGCAAAATAAAAAATAAAAAAAAAATGGAATCATGGTCATGCAGAGTACTTGGGGTTGCAATGGCTCTCATTTAAGAAATAGGCCCACTGATGTCAATAATACTTTCCACACAGATCTGAGAACTAGTATATGTCCTTGCAGTTTCTGGAACTCTAGAAGAAGTTGGTTGCCCCCAATTAAAAGCCAAAGAAGCTTGCATGCCTTCCAAGAAGTCAATTCTAAGGTGCATCCTTAAGATCTACATGGAAGGCAAAAAGACCATTCACTCCTTCTATACCTCATTTCCAGATGACAAATGGTAAGGACATAAGGGAGGACTACTTGAACTTAGGCATTAACGCATTGAGGGGGTCACAGTGTCATTCTCTGCAGCTTCGCCCTGAAACAAGCTGCATAAGCCAAGTGAAGGAACCGTATGCACATCCCAACTTATTAGTATAGAAGTCCCTTACAAGAGGGGCATCCTGATTAGCGAAGCATCTATCCTGTTAGCGTGGAAGAGCTCTATAAGCATACACTGGTGCATGTCAAAGCCCCCTTGACATGGCTGCCAAATGCACAAGTGTTTGTGTGGCCATGAGAGCCAGTGTGGTGTAGTGGTTAAGAGCAGTAGACTCGTAATCTGGTGAACCGGGTTCACTTCCCCGCTCCTCCACCTGCAGCTGCTGGGTGACCTTGGGCCAGTCACACTTCTCTGAAGTCTCTCAGCCCCACTCACCTCACAGAGTGTTTGTTGTGGGGGAGGAAGGGAAAGGAGTTTGTGAGCCGCTTTGAGACTCCTTCGGGTAGTAATAAAGCGGGATATCAAATACAAACTTTTCATCCACATGAGCTGAGGGAGCTAAGCTGGTGGGTACAATTGGAAGAACGTCAGAAGCAGAGTCAGACCATTGGTCCATCTAGCTCAATATCACCAACACTGACTGACAGTGGCTCTGCAGGGTTTCCAGTAGGATTCTCTCCCAGTCCTGCCTGGAGATGCCAGGGATCGATGTCTGGGACCTTATGAATGCAAAGCAGATGCTCTGCCAATGAACAATGACCAATCTCCTTTCCTGTTTCCTCAGTGGAGCTGATAGGAGAAATGCGCTCTACGTGGGGCTACCTTTGAAGGGGACCCGGAAACTACAACTAATCCAGAATGCGGCAGCTAGACTGGTGACTGGGAGCGGCCACCGAGACCATATAACAGTGTTTTTCAACCACTGTTGAAACCACTAGTGTGCCGCGAGATGTTGCCTGGTGTGCCGTGGGAAAAATTGAAAAATTCGAAAGATTTTAAAATAAAGTATTTTATAATTTTTCACATTTCTGTTTACTTACTATTTCATAATAAAGTAATTATAAAATACTTTCTTTGTGTTAATTTGATTCCTATTCAAGAGAATTACTTTATATATAGTCAATATAGGCACAGAGTTAAATTTTTTAACATTTTCTAATGGTGGTGTGCCTCGTGATTTTTTTTCATGAAACAAGTGTGCCTTTGCCCAAAAAAGGTTGAAAAACACTGCCATATAACACCGGTCTTGAAAGACCTACACTGGCTCCCAGTACGTTTCTGTGCACAATTCAAAGTGTTGGTGCTGACCTTGAAAGCCCTAAACGGCCTCGGTCCAGTATACCTGAAGGAGCGTCTCCACCCCCATCGTTCTGCCCGGGCACTGAGGTCCAGCGCCGAGGGCCTTCTGGCGGTTCCCTCACTGCGAGAAGCCAAGCTACAGGGAACCAGGCAGAGGGCCTTCTCGGTAGTGGCACCCGCCCTGTGGAACGCCCTCCCACCAGATGTCAAAGAGGAAAATAACTACCAAACTTTTAGAAGACATCCGAAGGCAGCCCTGTTTAGGGAAGCTTTTAATGTTTAATAGGTTATTGTATTTTAGTGTTTTGTTGGAAGCCGTTGGAAGCTGATGGGCAGGGTATAAATAATAAATTGTTGTTGTTGTTGTTGTTGTTGTTGTTGTTGTTGTTGTTGTTATTTTGCTCCCAGAAAACTCGGGACTGACTGCCCACCCTGGCTCTTAGTAGAATGTGTGTGGGTACTGCTCTGCTGCATATTAGAGAAAAGATTTGGGAAACTCTTGTCCCAACGTTGTACCTACTGAACTGTCCCACAGGATCATGCTCCACCATTGATCTTTCCCAAGTTTTAGCCACCCAGTGTCCCTCACCGCCTGCCTTTGCATACTGCAAACAAAACACAGGAGGAGGGAAAGAGCCTGTGAGACAGAAATATAGAAACCTCCAAACCTAGCACTGTCAGTCATTACGCTCTGTAACAACTTTATTTCCTGAAGCTGACTGATCCCCTCACCAAATCATTCAACTAGATAAATATCACTGTGAAGCATTTTAACAATGTCCCAGACATGTTCAAAGAAATTCATAGGCAGCAATCTGCAATTTGTTTTGTATAAAATTGTTATCCACTTTATCATCATTGACAAAATTGCTTTTCAAATTTCTTACAGCTCGGGCATTCTAAATATACTCTAATGAGTTCAATTTTTTTTAAATTTTTTTGTAATGGCACTGTTAATTCTATGGCTAGCTTGGAATCAAGCTTGTCTCTTTTCTTCAAAGGAAAATAGGATTATCAAGTGCAGTAGGAGAATTTTCTTCATGTGATTGATGGGAAGTAAGAGTAATCACCTTTGAAGTGCCATTGCATATAATACCTCTCCTGTGTTCTTCTTTCTTCCCTCCCTCCTGGCATCCATGAGTAATTGAAGGTAAAGAAACAGCTTACTATGATCAATGAGGCTGGAGGACAGCTCCATCTCAAAATACCCACCAAATACCAAAGGATGACAGCAATATCATATTTGGAACTTCATGGCTGGCGACAGGACAAAATCCCTTTAAGGTAAGTGCCTAAAAAGGGTATTGGTTGGTTGTTGTTTTTCCCTGAAGAAGGCCCAACACATTTTCAGAGGCTTCTCAACTGGAAGGATCAGATTTAGGGGGCGTGAGTGGTTTGGTCATACCAGGCACAGAGCCTCAAGGGCACTGTGGAAGAAGCTACAACTATGCTTTAGAATCATAGAATCATAGAGTTGGAAGAGACCACAAGGGCCACATCGAGTCCAACCCCCTACCAAGCAGGAAACACCATCAGAGCACTCCTGACATATGGTTGTCAAGCCTCTGCTTAAAGACCTCCAAACAAGGAGACTCCACCACACTCCTTGGCAGCAAATTCCACTGTCAAACAACTCTTACTGTCAGGAAGTTCTTCCTAATGTTTAGGTGGAATCTTCTTTCTTGTAGTTTGGATCCATTGCTCCGTGTCCGCTTCTCTGGAGCAGCAGAAAACAACCTTTCTCCCTCCTCTATATGACATCCTTTTATATATTTGAACATGGCTATCATATCACCCCTTAACCTCCTCTTCTCCAGGCTAAACATGCCCAGCTCCCTTAGCCGTTCCTCATAAGGCATCGTTTCCAGGCCTTTGACCATTTTGGTTGCCCTCCTCTGGACACGTTCCAGTTTGTCAGTGTCCTTCTTGAACTGTGGTGCCCACAGAACTGAGCGCAAGAGGTGGAGGGGTGCTGGGTTTTGGAGACGTACAAGGCACCGCTGAAACTCAAGACCCCAAGGTCCGCCACTGCAGCTGTTAATAATATCAGTGGAGAACCGCCGGATCAGACCCAACAGTCAATCTAGTCCAGAATCCACAATAGACAGCTAGATACTTCTGGAGGAAGCCTGCACAATGGCTGCATCCCAGCAAATGTTGTTCAGAGGTTTATTGCAGTGGTGCTTTCTACTGCCTGTCCTGATATTGTAAAGGTAAAGGGACCCCTGACCGTTAGGTCCAGTCGTGGACGATTCTGGGGTTGCGGCACTCATCTCGCTTTATTGGCCAAGGGAGCCGGCGTACAGCTTCCGGGTCATGTGGCCAGCATGACTAAGCCACTTCTGGCGAACCAGAGCAGCGCACGGAAATGCCGTTTACCTTCCTGCCGGAGTGATACCTATTTATCTACTTGCACTTGATGTGCTTTCGAACTGCTAGGTTGGCAGGAGCAGGGACCAAGCAACAGGAGCTTACCCAGTCACGGGGATTCGAAGTGCCAACCTTCTGATCGGCAAGCCCTAGGCTCTGTGGTTTAACCCAGAGCGCCACCTGCGATATACAAATATACAAATCTATGGTGTGGCCACATTTGGAATAATGTATACAGTTCTGGCTGCCACACTTCAAAAAGGATATTGTGGAGCTGGTAAAGGTTCACAAAAGGTAAACAAAATGACTTTGATCGTTTTGATAAAGGGGAGGCAGAGACAGTAAGGTTGCAGTGTTCTTTTTAGTTCAGAGAAAATGCGAGTAAAAGATTTGGTAGGGATTCATAACGTTATGTGTGATGAGGACAAAGCGGACAGAGAAAAGCTTTTTTCCCTCTCTCCTAACACATTCCATATCAAATCAACGCAAAAAACAAGGGTTTTGTCACCCACCACCTCAGATTTTGATGAAACTTGGTGTACACCCTTCCCTTATGGTTGAAAGAAACCCCCTTAATTTCCCCCCTCTATCTCTGTTTAATATTTTTAATATTTCTGAAATGAATAATTGTTTTTTATATAATTAAAGCCTAATTTGATGTACTCATATTTGTATATAATACTCAATTTTTACTTTTTTGGAATATTTTTCTTGCTAGGTCTTATTTCCTTACATGTCAGCATTTAATGTTCTACTGACTGTAAATTCTTTTCTTTTTCTTTTTCTCTCTCTCTCCCCCCCCCCCCCATAGCCATTTTTCATAACTTCAAATTCAAATATCCCAAATTTAAAACTAGTCTGCACTTTTGGGGGGAAACCCTATAATAACCAATATTATTTTAAATTTTAAGATGAACAACTTTGTTTCATTAATTTTTTTCTATTACAGGTATGGATTGTAGGAAAGTTGTACAAAATGGCTACCCAGTATCCATTTCACCCCCACAATGTCCAAAAAACGTAAATTTTCATTACAAGGAATAAAAATCCATAAATTTCATTCTTTGTCAAGAAAGAGCATGTCTTTGCAATAATTTTCAACATCAAAACTTTTGGTTGCATCATGTCCACATGCTGTAAATTCAGGTTTTCTAAACCTAGTTTTTCCACCAAAAAAACTAGGTTACAAGTACATTTATGATTTTTTTTTTAGGCATTTATAAAATCTTTTGAGTGCTGGTGTATTTTTTTTCCTGAAATCCTCATCATTTTATTGATCTCTGTGTAAAATTTAAAAGAGATCTTATTATTGGTTATGGAGGGGAAAAAATGTACACAAGGGTATCTGATGCCGAGGCTCTCAAGAAGGACAGACAACGCAGATTAAACAAAACTTCAAAGTGCTATAAAATTAAAATCCTTTGAGATAGGGGGGCGGGAATTAAGGGGATTTCTTTCAATGATAAGGGAAGGGAGTACGCCAAATTTCATCAACATCCAAGACGGAGGGTGACATGACCTCGTTGAAATGACGTGGAATGTCCCTAGAACTTGCAGACAATCCAGGAAGCTTACTGTTAGGAGATTCAAGGAAGACAACAACAACAAAAACCCATCTTCACACAATGCGTAGTTAAAACTATGGAATTAGCTCCCACAAGTATTAGTGATAGCCGCTACCTTGGGCGACTTTAAAAGAAGATTACACAAAATCTTGGAGGATAAGTCTGTCCATGGTTACTTAGTCTAAAGGGTGATGTTCCCCATCTACTATCAAAGGCAGTATGTTTCTGAATGCCAACTGCTGGACACCACAGGTAGGGAGGTTGTTGTTACGGTCAGATCCTGCCTTGGGGCTTCCCATAGGCAACAGTGATAAAAAGATGCTGGAATAGTCTCTTCTTGCGTTCGTCTATCCAAATGGTGTTCTGAGGAATATTGGCTCTGAATCTGGAGTTTCCATGAATCTAAATAATTAACAGTCACTGATGAATTTGCCTAATACTCTTTTGACAGTAACCCAGACCTATGGCAAAATATAACAACTGTTTTTATTAGCGTTTTTTCCCCTTGCCCTAAGCTATGTTCCAAGTACCTCTCTGCTGAGACATTTCTCCTTCTGCTAGGGCTGCAAAAGCTCCAAAAACAAGAAGTTTTTTTGGCGATTTTCCTTAAAAATCAACACTTTCAATGTGTGCTGCCATACATCCGGGTTTTCCTGGACGTTTTTGCTGCTTTTAGGAATTTCTGCCCGGACACCATTTCCGACGAACAAATCCCAGCTAGGCCCGGGAAATTCAGGACGCATGGCAGCCACACCTTCTGCTTTGATCTTGTTACAACAGAATTGCTTACAGAAGAAGGACCTGAAATTCCACACCACACATTGTAACAGTCCTTTCTCCTCTCAGGGCGTATGCACACTTTTGCCCTGCTCTTTCCAGGCAAAGGAATGCACTCTAACGCTTCATGTCTAAGTGTTTTTGTGTGTGGCAGTGGGGCGTGAGTTCCCTGATTTTCCCCTATGAAAACCCACTCTTTAGAGTTGAATCAGAGCCAACGACAGTTTGGGTCTTCTATGGACTCTGACATTTGCTCTGGTTGAGCTTGAAAGAGCAGCTTTTCACATGGAAAGTTCCAGATAAGAGAGAGAGAGAGAGAGAGAGAGAGAGAGAGATGTGACGTTCTGGTAAAGGTAAAGGGACCCCTGACCATTAGGTCCAGTCATGACCAACTCTGGGGTTGCGGCGCTCATCTCACTTTATTGGCCAAGGGAGCCAGCGTACAGCTTCCAGGTCATGTGGCCAGCATGACTAAGCCACTTCTGGCGAACCAGAGCAGCACACGGAAACACCGTTTACCTTCCCACCAGAGTGGTACCTATTTATCTACTTGCACTTTGACGTGCTTTCGAACTGCTAGGTTGGCAGGAGCAGGGGGCAACGAGCAACCGGAGCACACCCCGTCACAGGGATTCGAACCGCCGACCTTCTGATCGACAAGTCCTAGGCTCAGTGGTTTAACCCACAGCGCCACCCATGTCCCTTTCTGGTATGGAGCTTTAAATCACAGACCATGTCTGAAAAGAGCAGAGTAAAGGTAAGTGTGGATAAGCCCTCAGTTGCTCCACATCTAACAGTGAGCAAGATGAAATCAGACTGTGCGCTATATCTGGCCTAGGAGCAGAGATCACCACCCGTGGTCTATGGCATTCTGGAATGATTGCCAAGAGAAGTGCCTGCTGCTGTAGAAAACGAAACTTCCCTGGATGAGCTAGGAATGAGTACAAATGTGATAATGAAAATTTATTTTTGAAGTGAACATGAACCCCTACTTCTGAATTCCACAGATTATGCTTTTTAAAACTATGGAGAAATATTTGTGATGACCTCAGTGGCTTTCAGCAACTGCCTCCACGTCAGTAGTGGGGGACAAGTGCGTCTTTTGCATCATAGATTTTTTTTAGATCACATCATTTTCTATTCCTCACTGAAAACACTTATATGGAAAAAACAACTCTTAGGATCTGTGCATAGCAGTATATCATTGCTAGATGGATGCCTGCAGATATTTGTATCCATCTTGCAGAAACAAGAAATATCAGCAAAATTAAAAGGGGAGGTTTTGCATATCAGTAGCTGGAATGAGATGGGAGGTACTAAACAACATCACAGCCAAAGTTCTGAGAAAGCCTCTCCTCCTTCCAGAGGGGAGGGATTGTGAGCGGGAGACGATTCCCGTGTCACGCAGGGGGCGTCCTGCCCCCTGTCCCATCATCATAGCTGGTGCACCACGCCCCCCCCCCCCCCGTTGGGCACCCAATCGGGAGACACTGCGGGGGCATGGTTTAGCCACTCAAATGCAGCTGCACCAGCTATTCTCGCCATTGCGCTCCCGTTTTCGCCGCGAGTCACCCACCCACCACTCCCTGTAGGGCTTAGCTTCACTCTTGATCTTGCTATGGACCCACGGTTGGTCGCCCTGGTTGCCCAGGGGGCCTGGTAGGAGTTTTTTCCAATTGGCAAATTGGCACCGGACTCTTGGTTTTTTTCGCCTACCTCGTAGCAATCATCACAACTTTCTTGGTATTTGGCTGTTAGGCATTGGAATATGTTGTTGGTGTATGGAAGGGCAAGGTGTAGCCATTGCCTACCCCTTCACTTATGGGTATTCCGTTAAAGGAATCTGGCGGTCATGGATCCTGTCTGATGCCTGTGTGGCGGGGGGCCATGGCACGACCCTTGGTGACATCAGGGGAGAGCTTATAGTTGTATTTGCATCAACAGGCTCCCCCACCTGGTGGTTAACCCCCGTCAGACTCAGCCCTCTCTGAGTGGGTGGAGTCAAAGTTTCCGTGGTCCAATGCCTAAGCCAATACCTTCTCACATGCTGTAATCAATAAAGTTGTGGCCTTTTCTTGCCCATTAAACTTATATACCGTGTCCACGTGTCTTTATTCCCCAAGCGGGGATCGGGTCCTCAAATCACAATATGAGTTGCATTGTGCTTCTTTGCTCATGAGAAATGCAATAAACCAAACAGCAGCAGCAAGAAATACAAGGGGAAGGGCCATAGCCCAGAGGTAGGACACATGGTTTGCATGTTGAAGGTCCCAGGTTCAACTCCTGGCATCTTGCAGTAAGGCTGGGACTCTCGCCTGAAAACTGAAAGCTGCTGCCAGTGAGCATAGACCATGGTTTCCCAAATTTAGCTGGTTTTGGACTACAATTCCCATCATCCCTGACCACTGCTCCTGCTAGCTAGGGATGGTGGGAGTGGTAGTCCAAAAACTGGGAAACCCTAGGGATGATACTGAGCAGAATGGAACAACGGTCAGACTCCTTATGTTCCTACATTCTAAGGAAATTAATCATGCAAGTATATTAGACTTCATTTAGTTCAGCGTACTGGAATCCATCAACACATCAATGTGATGGCTTTTCATGTACCCGTGCAATAACATCTAGTAGTGTTGATGAATTAAAACATCATTAACTAAGAAGGTAGCAAAGCTATGTGTTTGCTATTTTTGCTGAACTCATTATTATTTTTTAAGGTGATACCATGTTTCTTCCCTTGATGAGCTTCTTCCTGGAATGGAAAGTGGATTAATTTACAAATTCGGGCACGGTAAGCAAACCATGACTACCTCCCTAACTGTAGCGATGCATCTCATGAAAATTAAAACATGGCCAAAGCGCGGTTTCAAACGGCGTTCAGCTCCCATTTATTGCCTCACAAGTCCTAGGCGACGAAATTGAAGGTGGCACACCAAGGTGAAATCCCAGCACTGACAGCATCTCGTGTCAGACACCTGTCAAAATGTAATAAGGCCCCCGCGAAGGGAAATAAGATGCGAAAAGCGCACCACAATAGAGATTTCCATTTCTCATACATCATGATTCATAAGTTACGGGACCTGTATATCGCAGCGAAAACAAGGTGACAGCAGCTTGTCATCGCTACCTGCCAGATGGGAACAAAAACAGGTCGCATGCCGAAGTCCTCAGTGAGAGGAAATCTGAAGGGAATCGTTTAGGCCTAAATGTTTAAAAAAAAAGGGAAAAGGGGGGGGGAGACAATCACAACGGACAATGCGAGCATCTAGTCTTCTGTTGGGCTTTTCGTTTCCCTGTAGCAAGTGTATGTATGTGTGTTTATATTGGTGGGACCCAAGAGAATCGGGAACAAGCAGACACACATCATGTCAGATCACAGCTTGTATTGGTCAGGGTAGTGAGCTTTCCAATTCTATTCTCCTTCAAGTACATTTTGAAGGGAAGGGCTCTTGCTGAGTGGCACAGAGCATGTTTTGCATTCCAAAGCTTGCAGGTTGAATCCAAGGCGTCTTCCAGGTATGGACAAACCTTCTGTCCCAGTGTGGTGTAGTGGTTAAGAGTGGTAGACTCGTAATTTGGTGAACCGGGTTCGCTTCCCCGCTCCTCCACATATAGCTGCTGGGTGACCTTGGGCTAGTCACGCTTCTCTGAAGTCTCTCAGCCTCGCTCACCTCACAGAGTGTTTGTTGTGGGGGAGGAAGGGAAAGGAGTTTGTGAGCCGCTTTGAGACTCCTTCGGGTAGTGATAAAGTGGGATGTCTAATCCAAACTCCTCCTCCTCCTCCTCCTCCTCCTCCTCCTCCTCCTCCTCCTCTTCTTCTTCTTTTTCTGCTGCTGCTGCTGCTGTTGTCCGAAACCATGGAGAGTTGTGTAGATCAACCTTCCCCAAACTGCTGCCATCCAAGTGTTTTGGACAGCAACTCCCATCATCCCAGATCATTGGCCCTGCTGGCTGGGGCTGATGGGGAATGTGATGCAACACACCTGCAGGGCACCAGGTTGACTACCGATGCTACAAAGGGACTCTGCCTGTTCACATCCAGTCTAGCCAGCGGCAGAATTCTCACAGACTTTATCTGTGCCTGTGATTCTAAGAGACCTTATTAGGCATGCATTTTGCTTCACAATGTCTGTCTTTTTAACTGAAGGACTGCATGCTTGCCTTTAAAATAATATGTCGTAATTGCACATCTCCTTTGCCATTTCTATCCAGGCAAATTAAATCTGTGTGCTTTTTTATTTATTTTTATTTTTTGGTGGTGAGAGGAAGAGACCAAACCGTTTTCATATCCATTTCCATAACACATATTATATGTAAATCAGTTATTTGTATGCAAAAATCAGCCTCTTGGGGGGGGGGGAAAGTGGAACAAAATAAGCACGCCATCAGCATGTCAAATAAGCAACAGGAATTAATTAATTAAAATGTTGTAGCTAGACGAAGAGGGTAGATAAATCGAAAGGGAAGTAATACTCCATTTAGCCAACAACATTTAAGACACCAAAATAGTTTTCTCACCCAGAGGAAATTGATGTATCTGTGATGCTGCACATCTCAAATTACACACCTGTGCATGCAAGTGATCACTAGAGGTTGTGTTCCTCAAGTGATAAACGTGAGTGTGTGAACCAATATGAAGGGAGCCATAAGTAGGGAGTGCAAGACTTCATTTCTCCCTTCCTGAGTGTCCGTCTCATGCAGGAGCAAAGGCGGCTGTTGTCGTTTTTAGCAGCTGCAATTTATGTTTGGTATTACCTGTGATAGAGTCGCCATATTTCAAAAAGTGAATATCCGCACACAAAAATTCTTGACCTTTCCTACAAAATCTCCCCCCAAAAAGGTTTTTTTGAGCCTTCTCTAAGGAAATTTGCCAAAATCTACACTTCCAAAATGGGTTTCCATACGTCCGGATTTTCCTGGACATTACAGCGATTTCCGCCCAGACACTGTTTCTGACAGCCCAAACCCATCTATGAACTGGAAATTCTGGAGATACGGAAACCCATATCTGTGAACAGCAGGTTCTTTAGCCCTAGTCCACCACCAAGATTAATAAATATGAACATAGGACAGATGGCAGGCTCCATCTCTTATTTATTACCCCAACAGCCAGTGCTTCTTGTTTTCCTGGGGGTACTCATGGGTATGCAGTACCGGCACATTTTTTTTCTAGAAGAAAAGCACTGCCAAAAGAAGAAGAAGAAGAAGAAGAAGAAGAAGAAGAAGAAGAAGAAGAAGAAGAAGAAGAAGAAAATTCCAGTTTCAAAATAAATCACTTTAAAGGATTCCTGAGTTTTGGTCTATCATTAGCCAGTCCTTCGTGCTGTAAGTGTTAGATAAGTGCAACTTGTCCCACGGCATGTGCAACAATGCATGTCTCAGTTCAGAATACATGGACATGGACTTGTGTGCAAGGGCTCATGGGAGAACCAAAATCATGCCACTCCCGTGAGCAATTATCTATGCTTATCAGAGTTTGGCCGTAACAAATTACTCTGCTCTATGTGACCTTAGGCAAAAGAAAAACCTGCTCAAACACAGCATGACTTACAGATTTTCTCTGGGGATGTTACTGATGCCTCCTAGCTCTGCAAGAGCAGACTGGAAGTATAGCTCTTATTTGTCTTTTACCTCTTTAAAATTTAATCAGGATCCTAACCCTCTCCAGATTTATTCTAACTCCCAGCCTCACTAATGTGAATCACTGAATATCTATCAGGAGTTATCTCTTCCCTGTTCTTTCATACATTCAGGTCTGTGATATGCACATTGAATTACTCATCTGATGCAAAAACTGACAGCTGCGCATTTTTACATATTCTGACAAGGTCTACCTACTCAGCCTAGGTATATCTGAGGCGATGCGGGGGGGGGGGGTTGGTAAGCATTGTAACACATAATAATCCTTCCATTTTTCACACACCCTCCAATATTTTGCCTCGAGTCCATCTCGAATGTCAAAGCCTGCAGAAAACAGATATGGAATATAAGAGATAATAGGAGAGTAACATAGCTTCAACCAAACCACTGGGGGAATAGAAATTATCATATACTACTTTATCATTACCCTGTTCAACATCAGAGGGAGCATGGTTCCTCTCTGTAAGGAGCAGTGAAAAGTTTCTTTCAGAAAAGGAAAGAAATTACAGCATCCAGTTCATTGAGAATAAATGTTCGGGACTGAAGCCAAAGAGCCACAGCAGTTTGTGGAGCAAAAACATGGGATGTAAAGACACAGTAGGCCACACAGTTTTACTTGGTTGCCATTTTGAGCACATCACGTGTCGATGGAGCTGGGAGAAGATGAATTGCGGCAAGATTTGCAAAACGTTGTGGTAAGTATGCAAGCATAGAACACAGCAGAGGGGACAGACACACTGGACCGATCAAACCTTGGGATGCTATAACCAGAAGTCAGAGGGAGCTACTGTGGGCAGTCGGTCACATTTTTGTGGCAGCTCCAAATCCCATTGGAGCTGTTAAAGGGTGAAATGGGCTTTCCAGAGCTAAGATGTAGGCAGCGGTCGAGTGAAAGGCAAGATCTGAGCCAAAAGCTCAGGGCAGGAAGGTCAAGCTTAGAGCCATAGTCAAGATACCCACGCCTGATCAGGAAGACTTTTGCTTTCCCAGTTGAGAAGAGCCAAGGTGAAAAGGCAAGCTAGGAAGGTAGCACCACTAAAGCTTTCACTCTGTCTACAGAGATGTTCTAGCCTGGTTGCTCACTGCATAAGTCAGCCATGAATGGAGCCAGGGGCTACCAGTTCTAGTCCCAGCAGCCTCTGTCTAGTATACCTGAAGGAGCGTCTCCACCTCCATTGTTCTGCCCGGACACTGAGGTCCAGCGCCACGGGCCTTCTGACGGTTCCCTCACTGCGAGAAGCCAAGTTACAGGGAACCAGGCAGATGGCCTTCTCGGTGGTGGCACCCGCCCTGTGGAAGGCCCTCCCACCAGATGTCAAAGAGAAAAACAACTACAGTGGTGCCTCGCAAGACGAAATTAATTCGTTCCGCAAGTCTCTTCGTCTTGAGAGTTTTTCGTCTTGCGATGCACGGTTTCCCATAGGAATGCATTGAAAATCAATTAATGCATTCCTAGGGAAACCGCCTTCAGACCAGGTCCGGGGACAGTCTGTCCCTGGACCTCTTCTGAAGGCTGGGGGGGGGGACAAGGGCTTTTCTTCCCACCCCCAGCATTTTTAAAAACTCCGGGACAGCGGAGGACTTCTCCGCTGTCCGGGCGATCTTAAAATGCTTGCGGGCGGCATTTTAAAATCGCCCCAGACAGCGGAGGACTTCTCCGCTGTCCGGGGCGATTTAAAAGCCCCTGGGAAGGCAGGCAGGGGGGACAAAGACTTTCGCCCCCCGCCCGCCTTCAGAAGGTGTTCCCGCCCCCCGCCCCGCAACAGCATTCCGAAGTGGGGCGGCTGGGGCAGGTGTTCCCGCCCCCCCGCCCCGCTTCGGAACAGCGTTCCGAAGTGGGGCGGCTGGGGCAGGTGTTCCCGCCCCCCGCCCCGCTTCGGAACAGCGTTACGAAGCGGGGCGGCTGGGGCAGGCGTTCGCTGCCGACCCCCAGCATTTTAAAATCTCCCCAGGACACGGGGAGATTTTAAAATGCTGGGGGTCGGCAGCGAACGCTTCGCTCCCGACCCCCAGCATTTTAAGATCGCCCGGGGCGGGGGGGGGGGGAAGGCAGGCGGGGGGGAGCAAAGACTTTTGCCCCCCGCCGGCCTTCAGAAGAGGTCCTCTTCTGAAGGCCGGCTGTGGGCGAAAGTCTTTGCTCCCGACCGCCAGCATTTCCCTATGGGCTTTTGTCTTGCGATGCAAGCCCATAGGAAAATTCGTCTTGCGAAGCGCCTCCAAAACAGAAAACCCTTTCGTCTTGCGGGTTTTCCGTCTTGCGAGGCATTCATCTTGCGGGGTACCACTGTACCAGCCTTTTATTTTTTTTTTTAATATAAAATTTTTATTGGTTTTACAGATTTTTTAAACACAAACAAACACATAAAAAACCAACAAACACGTATAATTTCATAACATTTTTTCATAAACTTCTTTTCCAGGACTCCCCCATACCCCCCCTTTCTGCATCCCAATGTCCAAAGTATTTTTTAGCAACTTCTACCACTGTACCAGCCTTTTAGAAGACATCTGAAGGCAGCCCTGTTTAGGGAAGCTTTTAATGTTTAATAGACTATTGTATTTTAATACAGTCATACCTCGGGTTGAATGCGCTTCGGGTTGAGCGTGTTCTAGTTGCGCTCCACGGCAACCTGGAAGTAATGGAGCACGTTACTTCCGGGTTTCGCCGCTTGCACATGCACAGACGCTCAAAATGACGTCACGCGCATGCACAGAAGCGGCAAAAAGCGATGTGCACGTGCGCAGATGTGCCGTCGCTAGTTACATTTGCTTCTAGATGCGATCGAGGCTCCAGAATGGATCCCGTTCGTATCCAGAGGTACCACTGTATTATTTTGGAAGCTGCTCAGAGTGGCTGGGGAAACCCAGCCAGATGGGCAGGGTATAAATATTATTATTATTATTATTATTATTATTATTATTATTATTATGCTCATCTCATGGGGGGGCTGTGGACGTTCCTCAGGAATAGGCATCCAAGAGAGAGATGCTAAAGAACATGCAATGTCTCTGTGCTCCCCTCATGTAAGCAAGGCAAGCAAACAGTGAGACATAAGAACAAGAAACAGCTTCTGCCATTGCGGGAAACATATAATATCATAATAAAAAAATTCCTTCCAGTAGCACCTTAAAGACCAACTAAGTTAGTTCTTGGTATGAGCTTTCGTGTGCATGCACACTTCTTCAGGTATCTGAACCATGGTTCATACCAAGAACTAACTTAGTTGGTCTTTAAGGTGCTACTGGAAGGAATTTTTTTATTTTGACTATGGCAGACCAACACGGCTACCTATCTACTAATATAATATCATGTATGCCAAGGAACTACTGCAGTGGATAGGCCTGTTCTTCACCAAGTACAAGATGAAAGGCCGCATGCAGATCTGAAGGAAGTGCTTCAGCGAGTCTGCTAGTTTTAGTGCTGCTAAAAGGATCCACTGTGTATCCCTATCCTTAAATTAAAAAGTCAGCAATAAGATATATGAAATCCCAGATGTTAATTGCACAGACTTACTGGATTAGAACTAGAGATAATTAATTGCTAAATTTTAATATGCACAGAGCTAAGTGGATAAGATTTCCAGCCATCGGTTTTGAGGTCCAGAAGAATTAGGATTGTTTCAGAATAGGCACAAGAACCCCAGAGACTAAAGTCATTTAAAATGTCTGCATTTGAGAAGCGACAGAAAGCTTGGGCAAATAGTCAAGGGGACTAGGTGAACAGTGTTAATACGTAGGCATTGTGTTAGCTCCGAAGGGGTTTTTTAGGCTGCTAAGCAGGATTAAAAAAAAAAAAATACTTTTATGCTGCCTTTACAAATCTCTGAGCAGAGTCTAACTCAGATGAGGTCATGTATAGTGCAAGAGTCCCATTAGATAGCCTTCTAAAATCATAGAGGTGCTTATTGTTAAAATAGGATAATCTCCTCTCCCGTGATGCTGGAGGCGGGTTTGTGTGCCAACATGACGTCCAAAGGCCATGTACAATAACCAACCTTTTTAATTATTATAAATTCAAGGGGAAGAATATGGAACTCCTTTGAGGGTGGGTGGGTTCAAAGCACCTGAGTGACTTTGTGACTTCGAATGAGGCTATGACCTTTCTCTTCCAAAATCTCCTTAAGCACATGCTTCATTTAAGGCAGTTAGGATCCTGCCAGCTGAGTCAGACAGCAGCTACACACACACAGCTACACACACACACACACACACACCAGTCGTACCTTGGAAGTCGAACAGAATCCGTTCCGGAAGTCCATTCAACTGCCAAAATGTTTGAAAACCACATAGCAGCTTCTGATTGGCTGCAGGAAGCTCCTGCAGCCAATCAGAAGCCGTGGAAGGCCCGTCGGACTTTCAGCTTCCAAACATAGTTCGCAACCCAGAACAGTCACAGTTTGCGACGTTCAGGAGCCAAAATGTTCGGGAACTAAGCTGTTCAAAAACCAAGGTACGGCTGTACTTCACTCAAAGAATCCTGGGAACTTTAGTTTGTTGAGGTGCTGGGGATTGCAGCTCAGTGAGGAGTAAACTATACTTCCCTGGACTCTTTGAAGGGAGCCATGTGTTTTGAATGTAAGGGACACATCCAGCCAGGGTGAGGCAGCCCACCCCACGTGGCAGTCTTTGGCTACTGATGGAAAGAAGCAATGTTGCACATTATTTAATGTGTTTGCCACCTGGCAGAGACTCATTTGGCTCTTCTGCCTCCATTATATTTATATAATAACTAATCTGAGTTATATCTCTGGGGCTGTCCTCATTACAGGGAGTCAGGAGTTCTCACATTTGCTTTTATAGCTTCATGCAAACATATCGCCTTGACCGGGGCTTCAGTTCACCCAACAGAGCTGGAGTTTCTAAGCAAAGGGGTATATGGCCATTAGTGAAATACCCAGGGAAATGTTTGTAGTGCATGGGATTTATAGAGGAGGTGTTGTCATCACTAAATTCCAAAGCAGAGCAGTGAAATTTTACCCCTGGGTGTTTTTTAAATGGAAGACTAGATATATTTTTTCCAGTTGTATTTATTCTCAAGATGGTTCTATTTGAACTTACCACCTGAGCATCCTTACTTGGCTCACACCTGCTTCCCTGCATCTGCAACTACTGTAAATGGCTAAGGACATCAGGAAATGGACTGCATGTTGTAATGTATTGCCGTCATTAGAAAATCTCATTAAGGCAGGCTTTATTATTGATTTACTTGTTTTCCTATTCATTACATTTCACGATTAAAAGGATTATTATTTTGAAAGTCAGCATTCTTTTGGGGGGGGGGGGCGGGAACGACGACACATACCATACAAATGAAAATTAGAGAAAGAGAAACAACATAAAACGGAACTATTAGCATTTAAACAGTTGTAGTTCAGAGCTTCCATTCCTCCCCCCTCCACGTCATCGAATAAATTGATGAGATATTAGCAAGATTGATGAGAAGCAGGACAAACGGGGGGGACGTGAGAGAAATCGCCATTTGTTATCGTTACACCAATATACAGTATGATTCAGTGTATCGTAATGGATGTTAAATTTGATTTAACATATGGCTGACTCATTTGCTGAAAACTACCCTTAAAGACATAAGCTCATTGAAAAGTCAAATCCATTGTCTTAATAATGGGCTTTGAATTATCCTCTGATAAGGAAGCAACTGCTGCAGCCAAAGAAAGAGCAGAGGAAGAATAGGAGGAAAGGAGCAGCACTGCCATGTTAAAGGTACAAGTGTCATGTACAGAAAATAAAAAGGTAAAAGTAAAGGGACCCCTGACCATTAGGTCCACTCGTGCCCGGCTCTGGGGTTGCGGCGCTCATCTCACTTTACAGGCCAAGGGAGCCGGCGTACAGCTTCCGGGTCATGTGGCCAGCATGCCTAAGCCACTTCTGGCAAACCAGAGCAGTGCACGGAAACCCCATTTATCTTCCCGCCAGAGTGGTACCTATTTATCTACTTGCACTTTGACATGCTTTCGAACTGCTAGGTTGGCAGGAGCAGGGACCGAGTAACGGTTGCTCACCCCGTCATGGGGATTTGAACTGCCGACCTTCCGATCAGCAAACCCTAGGCTCTGTGGTTTAACCCACAGCGCCACCCGCATTCCTTCATGTACAGAAAATGGCATGTATCAAAAATGGAGCCTTTTTCTGCCTGCCTGCCATGCACCTGCCATGCCCTTTGACTGCTGCTGCTTGTTGGGGAGAAGCCTCTTCTCCTCTGTTTTCACACACCCCTTTAAATATCACTTTCACAAATTGCCCGGGATGGGCAGCTAACCTGCAACCCTCCCGATTATGTCAGTAATTTAGCTCCCAGTGTCTCTGACCACTGGCTGTGCTGACTAGAGCTGATGGGGAGCTGATGGGGAGATGCAGGTTGGACCATAAGAATGTAAGAGCATAGAACTATTGGTGTTTCATAACTTTGACCTGTTGCAGGACCTTAGCCAGACCTTAGCAGAGCATATGCAGAGTTCCAGAAAGCAATCAGTTGCAGGAAGGATGGACGAAGCAGGAACCAGACGCTGCTACTAGTAACTTGCTTACTTCTGGGTGTTTATTATTTACAGCGGACTCTACAAGTTTGTTGTTGTTGTTATTTAGTCGTTTAGTCGTGTCTGACTCTTCGTGACCCCATGGACCAGAGCACGCCAGGCACTCCTGTCTTCCACGGCATCCCACAGTTTGGTCAAACTCATGCTGGTAGCTTTGAGAACACTGTCCAACCATCTCGTCCTCTGTCGTCCCCTTCTCCTTGTGCCCTCAATCTTTCCCAACATCAGGGTCTTTTCCAGGGAATCTTCTCTTCTCATGAGGTGGCCAAAGTATTGGAGCCTCAGCTTCACGATCTGTCCTTCCAGTGAGCACTCAGGGCTGATTTCCTTCAGAATGGATAGGTTTGATCTTCTTGCAGTCCACGGGACCCTCAAGAGTCTCCTCCAGAACCATAATTCAAAAGCATCAACTCTTCCCCTTCATGGATCACTGCCTTGCCATGGCGAATGGGCTTGAATAACTCTACAAGTTACTATATACATGAACAGATATGGATCTTAACTAGTTCTCCCTTAACAAACTCCAAACGATTCTCAGAACGCCACACTGACCAACAAACACTCCAGTTAGTAAGGTCATAAATGGTCATGCCTGTATGAGACCTCAACCAATGGTAGAGCTGTCTCCAAGGCCCCATATCTCCAGGCAGATAACTGCTCTGCTCAGTCATCCTTGGCTTTCGGCCAACTTCTATTTGCTTTGTGTGAAGCTGCACAGAATGGCACATAGTCAAAAATCCCAACAAGAACAGCCCTGGTGGACCAAGCCAGTGGTCTGTCTACCCAGCAACCTCTTTTCGCAGTGGCCAACCAGATGCTTATGGGAAGCTCGCAAGCAAGGCAGGAGCACAACAGCACCCAGGTTAGCCGCCCTCAACCCAGATTTTACTTATTCTGCACATCATCATATGAGTTGCTCCACACACATCAGGGGAACTTGGGTCCAGTATTGGACCACTTTGACCGGATGTCCCCAGCCTTTGTGGACAGACTCCTCCAAAGCCTGGAAAGCCCACCACTTGTCCTCTTGACCCGTGCCCATCCTGGCTGATTAGAGCGTGTCCAGACGAGGTGCGGGCCCCCCTGGGTGATATCATCAATTTGTCCCTTGGCACTGGGATATTCCCAGGGGAACTGAAGGAGGCAGTGGTGCGTCCGCTCTTAAAGAAAACATCATTAGATCCTTTAGATCTATCCAATTACCGCCCGGTTTCGAATCTTCCATTCCTGGGTAAGGTGATTGAGAGAGTGGTTGCTGAACAGCTTGGTAGGTTTCTGGATGAAACATCTGCTCTCGATCCATTCCAGTCCGGCTTCCACGCTGGTCATGGGACCGAGACAGCTCTGGTCACCCTAACAGATGATCTCCGCAAGCAGCTGGACCGAGGCGGGTCGGGGCTGCTGATTCTTCTAGACCTGTCAGCAGCCTTCGACATGGTCGATCACGAACTCTTGGACCACCGCCTTGCCGACGTGGGGATCCAGGGCACAGTCCTTCAATGGCTGCGCTCGTTTCTCTCCGGTTGGGGACAGAGGGTGGCGCTTGGGGGGGAATTGTCATCGCACCACTCCTTGGTGTGTGGAGTGCCTCAGGGAGTGATTCTCTCCCCGATGCTTTTTAACATCTTTATGCGCCCCCTCGCCCAGCTTGTCCAGAGTTTTGGGCTGGGTTGCCATCAGTATGCCGATGACACCCAGCTCTATCTGTTGATGGATGGCCATCCTGACTTGGCCCCAGATACACTGACCAGATGTCTGGAAGCTGTGGCTGTATGGTTACATGGGAGCCAGTTGAAGTTAAATCCTTCGAAGACAGAGGTCCTCTGGCTGGGACCGAGCGATATGGGATTGAGGGGGCAACTCCCATCTCTTGCGGGGGTGCAATTAGTGCCAGCATCGTCTGTTAAGAGTTTGGGTGTAATCTTCGATACCTCCCTCTCTATGGAGGCGCAGATTACAGCTATAACAAAGGCGGCATTTTTTCATCTCCGCCAAGCTAAGCAGTTGGCTCCTTATCTCTCTCGCCCTGACCTAGCCACTGTGATCCACGCGACGGTCACCTCCAGACTGGATTATTGTAACTCGCTCTACGTGGGGCTGCCCCTGAGACTGACCCAGAAACTCCAGCGGGTGCAGAATGCCGCGGCAAGACTCCTTATGGGGTCTTCGCTGCGAGATCATATCCATCCAGTACTATACCAGCTGCACTGGCTCCCGGTGGAGTACAGGATCAGGTTTAAGGTGCTGGTTTTAACCTTTAAAGCCCTATACGGCCTAGGACCCTCGTACCTACGGGACCGCCTCTCCTGGTATGTCCCACAGAGAAATTTACGATCTGAAAATAAAAACACCCTAAAGATCCCAGGCCACAGAGAGGTTAGGTTGGCCTCAACTAGAGCCAGGGCTTTCTCGGCCGCGGCTCCAATCTGGTGGAACACTCTGTCACAAGAGACTAGGGCCCTGCAGGACCTGACATCCTTCCGCAGGGCCTGCAAGACAGAGCTGTTCCACCAGGCCTTTTGTCAGGGCGCAGCCTGACCCCCTCCTCTGGCAATCTGCACAAAATCTTGCTTGATGGTTGCCATTAATTTGATTTTAATTTGATTTAATTAATTTTATAATGAATGTTTTAGAATGTTGGACTATTTTGATTGTTGTTAGCCGCCCTGAGCCCAGCTTCGGCTGGGGAGGGCGGGATATAAATAAAATTTATTATTATTATTATTACTCTACAAGCTCCCTTGAAATTAGTGATTGGCCAGCAAGAAGAAAGCTGTGCTCTTGCACACTTTCCACAATTTCTGAGAAGGAATTGTGCGGGAGATGTTCCACGTGGATTATAATAATATTTAACATAGGTATATAGCACATTTGCATGCTCAAAGCACTTCTCTTACATGATCCTTGTAAGGTAAACACGATCATCGTATGACAGGTAGAGGAGACTGGGGATGAGAGAGAGGGAAGGTGGCCTTTTTCTGAGTCAGACCATTGGTCCATCTAACTCAGTGTTGTTGGCGCTTTCCAGGGTTTCAGGCAGAGAACAGCTCAAGCCCTATGTGGAGATGCTGGTGACTGGACCTAGGACCACCTGCATGCAAGGCAGATGATCTACCACTGAGCTATGATTGAGGCTTGCCTAAGGCCACCTAATCAGATTATGACGCAGTCAACTTTTGAACGAGGGACTTCCTGATAAGTCGCTCAGCATCTTAGACTCTACAGCACACCAGGTCACTATCTATACAGTACATTATACACTACGCTCTTTCATTATTGCAGAGAATGAAAACTCATCCATCGCCATGAACAGTGTCAGAACTGCAGTCTTAGGGGTTTTTGTTAAAAAAAAACACATGCACATGTTACATTACTAACCTTTCTGCACACACAGTTTTCTTTGTTCAGGATGGAGTCTGGCACTGCCTGCAATAATGACTTCAATTCTGATGCTTTCTTTGCTTCAATCCTATATCTTTGGGGAAAGAATTTGCTTTCCTGATTGTAGCTCTATTCATTCTTCTCAACAGTTAAATACAAGACTGGAGGAAGAAAACCATAAGCTAAGGGAGCTTTTAGAACGACGGACAATGAAGGGGTCTACAGTTAGGTGGTGCTGGCATGACCAGAAGAAATGCAATTCAGAAGCCTACGTCTTTTGTTTAATTCCTTCTTCCTTCTTACAGCCAAGAATCGGATTTCTGAAAGTTCCCTGTGAGAAGGGAAAATGCATTTGTTAATGCAGCAGGACTGGTAAGAAGCAGTCCAGGTTTTCTGAGCTAAAATCTTTTGGAGATCAGGTGCAGCTTAGTGGTTAAGACCCTGTGTGATAAATCACGGTGTGATCAGTTCTAGCCTCTACATTAGGCAAGCCACTCCCTCCCGGCCTCAGTTCCCCTGATTGTAATTCTAGTCTACCTTACAGGGGCTGGATCTAGACACATCAAAAAAGCATTTCAGGAAAACACATTGTAAAGTGGGAAATCCTATTGGCGAAAGACAGAACTCCACAGCGCCACCTGGTGTTGCAGTGTTATAACGCATATAAAACGCTTTTTCTTTACTCATGTAGCTGAGTCCAGGGTCAGGGAAAACAACACAACATGAGGATGTGCAAGAAACACTCTGAAATGCTCTGTGTATGCTGCTGGTGGTGAAAAAATATCCTGTCCTTTGCCTCCTGTAAATTTTTTTTTATTTTCTTTAAGAAATATTCGAAAATACTTGGTCAAAAAGTGAACCATTCAATGAACACATTCCCTCAGCAAAACAGACCTTCCTCTCCTCACATGCCCCCTAAATCTGTTTTGGGGTTTCCTTTAACCCTCCAGGACAGGGTTTTTTTTGGGGGGTGGACACATGGGGAGAGGAAGGAGGGGAACTTCCATCACACAAACAGAAATCCTTATACTAGCAGTACAAGTTCATTGCACACAGCCCCAAATCTCTTAAGTGATGCATGCAAAAGGGTGAAATAATTATCAGTAACAAGCAGATAGAATCAACACAAATTTAAAGCCAGTATACGTAACTAAATTATTTATCCAGATGGGATTGCTAAAATTAAAAACAAACGTTTTTAGCAGGCATCTGAAACAATATAACAGAGGCGACTGCCTAATGCTAATTGGCAGGGAGTTTCAAAGCATAAGTGCTGCCAGACTGAAAGACAGACTCTGTCCTCACAGATGTGGAACAAACATTGTATGGCACTTGCAAAAGTGCCAGGTCCACTGATCAAAGCATTCAGACATGTGAGGGAAAGCGCTCCCTCCAGTAAATCGGTGCCAAGCTGTTAAGGGGCTTACAAACTTGTAGTAAAATTTTGAACTTTGCTGGTAGCAAATTGGCAGCCATTGCAGATCTTTAAGCAGAGGTGCAGTATGCTGGCAACAGGACCTCATTCCTGTCAGCAATCACACTGCAGCATTCTGCACTAACTGCAGTTTCCAGACCAAGGGAAGCCCCGTATGGCTGTGTCCACACTGGCTTTTTCTTTGAGGACATTTTTTAAAATGTGGAATTGTGGAGAACTAAAGGCCGAATAATTGATGCTTTTGAATTATGGTGCTGGAGGAGACTCTTGAGAGTCCCATGGACTGCAAGAAGATCAAACCTATCCATTCTGAAGGAAATCAGCCCTGAGTGCTCACTGGAAGGACAGATCCTGAAACTGAGACTCCAATACTTTGGCCACCTCAGGAGAAGAGAAGACTCCCTGGAAAAGACTCTGATGTTGGGAAAGATGGAGGGCACAAGGAGAAGGAGACGACAGAGGACGAGATGGTTGGACAGTGTTCTCGAAGCTACCAGCATGAGTTTGACCAAGCTGTGGGAGGCAGTGGAAGACAGGAGTGCCTGGCGTGCTCTGGTCCATGAGGTCACAAAGAGTCAGACACGACTAAACGACTAAACAACAACAACATCAACATGGGCACTAGGGAAGGCCTCTGTGGGTGCATATGTGCCCACGGGGCTACATTGGCAACCCCTGGCTAATGTTAAGGAGCAGTTTGGTCTGGTTTGTATTTACTTTAAGGGCTGCTAAATTCTGCCCCTCAGAGAGTAAGTTAAAGCTGAAAAATTAGAAGGTAGTTCTTTTGGTATGGACTGCACGAACAACACATGGCATTTGCAACCACAACAAGCCATGCAAAAATTGACAATTGTGGACATAGCTTAATTTATTCTTACCAGCGAACAGCTTGTTAAGAGGTGAAAACAGAGCAACGTGTCTATTTCTGCAGATTAAATGTCAGAGGGAAGGTGAGATGTTAGCTCATAGCAAAAGTTGTTAATAGAAAAATTACTTCAGTTCAATGTTATTTCTTGCTATACTAAAGTAGTATTTGCACACACAGTGAGAGAGCTGAACGATATAATTTCTCCTGTCTCATTCAAATTTTGACCCTATTTAAATACAGTACAATCACATCGTACGTGGGGGTTTGGTTCCGACGGTTCCTTATATATGCAAATATGTGTATATGAATACCCTTGGAACTGCTCCCATGATTCCATGATGGGGCTTCTGGAAGTGGTGCGCAGAGCGCCATAGGATGCTCTCATGAGATCTTGTGGGGATGTCCAAGTTCTCGTGAGATCTCGCAGGAGTTCAAAACTCCTTTTTGTGCCAGATTTTCCCCATGCCAGCTCCACATTTAACTTCTGGGATTTCAACCAGCCAGCATTCAGCCATGTACGCTTGAAACTGTGCAAGCCAAATGTGTGTAAGGTGCGATCATACTGAACAGTAAATTTCTCTCATGTTGCTGCACCACATCAGAAATGTCTGTAAGGAAAGCTTATTCGTCAGTGCAACGTCCCCTGATCAACTTTCCATATAGACGCTATAATAGAGAAGCTGGATTTGATCAAACCAAGCAATCAAATAGAAAAAAATAGATGGACCAAGTGATCCACCTATAGAAAAATGAATCAGTCCCATGAAAACCTTGAACATTTGCATTTGCACTGAGATAGTACACAACTGATTCATTGAATCACCATATTTTTTAATCAACATGTTACATGTTGCAGCCCGAGTGGCTTCCCAAGTATAATTGGGTTCATAGAATTCTGCACCAGCTGGCTAGTGGCCTAACTTAGGATATTGTAAATGGGTACCAACTGCCAAATCACATTCTGCTTTTATGAATGGGCCCCTTTTTTGCATCACTTTTGTCTTTTGCCTTCAGAATTATTTTCAACTCTTTCCCCTCTGAACTCTCTCCCAATTTCCTTCATTTGTCACCAAGGAAACCCAGGCCTGGAAAGAAAGAAGGGAAAATGTTTCTGAAGCAAGATGGGTTGTTTCCCCCCCCCCCCCCAACAATAATAAGGTACTAAGGTTCTTGAAGCTACCGACACGAGTTTGACCAAACTGCGGGAGGCAGTGGAAGACAGGAATGCCTGGCGTGCTCTGGTCCATGGGGCACGAAGAGTCGGACACGACTAAACAACTAAACAACAACAATGGAAAGTTGGGGGCATATTTCACCTGCATGCCTTGTAAACATTGTCCTTTCCAACCTGTTCTGCACCTGAGACAAACAGCCTTTATCTGGGATCCCAACACCCACTTTTCTTCTTTGGCAATCACTCATAGCCGAGTAAGATTGTCTTCCATAAACATGGTTTTAACAATGACTCCATAAGTGACTGTGGAGGCCCATTCTGGATTCACACATCCTTCCACAGTGGAGACATTGGTTTCTGGCCGGGAGTTGATCACGGTGTGGATTTGCCAAGCGCGCCTTTCTCTTAGCACGTTTTTCCCTTGCTTCCTGAGTTCGAGTGTCTTCAAAGCCCATGACACCTTTGGTAAAGGCTGTCCTCCAACTGGAGCGTTCGCAGGCCATTGTTTCCCACTTTAAATACTTTATACACCCAATTTATATACATGTGCCTACTATGCCTCCAACAGTCCACATTTAAAAACAAGTTATAAAACCTTGATTTCCTCAATTGGCATGCCATTCTCTCTCATAGTCATTTACTTTTGCATGCTCCACTGTTTGCATGTAACACAACCTTGGCATCCTTTGCATCTATTGTGATTCCACAACCCCTTGTCACCTTCCTCCTGCTTTTGAGATTATATATCCACTATTGTCAGATCCTTTCAGTGCACACAGACACACACACACACAAAAAAACTCCTTTGAAAGTGCAGCGGCACAGATGAATTCTCGTTTTGGTCTAGCAGGAAAGCCAGCTGTGGCATTGCAAGGATCAGGGGTTAGTGATGTGAAATGCAATGGAGACTGGTCCATTTGCCCACCTCCAGTAACTGGAGCTGGGTATATTTAGCCTGGGAAAGAGGAGGCTGAGAGGAGATATGATAACCATCTTCAACTATCTCAAGGGCTGTCACATGGAAGAGGGAGCAAGCTTGTTTTGTCCTGCTCCAGAGGCTAGGACCCGAACCAACAGCTTCAAGTAACAGGAAAGGAGATTCTGACTAAACATTAGGAAGAACTTTCTGATGGCAAGAGCTGTTTGACAGTGGAACTGTCTCCCTTCGGGAGGTTGTGGACTCCCCTCCATTGGAGGTTTATTGTTGCTGTTGTTTTATTTGTGTTTCTGATACATTTCCACAGAAAAAAATGAAAGTAATAAAAAATAGGAAAAAAGAGTTACATATTACAGATTCTATTACATTCCAAAATACAATCATTGACTGACTTCCTTCCCTCCCCTTCTTTGGTTCCTTTTAAATTCGACTTTCTCTCACATCTTCTTAGTTTTCCCAATCTTTCTCTTTGTTGTTGTTGTTGTCGAGTCGTTTAGTCGTGTCCGACTCTTCATGACCCCATGGACCAGAGCCACGCCAGGCACTCCTATCTTCCACTGCCTCCCGCAGTTTGGTCAAACTCATGTCGGTAGTTTAGAGGACATTGTCCAACCATCTCGTCCTCTGTCGTCCCCTTCTCTTTGTGCCCTCAATCTTTCCCAACATCAGGGTCTTTCTCTGCTCCTTCCATTATTTCTATTTCTAACTCACGCTGCTGAAAATGCTAACATCCCGCTAGGCTAATTGTCTGTTTATAGCAATTTTTCATATAATCTAGAAATAATATCCAGTCCTCATATCTTTTATGACCTTGATTCCTTATTCTAGTGGTCATGCCTGCTATCTCCGCATATTCTAACGGTTTAAGATGCCTCTCTTCTTTCGTTGGTACTTTATCTGTTTTCCATTTTTGTACTAATAAGACGGGTGTGGCCGTTGTCACATACAAGAACATTTTTTTCTGATTTCTTTTCTTTTTCCTTTTTGGTAATTTCTGATGTAATGATGCCCATCAAAAAGGCTTCTGGGTTTTGGGAAAGGATTTTTTTGAATACACACACACACACACACACACACACACACACACACACACATAGCTGTCATGGATGCTTTAGCTAAGATTTCAGCATTGCAGGGGGTTGGATTAGATGACTGTCAGGATCCCTTCCAATTCTACAGTTCTGTTATTCTATGTCAATAGCAGAGGGGACCAAGTCATGGAATCATAGCATTGCAGATATAGAAGTCCAACCAACTTCTGCTTTAAAACCAATGAAAGAGAGCAGATATAGAAGTCCAACCAACTTCTGCTTTAAAACCAATGAAAGAGAGTCTACCACCTTCCAAGTTACCTTCTGTGGTATTCACATGCTGGATCTCAGCTACTGTTTTGTTTCTAAATGGCCAAAGACACCAGATTTTATTTTAAGGTTTTTCAGAAACAGATATTTGCACGACTATTCTTGGAACAAAAATAGTTGAGAATTTTATGTGGATATTAAACGAGTGGGGAAGGGGGATCTACACTACTGATTTAGCAAAGGTACCAAAGCACCTTTCATTTAACGCATCCCCTTCATTGAAGAAAAAAAAGTTAGCATGTAGTATGCAAACACGAACACTAATTAAACACTAACAAATTTGTCCTTTTTGAGCTATTGTCGCCAACCCCCAGAGATCTTTCTTGTTCTAGCAATGCTCTCTTGCAAGGCACTCAGGTACCAGAAACCCACGAGTTACTGCAATTCCCATTAAGTGCTCTAAAACAATTAACAATTAACGAAGAACAGAAACATGCTTTCCATATGGCAATACACAACCCCAAGAGCAAAACAAGTTTCCTTTTACAGAACTCCCCACAGACAGCTCATTCACCTTGTAAAGGTAATTAACAATGACAAAACCTGACTCAACTTGCTTAAAAGTACATTATTTTACAGTGCATCTTCCTTTTAATAGTACAAAATTGGATGCGATCACCATGAGAAATATGAAAGCATCCTCATCCTTGGGAGATGGATTCTCTCCCCCTCTCCCCACCCCCCTCCTAAAGTCATATCCTTTAACTTGATATTTGACTCTTAGAAGTCAAGCTTTAAACCTCACAAGGCTCTGCTTGATATTTGCTGTTTTCAACAGGGATGCTCAAAACACCCCTCTCCTATGAAACACTGTTAGAGTTATTGAAACTTTTTTATTTCCATGAAATCCCTCAGTTTTTTCATCTCAGGGGATGCCTCCAAATCTGCCTCAAATTTCTGCTTCTAGAAAAGAAAAGAAAAAACAGTAGCAAGGAGGTCTGAGCCAAAGCACCCTGCTTCTTATCTTTGCCAACTTGTTGACAAGTTATAATCATGTGTGTGTGTGTGTGTCACAGTTTGAGGAATTTTGGGAGGTGTCCACAAACACAATTGAAGTATTTGTCTCCTGAGACAGACAGATGCCAGTCAACCAATGCTTTTAATTACAGTGGTACCTCGGGTTACAGACGCTTCAGGTTAAAGACTCTGCTAACCCAGAAATAGTACCTCAGGTTAAGAACTTTGCTTCAGCATGAGAACAGAAATCACGCGGTGGCGGCGCGGCGGCAGCAGGAGGCCCCATTAGATAAAGTGGTACCTCAGGTTAAGAACAGTTTCAGGTTAAAAACAGACCTCTGGAACGAATTAAGTTATTAACCAGAGGTACCACTGTATTTCTAAATGTTTAAATTACTTTTCTTTTCTTTTACTGTGTTTATTAATAATTTAAATATTTCTTGTAAACCACTTAGAGGTCTTATTACAATCAAATGGTATATACATTTAGTTAAATAAATAACTAGTAAGAAGCCATGGAGTTTATGTTCATTCCTATCAGTTTTCAACAGGAACAATGGCTCACTTGCAGTCTTTTAAACAGAGAAGAATTGTGTGAGTTTTCTCCCCCACCCAAAAAATTAATAAAATAAAAAATCCACAGCAGAGTGTTTTTCTAAGGGGAAAAGCTGAGCTTGAGCTGAATAGGAATGAATGAGTGACACAGGACAGAAACACTTTTTGCTTCAAGGCTCTGGCCTATCACTGGTTGCAAAAGCTCTTTTATTAAATGCCATTCACATGGCCTAGATAAAATGTTGGCAGGGTATTCGCCCTCCCTGCTAGAATGCTATTTGATGACAGAGACATAATTGATGGCAGAGAAATAAAGCGCATCTCATTTGCTGTCACAAAATAAAGTGTTTAATTTTCTATAGCTGCAAAAATAGTTACATGATTATGTAACTGATTACACAAACACACAACCTCTATATCTATATACACATTTTGATAAATAAAAAGGAACTCATACACTTATATAGAAGGGAACAAGGCAAGCCACTGAATTTCACCTAAAATAATAATAATAATATTTTGGGTTAGAGAAACATCCAAGGAATTCTAGGATAGCCAAAATGAGTTTTGATGAAGTTGAGAAAATTTAGAGTACTGTTTTGGGGAGATAGGGGACGGGCAGGTGTAGGGGATTCCATGGTCCTGATTAGGGTAACTGTGCTCCCGAAGGACCAGGTGCGCCGCCTGGGAGTCATTTTGGACTCACAGCTGTCCATGGAGGCGCAAGTCAACTCTGTGTCCAGGGCAGCAGTCTATAAGCTCCATCTGGTATGCCAGCTGAGACCCTACCTGCCCGCGGACTGTCTCTCCAGAGTGGTGCATGCTCTGGTTATCTCCCGCTTGGACTACTGCAATGCGCTCTATGTGGGGCTACCTTTGAAGGTGACCTGGATACTACAACTAATCCAGAATGTGGCAGCTAGACAGATGACTGGGAGGGACTGCTGAGACCACATAACACCGGTCCTGTAAGACCTACATTGGCTCCCAGTACGTTTCCAGGCACAATTCAAAGTGTTGGTGCTGACCTTTAAAGCCCTAAATGGCCTTGGCCCAGTATACCTGAAGGAGCATCTCCACCCCCATCTTTCAGCCCGGACACTGAGGTCCAGCACCGAGGGCCTTCTGGCGGTTCCCTCACTGAGAGAAGTGAGGTAACAGGGAACCAAGCAGAGGGCCTTCTTGGTAGTGGAACACCCTCCCATCAGATGTCAAGGAAATAAATAACTACTTGACTTTTAGAAGACATAAGAAGGCAGCCCTGTTTAGAGAAGTTTTTAATGTTTGGTGTTTTATTGTGTTTTTAATATTTTGTTGGGAGCCACCCAGAGTGGCAGGGTATAAATAAATTATTATTATTATTATTATTATTATTATTATTATTATTATTATTCTGCACAATATGAAAATTGGGCATTTAGTGTTGTGACACCCAGCCTTTGGAATACCATCCCCTTGAATATTAGACTGCTGTATTTTCCCTGTATAACAGGGAACCAAGCAGAGGGCCTTCTTGGTAGTGGCGCCCACCCTGTGGAACGCCCTCCCATCAGATGTCAAGGAAATAAATATCTGACTTTTAGAAGATATCTGAAGGCAGTCTTGTCTGGGGAAAATTTTAATGTGATGTTTTACCATTTTTATATGCTGTAAACTGCCTAGAGTGGCTAGGGAAACTATTATTATTATTATTATTATTATTATTATTATTATTATTATTCTGCAGGTGCACCATGGCGTTTCTTCTCTGTGTGCTCCTCCCAGTGGTCATTTCTCCTCTGGTGACTGCTATGGATTCACATAGCTATATGAACTTGTCTAATAGTTAAAGCTATGATCAGACCTATCCATTCTTAAGGAAATCAGCCCTGAGTGCTCACTGGAAGGACAGATCCTGAAGCTGAGGCGCTAATACTTTGGCCACCTCATGAGAAGAGAAGACTCCCTGGAAAGGACCCTGATGTTGGGAAAGATGGAGGGCACAAGGAGAAGGGGACGACAGAGGACGAGATGGTTGGACAGTGTTCTCGAAGCTACCAGCATGGGTTTGACTAAACTGCGGGAGGCAGTGGAAGACAGAAGTGCCTGGCGTGCTCTGGTCCATGGGGTCATGAAGAGTTGGTCACGACTAAACAACTAAACAACAACAACAACAACAATCCCCCCTCAAAGTCTTCCAAATTGACAGCCATCACTATATCTTGTCACACTGTCATCTCTCCATGCTCTCAGCAAAGGTCTTTCCCATCACTTGGTCTTTTTAAGCTGGAGATGCCGGGTCCCTCCTGAATACAAAGTGTGCATTCTGCCACTGAGCTATGGCCCCCTCACCAGCACAGGCATATATTGGAAGACAATACGGTAGCAGGCCTAAGGCTCAGGCGGTCACAGAAAACAGGAGAGGCGTGCAATAGGTTACATCTCTGGGGAAGCCATTCAAGTTCGGAGCTGGCTTACCTGACAGTTTAATTAACATAACTGTAGAGAGTTCAGACGCATGCACTCAGACCATGAGGATTCCAGAGAAATAGGAAATGTAATGCAATGGGAAAAGGTAATACAGGGTTGTCACTCAGCTAGTCTTGGAGGCGAAAAAATAAAATAAAATCAGACCCAACAAGTATTACACAGTAGCAACCTTCTGAAAGTTATGCCCTTGTCTTTTCAAAGGCTTCTCTGGTATAATCTGTCAGTGCACTGATTCCTAAGTGATATATCAACAATCACATTTACGCCATACACAGGTTATTCCCCGGAGCTAATGCTTTATTTTTAACAATATTCTCAAAGCCTACCATTAAATAAAGGAGAGCTGTCTACGGCAGCTTGCATGTTTCATATATTCTCAGCGTGCCGTCCACTGAGCTCAAATCAAGCGAAATCTCCATTGGCATAAACAGCTGGCTGCAGAACAACAGCACCTAGTGGGCTTGCTTATACTGTCAAGGCTGCACAATCCAGCAATGGGTTGTTGCTGGCATCCCTCTTCCTTCCTGTGGGATGCACCTCCAGGGGGCGGAGCCAAATGGCCAGAGAATCACAGGCTATTGGAAGCATATTGCACCCATCTGCACTGAAGACAGGGCCTTTTCTGTGGTGGCACCCTAATGAGGGAATGTCCCTCCCCACCACCCAAGGCATGCCTGGCACCAGCATTTGGGTGTCAGGCAAACATCCATCCCTTTGCCTCGGCATTTGTGAGTGTTTTGTTCTCACTGCAAAGGATATATCTGAAATTTACAGCTGCCACCACCCAGCCCGACTGCCTACTACTGACCTTCACTGTGACTTAAACAAGGTTAGCAGGCGTCCAAAACTTTTGGAAACTTTTGCTTCCCTTCCCTTACCCAAATGACAAAAACACCCACCCTTTTTTCACCACCTGCAAATGAGCTGGTGGTCATTTGGTCGGGGGTGTTCCACGCATGCTAATGTTACTTAGACAATGAACTTGTTCAGTGCCTCGTTCTTTATTTTGATGTACGTATTCTTGATGCAAGTATGCTGCTATATTGCGTTTCTCTCTGCTTGTTGCAAACTACCTAGAGTGCAAGGTTTTGTATGCAGGCAACGCACAAATAAATTTATTGATGAACTGAAGTGATTGATTGCAAAATAGTAAAAAAATAAAAATAGGAACACAGTAATCAGATCATCTGGCTCAGTATTGTTTACACTTATTGGCAACGACTCTCTAGGATTTTAGACAATAGTCTCTCCCTCTCTTCCCGAGATCTACCTGGAAATGCTGAGGACTGGTCCTAGGGTCTTCTGAATGCAAAACATGAGATTATTGCTTCTCTTCTTAGGCAGGGCTCTTAAATATTCCCAAATTAGTCTATATTTCTAACTGTAAGGCAAGTTTCCCTTCCTGGTTTGTCCGTGTATGTATTTTTACAGTTCTTTCCATGCTATTTTTAATGAATGGCCATCTTACATTTTATGAATTGTATTTTACCTTGGTTGTTTTCTTTTTTAATCAATAACACATCAGTCACCTCAGAGTTATGACTTCAAGGTTCTTGACCTCACATTACAATTCCTGTCCGTTCAAGAAGAGAAATAAATACAGTGCATTTCAACCACACAGTGTTGCTGATGGATTGGTTTATAAGCGATTCTGTTTCTCTACGGAACTGTGTATTGCATTCACTATGAACCACCCCGTTGATTTCATTCTTCAACGTAAGAGGTGCAAGTCAGAGGTTTAAGGTGATTTCTAGAGTTAGCTCTCAATAACCAACAGACTATACAGTGGTACCTCGGGTTACATACACTTCAGGTTACATACGCTTCAGGTTACAGACTGTGCTAACCCAGAAATAGTACCTCGGGCTAAGAACTTTGCTTCAGGATGAGAACAGAAATCGTGCTCCGGTGGCACGGCAGCAGTGGGAGGCCCCATTAGCTAAAGTGGTGCTTCAGGTTAAGAACAGTTTCAGTTTAAGAACGGACCTCCGGAACGAATTAAGTACTTAACCTGAGGTACCACTGTACAGACTTTAAAACGGTAGCAGGGAACATCAAGTCAGGGGGCTATGCGTCCTATTTTGCAGAAGACCATCCTCTCTTTCAAGCATTGTCAAGGGGGTAGCCCTCTATCTGAAGGATCCCTCTATTCAAAGGGCGGAAAGATTAACCCTAAAAGAGAGAGAGAGAGAGAGCACAAAGCCTTGACACCCATAATCAACAGTGGCTACCTGGAAATCAGACTGAGCAGGTAGTTCACCTGGTCACTGCCTCGCTCACATTGGTGAAATGTATTTTCATTTAACTTTTGGTAATTACCTCTACATTTACATTAGAAATTAAATTTAAAAGGCGCTGCATTTAAATTAGCATGTGCACATTTTGCGCAAAGCTGTGTCCTCTTTTCTTGATTCTGTTTTTCTTTCTTCTGCTATGGCCACGTGTTAAGTGGCCTCTCTAGCCTAAGACCAAAGGCAGAGGTGGAGAATGCCAGGCTCTCTGGTCCTTAGGACTCTTACTGGTCCACAAGCCATGCCCCTTTGTCTCCCCACTCTGTGCCCTCCTCAAGGCCTTCTGCCTGGTTGGAATGTGTCCTTGAACTGTAACAATGCCTCTTCCTTGCCTGGATGGATAGATTTCAGTGGGCATAGAAATCTCGGAATTTTGCAGGGTTGGAATGTCTGGATGGAAATTCCCAGGTGTCAAAAAAGGGTTATTTATGTATGCCATTACTGTGGCTTGTGTTTTGGTAGCCCCAAAATGGAAAACGAGTGAGGTCCCAACTGAAGAAGAATGGTAAATTAAACTAATATGGAATATGCGTAGCTTGTGGACCTAACATATAGAATAAGAGATCAAGAAGAACATACGTTTAAAGAAGATTGGAAAATGTTTATTGAAACTGTGTACAGTGGTACCTTGGGTTAAGAACTTAATTCATTCTAGAGGTCCATTCTTAACCTGAAACTGTTCTTAACCTGAGGTACCATATTAGCTAATGGGGGCCCCCGCCACGCCGCCACCAAGTGATTTCTGTTCTCATCCTGAAGCAAAGTTATTAACCCGAGGTACTATTTCTGGGTTAGTGGAGTCTGTAACCTGAAGCATATGTAACCTGAAGCATCTTTAACTCAAGGTACCACTGTACACTTGAAATCACTGGCAACATTAATAGAAATTCAGCAGCGTAAATAAGTTTTGATGGATGTAACAATGGAATACTGAATGGTTTAGTTTATGTAAAATATGCAGGGATTTATGTTATGAAAAATGAACTATAGAAAGAGAAGAAGGGAAGTCACTGATATGTTAAGATTGTTTAAATGAATATTCTAAATTGCAAAACAGAAAATCTACTTGAAAAAATTATTAAAAAGGGGGATGTAGCTTTTCTGCACAAAGGTAAGAGTCACATCCATGAATCTACCCTCTTTTGCCTCTGGACACAGGGAAAGACCGCAGCTCAGTGGTAGAGCATGCATGCTGAAGGTCCCAATGCATGCTGAAGGTTCAATCCTCAGCAGGTTCAATCCTCAGGAGAGCCAGTGTGGTGTAGTGGTTAAGAGCGGTAGTCTCGTAATCTGGGGAACCGGGTTCGCGTCCCCGCTCCTCCACATGCAGCTGCTGGGTGACCTTGGGCCAGTCACACTTCTCTGAAGTCTCTCAGCCCCACTCACCTCACAGAGTGTTTGTTGTGGGGGAGGAAGGGAAAGGAGAATGTTAGCTGTTTTGAGACTTCTTAAAGGGAGTGAAAGGCGGGATATCAAATCCAAACCCTTCTTCTTCAGTTCCATCTGAAACCCTTGGTCAAAGGCAGCTTCCCATGTTTCCCACCCGCCACTGGCACTCAACCCCCAGAAGGTTCCTCCCAAAGGAGTGTGGCCCTCAAACTAACAAGGGGCGGGGGGAGAAATCCCCATCCCTGCTGTAAGACGACAGCACCAGAAAGTTGGGTTATTTTTTGTATCAAATTCCATGCATCCGCAGACATGGAATGGCTGCGCGTGTATGTTTGTGCACCTTGCGAAAAAAACATACTAATCTATTATTCTAATGACTTTTTACAACAAGGCATACCGCACGTTCTAATAAACACCAGCAGATTATTATAAATTAAATTCACTGACAGCAGAGACAGGAAACAAACATCTATAATGCCAGGAAGAAAAAAAAAGCCCTTTTGCCTGTAACGTTGCCGAGACTACTAAGTGCGCGGCTGTCAGAGCACCCGAGGATTCCGAAATAATTAGAAAGCCAAAGCAGAGTGGCTTTTTAAAAATAATAATAATAATGAATAAATAAATAAATAAATAAATAAAGACATGAGTGGGGAATACTAATTAACACTTAATAGCCAAGTGAAAACAGCATAACACCTTTTTCTTCAGCGGAAGGCACTGATTCCTGGCAGCTGCTATTAGGAATCTCCCCCCCCCCTCCACACCGAATACTTCTGCAAACAGAGATCCCATTATTAACAATTTCTGTCATCCCTTAAGAGACTTCCAAAGGACAAATTCTGATACTTCTTTCCTTTCACATATTCAGTGCCTTTAGGCTGTGAACCTGAACACACATATAAGTGTGTAAGTCGTATTGATCTCAATGGGGGAACTTGTAAAGAAGCAATCTGGTTTAAGATAGCAGCCCGAGGCACTGAAGATATTACATTTCTGTGGTGTTTTTCCCCCATCCGACGTAAAGCGTTGGTTTATGCTTCTTCGCCTGTTGCTTCCCCATAACTTTGCAGGTGTTTCCTGGTGAGTGGTAACCAGTCAGAATCTGGAAGCGTAAACTGGCAGCCTTTGCAACTGCAAAGGGAGAAATCCTGAAGCACGGCTGAGTTTAAACAGAGATGTCTCTGCCATTAGGCAGAATGAGGCAGCTGCCTCAGGCGGCAGGCAGGGCTAGGACAGGGGTCTGCAACCTTTAAGACAAAAAGAGCCACTTGGACCCGTTTCCAAAGAAAAAACAACAACTGGGAGCCGCAAAACCATTGCGACATTTAAAACAAATATATATCCGGAGCCACGATCTGACAGCGGGCGGGAAGGTGACGTCGGGACGGTGCGTGACTAACGCACGCACCGCCCCCATGCGACGTCACAGCCAGTACAGTGTCCGCCACAGTGAGGAGTGTCGGGGCGCACAATGCGCCTCCTACCCTCGCTAGTATCCGCCCCGGAGCCGCAGCAAAGATGTAAAAGAGCCACATGCGGCTCCGGAGCCGCAGGTTGCAGACCCCTGGGCTAGGAGGTGAGCTGCATTGATGGAACCTGCCCCTGTCCTTCTTAAGATAGCACTCAAGTGCAGTGGGTGACAACAGCAAGCAGAAGTCAAGAAGAGAGATTTGGTTAGAGGATTTTGCCGATTAAACACTATTTAAATCTTGTTGGGAAGTGGGAGATAAAAAAAAAAAAAACCAAGGAAGTCAACCGTGTGCTCAAGGGTGGAGAGGAAAACTGCAGAGAAGCTGGACGAATTCCTTGCATTTGCTTTCATGACAGAAGCTGTAGGTGTCTGAATTCACTTTTCCCAGGAGGAACTGGGACAAGTATTGGTGACAAGAGATTGCCAAGAGATTTAGGTGGTTTTAAAAGGGGATTAGACAAATTCATTGAGGATCAGGCTGTCAATGGCTACTAGCCAAGATGGCTATGTTCTGCCCCCACTGACAGAGGTCTTCTTCTTCTTTGGTGATCACTCGTAGTCCGTAGGTGACTGTGGAGGCCAATTCTGGATCCACATGTCCTTCCACAGTGGGGACACAGGTTTCCGCGTGGGAGTTAATCACGGTGTGGATTTGCCAAGCGTGCCTTCCTCTTAGCACGTTTCTCCCTTGCGTCCTGAGTTCGAGCGTCTTCAAAGCCCATGACACCTTTGGTAAAGGCTGTTCTCCAATTGGAGTGTTCGCAGGCAAGTGTTTCCCAATTGTTGGTGTTTATACTACATTTTTTAAAGATTTGCCTTGAGACAGTCTCTAAACCTCTTTTGTTGACCACCAGCATTACGCTTTCCATTTTTAAGTTCAGAATAGAGTAGTTGCTTTGGGAACGATCATCAGGCATCCGCACAACATGACCAGTCCAACGAAGTTGATGTTGAAGAATCATTGCTTCGACGCTGGTGATCGTTGCTTCTTCCAGTACACTGATATTAGTTCACCGGTCAGAATGCCTCTTAACGCTAGTTGCTGGGAATTACAAGTTTGGGGAGCTTTTCTGTGCTCTGATTCTGCTTGTGGGCTTCTCTTAGGCCATGGGTAGGCAACCTAAGGCCCGGGGGCCGGATCTGGCCCAATCGCCTTCTAAATCTGGCCCGTGGACGGTCCGGGAATCAGCGTGTTTTTACATGAGTAGAAGGTGTCCTTTTATTTTAAATGCATCACTGGATTATTTGTGGAGCCTGCCTGGTGTTTTTATATGAGTAGTATGAGTGCTTTTATTTAAAATGCATCTCTGGGTTATTTGTGGGGCACAGGAATTTGTTCATTTCCCCCCTTCAAAATATAGTCCGGCCCCCCACAAGGTCTGAGGGACAGTGGACCGGCCCCCTGCTGAAAAAGTTTGCTGACCCCTGGCTTAGGCATATGTTGGGCTGTGTGAAAACAGGATGCTGGACTAGACAGGCTGGATCTAAAATGGCTCTTCTTATGCTCAGGATATGGAGGAGGAGGAGTAGGAAGAGTTTGGATTTGATATCCCGCTTTATCACTACCCGAAGGAGTCTCAAAGCGGCTGACAATCTCCTTTCCCTTCCTCCCCCACAACAAACACTCTGTGAGGTGAGTGGGGCTGAGAGAATTCAAAGAACTGTGACTAGCCCAAGGTCACCCAGCAGCTGCATGTGGAGGAGCGGAGACACGAACCCGGTTCACCAGATTATGAGTCTACCGCTCTTATCGACTACACCACACTGGCTCTCTATGTTCCTTGAATGGGCAAGAGGCTCAGACTAGAGAGGAATCTGCACAGTTGATTTAAAAACAGCTAGGACTGCGGCCAATACAGCTTGTCTATGTATGTGCTTCTCCCTCCCTTCCTCCCATACACCCATACGTCCCTTCAGGATTCTCATGACAACTGAATGCTTCATCCTAGCATCTTTTCCAATGTTAGCACAAACTAGTGGCTTCCTTTCCCCACGATGGCATCACAAAAGGACCCAAAGATAATGAGAACAATTACCTTTTTTTTCATGACGCATGTGATAGCATTCTAGCCCAAAGCCCTTCTAGCTCATAGCATCGTCTCATTATGAAGATAACTACTTCAACCTCAGGGCATCGCTTTCATCCAGCTACGGTTTGAATAAAAAAAAAAGTGCCACAATTTCCCTTCATTAAAATTCCCATCCGTCTTCAAAATGAATTTCATATTCTTGAAAAACAGCAGGAATTCATAGCAGAGAACACTTTGCGGCATCCTATCAAGAAAACAGTTGCTGGCAACTTCCCAGTGCTAGATGGCAAGACCCCACCTTGAATACAGGACTGAGTTTATCAGATCCAGACATTCAAGTGTTTGCTGCACAAAAGCATGGGGTTTGGTCTCTAGCAGTTAATTGGGTGAAGGATGGCACCTATCCCTTTCTAGCGAGTCTCTGGTCTTTATGACTGCAAAGAGCAGTCTGAAAATGTGTGCCCATTGTGTGCTAAATGCTCAAAAGTGTGTCTGCAGTGTGGGGGGGGGGTGGGGGGAGTGATGGTGGCAATTCAGATGCTGGACAGGCCTTTCAAATGCCAAATCTTCACTTCCATACTGTCAGGAAACTGACATCAGAGCAACAGGCAAAGGAGAGGCTCTCCGATTCTGCAGGGGAAGGTACAAGCACTGGAGGGGGAAGGAAATCAGCGTAACACCAAAGATCCAGGAGAGCAAATGGGAGAAGAGGTGGAAGGGCTCCGGGATTCTTCCTTGGAAGTCAGTGAGGAGAGCCCTGGTCCTCCACTGCCCACGCCCTCCTTGCGCAGGAGACTCCCGCGCAATGAGAGGCGGAGACGATTGGGAGTCAAACAACTCTTATGCTGGCAACGGTTTAAGAGACGCCAACAGACAGATTCTGCGAGTGACTGAGGCAGCCACGCTGAGATGGGCTGTGCAGTCAGGACGGTTTAACCCAGGCAGCCAAGCTCCAAAAGTTTACGCACGAGTAACTCCAAACCACTACACATACTAACATCCCTGCCTCTGATCCCATCTCCTATCAAGCTTCAAAAGTTCGATTCCATTTTGTATCCTGCCCCACTATACTTCTACAGTGGTACCTCGGGTTAAGTACTTAATTCGTTCCAGAGGTCTGTTCTTAACCTGAAACTGTTCTTAACCTGAAGCACCACTTTAGCTAATGGGGCCTCCTGCTGCTGCCGCGCCACCGGAGCCCGATTTCTGTACTTATCCTGAAGCAAAGTTCTTAACCTGAAGCACTATATCTGGGTAAGTGGAGTCTGTAACCTGAAGCATATGTAACCTGAAGCGTATGTAACCCGAGGTACTACTGTATTTCTTTTGTTTAAAAAAAAAAAACAACCCACCCAAAATCTGATTCTTTCACATCTTTCAGTGCTGGAAGAACATATGTAAAAGAGACCATATTGTTCCAAAGAAGCAACAGACTGATTACGGAATGTGAAAATTACTATTATCAATCAGCCTATCAATTTATTATCGCCCATATTATTCTGCAAAGAATCTTAATGCAACCCATCCAGGAACAAGTACAAATAGGATGGGGAGGGAATAGGTGGTGGCGCAGGGGGGAGGGGGATGACAGGAAACCAGCAGCCTTTCAAACTGATAGCAAACCTTATAGATGAAAATTGCACGCACACAGCTCTGGGGAGGGGGCGGGCTAACATAACGCTTTCATTACAAAACCATCAGTATACCGTGCACACAAATTTCCTTGAACGTTAGCACCAGCACACAGCATGGATGGGCAAATGCTGAGGCCCAAAGATAGTGGAGGGGGCACCAATCCAGCCTGATACTGAGCTTCTAATGCTGCAGAAGCACTTGGCACAGCAGATGCAGCCCCAGTGCCCCTAACATATATAAAGTGTGGCTACCTTTGAAGGTGACCTGGAAACTACAACTAATCCAGAATGCGGCAGCTAGACGGGTGACTGGGAGTGACTGCCGAGACCACATAACACCGGTCCTGAAAGACCTACGGTGGCTCCCAGTACGTTTCCAGGCACAATTCAAAGTGTTGGTGCTGACCTATAAAGCCCTAAATGGACCCTGGGCCTGTATACCTGAAGGAGCGTTTCCACCCCCCATCATTCAGCCCGGACACTGAGGTCCAGCTCCAAGGGCCTTCTGGCGCTTCCCTCACTGCAAGAAGTGAGGTTACAGGGAACCAGGCAGAGGGCCGTCTCGGTAGTGTCGCCCGCCCTGTGGAACACCCTCCTGTCAGATGTGGAGTAAATAAACAACTATCTGACTTTTAGAAGACATCTGAAGGCAGTTTTTAATGTCTGATATTTTATTGCATTTTTAATATTTTGTTGGCAGCTGCCCAGAGTGGCTGGGGAAACCCAGCCAGATGAGCGGGGTATAAATATTATTATTACAGTGGTACCTCAGGTTAAGAACTTAATTCGTTCTGGAGGTCCGTTCTTAACCTGAAACTGTTCTTAACCTGAGGTACCGCTTTAGCTAATGAGGCCTCCCGTCACACCGCTGCTGCATGATTTCTGTTCTCATGCTGAAGCAAAGGTCTTAACCCGAGGTACTATTTCTGGGTTAGCGGAGTCTGTAACCTGAAGCGTCTGTACCCGGAAGCGCCTGTAACCCGAGGTACCACTGTATTATTATTATTATTATTATTATTATTATTATTATTTAGACGAGGAGGCTCTGCCTGTGCTACTTTGGGTAGGCTAGCAGAAGTACCAGCAGACAGCTAGCGAAAAGAACAAATACTGCTTCCTGTGCTTTTTCTGGTTCCCTGGTACCTTCACAAAACCCCTTCTTTGGCGCTTGAGGGATTCCCCATTCACTGCCACTTATCCACTCATGGTAAGACAGGTGACAGCTCCTCCTCCACCAAACACAGTCCAGTGAGCTCACACAAGTGGTAAGCCATGGGAGACAAGCATGGTGGGCATGTCCATGGAAGGGGCAAGCCCACAGAGGAACTAGAGGACGGCACCATGCTCAAGGTCCCCTTGAACCTGCAGTCAGCCTGGACTGTGGTACAGATCTTCTGAACACACACTGGCTTCTGGTTTCAACATTAGTACAAACCCCTACAGTGGAAGAGCCCGCTCTACAGCCTGCTTCTTCCCTTGAATTCCTGGCAAGTTTTGAGCCATCAGTGCTGCCAGCCCCTCACCCTAGAAGTAGCTCCAGATTTTCCCCACCACAGGGAACCAAGAAATTACTGCATGTGTTGCTGTTGTTTTGTACCTTTGGCACTTTGTCCTATAACCTGCAGATAGCTATCATACAATCCCACGTTTCAAAGGACCTGGATTTAACGAGATGGCCAACATTCATGAGTTAAAATTGACGGCACAATAAGGTGGTACTAACATTGTTTACATTCACTGCAACAGGGCCACATATTCCCTTTCCATATGCCTGAATTTGCCCTCTGCATCCTTTAGTCAACCCAAATGAAATGATCGTATTAGAGCCATCAGAGTAATGCTCTCTTAATGAACCATCAGAAGCTGACAAACATGCAGTCTGAATTGAGCCGAATTAGATCAAAAACTCTTAAAGTTCATTGCAATCGTCTTGGACTACTTGCTGTCATCTTCTCACTCAAACAAACTGCTTGTCTGAACACGCACAGTCAATTTCACACTTCTGAGAAATATTCTGGTAACAGAAGTGATAAACAAGTATGTCTGTCACATTAAAGCAACAAATTTTAAAATGGAGATAAGATGTTTCTATTTTTCTTTTCTTTTTTTTGGTTAAATATTGGTGGAGGGAGTTTCCACCCTCCAATGGTTTAAGTTATTTATTTATTGTTAAAATTAAGGTCGCTAACAACGTGAATCAGAAACAGTAATGGATGCACACAAGCATACAAAATTCATGACAACAACAACATACTAAAGCAGCCCCCCAAAACTAAAAAAAGTCATAGTTTGTTTAGTGTTTTCCTCAAGGCCATCCTTGGATGAATTCCCTAAGCCTGTAAACCTTCAGATGCTGTTGGACTAGAACTTCCATAATCCCTGAACACAGTCTGGGGCTGAAGGAACTGGAGTTCAAAATACATTTGGAGACCCACAGGTTCCCAACCCCATCCCAAACCAGCAGACCAAAGCTAGCCAACATAATGCCCTCCAGATCTTGTCTGACTACAATTCCCAGCATCCTGGTCCATTGCCATTCTGGCTGGGGCTGATGAGATTTGTAGTCCAACAACAGGAGGCCACCATGTTTGTTATCACTGCTTTCCTATAGAAGATAAGTAAATATATGAACCCAGCTGCCAAAATAAGTTTCTCATGTCCATCTTTTGGCATTCAAAAGAAGAAAAACCCAAAACACTCAGTATCATCCCCTGCAAATTCAGTGAATAGAAATCCGTACCTTTTCTCTGACAAAGGTAAGTGCAATGTGATTTTCTTATTAAGCATATTCCCAACTCTTCAATTCCGCAACCCCAGTATTTATTCATGTGGTTAGAAATCATTTCACTTTAGATAATTCAGAACTGTGATCCGTGACGTGCAACTGCTATTGGTACAAAGCGATCTTCTATCACCGGAGGACTTGAATTTTACAATACTGAACATTTATTTCATCTTGGACTGTATATTTTTCACTGTATCCAAACTGAGGTGGTCTCTGTGCTTTCAAGAGATTAGAATGTGCTACAGAAAAGTGCATAAATAAGCCCCAATCAGAAACTAAAAATGCCTTTAGGCCTACATACATAAATCTGGACTCGCAGAATTAATGCATAAATTTATGAACACCGACTCTGAAGCTTTAACCCCAATAGTCAGCTTGACATATGATCTCTTAATTTTGCATAGGTGGGAGGGAGTGGTTGCCAGGAAACTGGTAAAATTGTTTGCGTTTAAATTGGATTTACCACTTGAGAGGCTTCGTTGGGAACAAGTGTTCCAGTTCCACAAAACAGCTTATGAATTTGGATTCCTTGAAATGAGCGTGAAAAAAAGGGAAGGGTAAGGCAGTACTCCTTGCAAAATGGTTGCCCTTGTGGTTTCGGCCATCAAGTGTTTATGTATCATTTATATATAGAAAGCACTTTCTTATAACACCAGTTTTAGTTGAACACTAAAGCTGCAACCCAACACATACTTGGCTAGGAGTAAGATGCCTTGAATTCCCTGTGACTCACTTCTGGGTTAATAAATACATACAGAGTTATAATAATGACACAAAAATGTTTGTCGCCTCCTCCTCCCCCCCACTCTGCTGCTGAAATCTGCTGAAAAGAGATTAACAGGACAATCCTAACTATGTCTATGCAGAAGTAAGTCCTATGGATTTCAGTGGGGCTTACTCCCAGCTAAGTGGGGCGAGTCGCTTACTTGCGAGTTTGTCTCATTAAACTAGTTAAAGGTAAAGATAAAAGGACCCCTGACAGTTAAGTCCAGTCACAGACAACTCTGGGGTTGTGGCACTCATCTCGCTTTAGTGGCCGAGGGAGCCGGCATTTGTCCGCAGATAACTTCTGGATCCTGTGGCCACCATGACTTCTGGCGAAACCAGAGCAGTGCACAGAAACGCCGCTTACCTTCCTGCCGGAGTGGTACCTATTTATCTACTTGCACTTTGACATGCTTTCGAACTGCTAGGTTGGCAGGAGCAGGGACCGAGCAACGGGAGCTCACCCTGTTGCGGGGATTTGAACCACCGACCTTCTGATCGGCAAGCCCTAGGCTCAGCTGTTTAGACCACAGCGCCACCTGTGTCCCTATTAAACTAGTTAAAGGTAGAAGTTAAGGGACCCCTGACCATTAGGTCCAGTTGTGACCGACTCTGGGGTTGCGGCGCTCATCTCGCTTTACTGGCCGAGGGAGCCGGCGTTTGTCCGCAGATAGCTTCTGGATCCTGTGGCCACCATGACTAAGCCGCTTCTGGCGAAACCAGAGCAGTGCACAGAAACGCCGTTTACCTTCCTGACGGAGTGGTACCTATTTATCTACTTGCACTTTGACATGCTTTCGAACTGCTAGGTTGGCAGGAGCAGGGACCGAGCAACGGGAGCTCACCCTGTTGCGGGGATTTGAACCACCGACCTTCTGATCGGCAAGCCCTAGGCTCAGCTGTTTAGACCACAGCGCCACCTGTGTTCCTATTAAACTAGTTAAAGGTAGAAGTTAAGGGACCCCTGACCATTAGGTCCAGTTGTGACCGACTCTGGGGTTGCGGCGCTCATCTCGCTTTACTGGCCGAGGGAGCCGGCGTTTGTCCGCAGATAGCTTCTGGATCCTGTGGCCACCATGACTAAGACGCTTCTGGCGAAACCAGAGCAGTGCACAGAAACGCCGTTTACCTTCCTGACGGAGTGGTACCTATTTATCTACTTGCACTTTGACATGCTTTCGAACTGCTAGGTTGGCAGGAGCAGGGACCGAGCAACGGGAGCTCACCCCGGCGAGGGGATTCGACCCACTGACCTCCTGTTCAGCAAGTCCTAGGCTCTGTGGTTTAACCCACAGTGCCACCCACGTCCCGTTATTAAACTAGTTACTTCTGAGTAAAACTGTATCTGGGGTGGAGAAGAATACTCAGACCCGTCTTTCCAGTTAAATGCAAACTTTCTTAATTTGAGGAGAGATTTGACGGATTCGCCCATTCCTAACTATACAGGACTGCACTAGAAGTGGGGGTTGTATTCAACAAAGTCCAACTCAGAGTAATCCCTTTGAAATTAATGCAGCTAAGTGTGTCACTTCAAGGGGTCAATTCTGAGTAGGACTGGAGCTGAATACCACCCTATGTCTCCTCTGCCATTAATAACTCCCAGGGAATAATCTGTGATGCTCTCTCTGTCTGCATGGCTCTGTCAGTAATGCAAAACAAAGTTCACTGCTACAAACAAACAAACAAACAAACAAATCCTGCTTTAAAACAAACTACTTTAAAACAAATAAACCCTCTGCTTCAACACTACTGCAAGCCTCCCAGCATAACACAAGCACTCATTCCTGCTCCTGAACACAGCTTCACTTTTGACCTTTTTTGCCTTTAGTTATGGCGCAAAGGTTTTTATTCAGCCATTCGGCTTCTTCCATAACCCTGAAGTGAAGCATCAAATTTGATTAATGCCAAAGGCCACGGCTAGACAATTACGTCTGTGGCACAACAGGAGCACTCTCCCTCTTTCTACCTTCCTCTGGCTGTCTTCCTGACCCAGCTCTGGTAGCTTGGTCACTGTACAGATATAATGGATGGGGGGGGGGCAATGGAGGAGGCCTCACGGCAAGGGGAAAATAAGCCTTGCGTTGTTCTGTTTACTGAATGCCCCCTTGCCGTTGCATTCCCACTTCTACGCAGGTCAGTAGCGCTGGGAAGCCAAACTGATCAAATTGCAAGTGGACTTTTGATCTAGTCAATATTGCTCCTGAGGGAAAGTTTGTAAAAGCATTGCACTTTCCTTTAGTGGACCCATCTTTTCAGAGCAGTTTTAAAAATGCACTTATGGGGATGAAGAAGCCTTTGGGAATGGTAGGCAGTGTGCACAGCAGTCTGCCTCAGTGTGGGGAGAAATTAGCACGCTCCCCACAACATGGAAGTGTATGCTAAGAATTGTTGCTCTCTGAAGTGCGGTGCACTTTATTATTGCCCTAAGACCTTCGTAGCTATACTTATGGTGATCAACTCACACAAAGGCAGGCAGTTTGCTAGGGCACAGGGACCTGGAATGTGAGGGGGCCCTGGTGGTTTCGATTTTCTCTCAGTTTTTCTTCCACAACAACCACATTCTAAGACTCAGTTTTCTATAAAAGTCACGTACCAGCCATCATGTTCTTAGGTCAGTTTGACTTTGGCTTCCTGGCTGAACCAAACCACACAGACAATACAGTCGAAATAATTAAAAAATTAAAAAAATAGTCCAGTAGCACCTTAGAGACCAACTAAGTTTGTTCTGGGTATCTCTGCACTCTGTTCTGATATATTATTATCTCCACATACCCACAAAGATGTATGCTTCAAGTTAACTAAATATTTCCAGAAACATCTTGGTGGACTAGAAAGACATGCAAATATATACCAGGAGTTGTTTCCACCCCAAAACATCTCTTGGAACTCTGCTAAGTCACAGAGTGGTTCGAATCCTTTCCACCCACAGACCACTTGAAAATTGCTGCAGGGTTTGGCGAACCACTTAACAACGACAACGATGTTATTATTTATACCCCACCCATCTTATGTGCTTACAGCACATAAAAAAATTGTAAAACATGACACCTTATAAATTTCACTAAACAGGGTTGCCTTCAGATGTCTTTTAAAATTAGGATAGTTGCTTATTTCCTTGACATCTGATGGGAGGGTGTCCCACAGGGCAGGCCCTCTGCCTGGTTCCCTGTAACTTCGCTTCTCGCAATGAGGGAACCACGAGAAAGCCCTTGGAGCTGGACCTCAGTGTTCAAACTGAACGATGGGGTTGGAGATGTTCCTTCAGGTATACTGGTCCAAGGCCGTTTAAGGCTTTAAAGGTCAGCACCAACACTTTGAATTGTGCCTGGAAACGTACTGGGAGCCAATGTAGGTCTTCCAGGACCAGTGTTATGTGGTCTCGGCGGCTGCTCCCAGTCATCAGTCTAGCTGCCGCATTCTGGATTAATTGTTGTTTCCGAGTCAATGATTTGTCCTCCCACTCTGCTTTTGCAGCAATTGTAAGATGTGCTAGATGTTATGCAATTTGATGGGGATCAACCTACATTTGAGGCAAGAATATTCTTATCTTCTCTTTCATTCTTTTTTTAAAAAAACAAGAAGATTTAATTTTTATTTTAAAAGCCTTCAGATTTGCCCATAGCTCTGGTAGCACAGCAGCAGAGTTCCTCTGAAGGTGCATCTCAAAAGTGATTTTCCAGTTGGGTTCACTCCACAGCTTTCTGAGTCTGATTGCATCCTGTCTTATGTTTTTCCATAAGTTTCCACTGTGAACGTAACTCTGTACAGGCCACTCATTAGTTGAATCCCTGTTTATTTATTATCATTTTATTTAAGACCACCCGTTCAACAAAATGCTCTGGGCCTTCAGAAGTTCAAACAATATGTAATTAAAACAGTAAAGTCTTAAAACATGTTTTTTTTAATCCAAACCAATTCAGTATCCCCGCTTAAAAGAAAAAGATAACCAGGAAAATTTATTTTTAATTATGTATTTCATAAAATTTATACATTGCTTCATTGTAAAAAAAAACCCCACAAAAAACCTCAAAGCGGTTTACGAAAAGATAAAACAAGAAATCAGGACAAAATTCCAACACAACTTTAAAACATACGAAAGTTAAAATATCAAAACAGTTTAAAATAACCTCAGCTTTCCAAGTATCTAGGTAGGCATGTCTAAGCAATAAGTCACCTGCTTGATCTCAATAGGCAGGGAGCTGCCACACTGAACAACCAAGTTCTTACCGAAAGCAGCTTAACATAATGTAAAAGCCAGTAGAAAAATCTGTTCCAGGAAGGTGGTGGAGGTTAGTTCTAAAAGACCTGAGAGAATAAAATTTAAAAAACCCTTCATTTGGCACCAAAACAATATTAATATAGGCACCATGTGAGCGCTGCTGAGGAGAGAATTCCTCAGGGTGAATCAGGGTGCCAACACCGAAAAGGCCCTCACTTTAGTTACCATCCACCTAACCTCTTTAGGTGAGAAAACCTGAAGAAGGGCCTCTAGTGAGGATCTCAAAATCCAGGCAGCTATATACAGTTTCTTGTTCCTGTCTACATATCCAAGCAAGGAGATCCCATTACTTGAGATGTCTGAACAAATATATCACGTAATGAAGTTGTTTAAGCATGGTTGGGGCCTGTTCTGCACTCAGTACACAAAAACAAAGAAAACATCATCCCAGAATTTGAGAGGTTTTACAGTATACCCATCAAAACTCAATTTACCCTCAATATTATCTCCAAAACAAAGGAACTATTAACAGTTTCTGTGCTTCTTCTGCACCACATGTAGATATGAAGACTTGTTTATTACAGTGCAAATTTCATCAACATTTTCCTGTTACGCTTGTATGCTTTTCTCCTATTGCTATTCCAAAAAAAATAATTAACACTTCATTCAGGATTCTTTCTGCCTTACTAATCTTTTGTATTTCTTCATCCCTGCCTCACCCATATTTATTCAAAGATGGCTGACACCTTTTATTAATAATCCCACTGCACAAAGAATGTTTAGGACTGCAAATTTTGCTGCTTCAGATATTTTGTGTTTGTTGAGATTAACAAAAATAGGTTGGCACTATTGTTAAAAGTTCAGCAAAAAGCTGGGAGTTCTGAGAACGCATTGCTTTATTAAGAATTTGGATCTCACCCCATCTCTAGATTAAGGAAATGGTTCCAGTTAGGCTTGGAATGTCAATTATTATTTATATTTAATCCAATCAGACTCCTGATCTGAACTGTGGAGTATTTCTTTCCATTCTGTATTAGGGGTGAGGGAAAGATTAGTTTTTGTCTGCATTTTAATGCAAGTCCACCTCCTTCAAACTTCCTGGACCAATATACAAACCAAAATATGACTGTGCTTTCACACCTCTCTGAATTTTTCAAGGCAGTTCCCTAAACAAAAATGCATCTATTAGAGAAGAGTGTGTGTGAAAATATGTCTATTAGTGAAATGTCCATTATATTAAGGGAAACAGTTTGAAAGCAGTGTGTTTATAATTTACAAAAATATGAATATTATAAGACGTGTGCATAGAAATGCACCTGAACTTTCACACAGAATTTTGTTTTTTTAAGGTTCACAAACTGATGCAGAAATGGGGTAAATTGAATTTAAGGTTGCGGGGGGGGGTGAAAGTTAGAGCTACCAAAATTCACAGATTCTCCCAACCCTACGTCATAGGAAGATGGCTACATACAAAATGACCACAGTGTATAAAGTGCTTTAAAACTGGCAATGCATTCACGCAGCAAGCTGTATGTACACTAGGTGATTATCTCTTTATCTTTGCAAAACCATATAGCCAAATTCACAGGACTAGGCACTGCACATAAATGACTTAATATAATGGAAGCCATAAGCACGGGGAGGGATTTAAAGTGATCCATTTGGTCTGTCTAATGATTTTCCGTATGTTGGTGTACACTATTTGAACTGCACGGTGTAGTGGCTAAAAAAATGTGAATTAAGAACCTAAGAAAAGCCCTTCTGGATCACAGTGGCCAACCAGATGCCTGTTGCAAAGCCCACAAGCAGGCAAAATAACACTCCCTTTTTGCAGTTTGAAGTCACTGGTATTCAGAAGCATTACTGCCCCCAACCATGGGAGCAGAACATAGCCATCATCGCAAGTTGGTGACTATCACTGTCTCCCATGGGAACAAATTCCATAGTTTAAGTGTGTGTGTGTGTGTGTGTGTGTGTGTGTGTGTCTTTTTTAAAGTCTCGTTTGTCCATCCTAAATCCTCCTGAATCAGCTTCATTAGAAATCCATGATCTTATGCGGGAGGGAGAAAAAAACTTTCTCCAACCACCTCTGCCATGTCAACAAAGACAAACGGGTTAATGTGAAATTGTATTCATGGGGGACCTTGATTTGTCTCTTTAATGAACTAAAGTTAATTGCGGCACATCCTTCATATGCAGTAGTAGAATTCAGAGTATGTTTGTGAGGGGGGAAAGTCTCAGGCTACTCATTTTGAAGGGCGACCCCAGTAAATATCTTGGCATCTCAGGGTGGTTTTCCCCACTCTCTTTTTCCTCTTACTTGCATGATGTCAGTGAAGGTGGTGAAGGTCCTGTGTGAGTGTCTGGAGGCGGTTGGAGGATGGATGGCGGCTAACAGATTGAGGTTGAATCCTGACAAGACAGAAGTACTGTTTTGGGGGGACAGGAGGCGGGCAGGTGTGGAAGATTCCCTGGTCCTGAATGGGGTAACTGTGCCCCTGAAGGACCAGGTGCGCAGCCTGGGAGTCATTTTGGACTCACAGCTGTCCATGAAGGCACAGGTCAATTCTGTGTCCAGGGCAGCAGTCTACCAGCTCCATCTGGTACACAGGCTGAGACCCTACCTGCCCGCGGACTGTCTCGCCAGAGTGGTGCATGCTCTGGTTATCTCCCGCTTGGACTACTGCAATGCACTCTATGTGGGACTACCTTTGAAGGTGACCCGGAAACTACAACTAATCCAGAATGCGGCAGCTAGACTGGTGACTGGGAGCAGCCGCCGAGACCATATAACACCAGTCTTGAAAGACCTACACTGGCTCCCAGTACGTTTCCGAGCACAATTCAAAGTGTTAGTGCTGACCTTTAAAGCCCTAAACGGCCTCGGTCCAGTATACCTGAAGGAGCGTCTCCACCTCCATTGTTCTTCCCGGACACTGAGGTCCAGCACTGAGGGCCTTCTGGCGGTTCCCTAGCTGCGAGAAGCCAAGTTACAGGGAACCAGGCAGAGGGCCTTCTCGGTAATGGCACCTGCCCAGTGGAACGCCCTCCCACCAGATGTCAAAGAGAAAAATAACTACCAAACTTTTAGAAGACATTCTGAAGGCAGCCCTGTTTAGGGAAGCTTTTAATGTTTAATAGGTTATTGTATTTTAGTGTTTTGTTGGAAACCACCCAAAGTGGCTGGGGAAACCCAGCCAGATGGGCGGGGTATAAATAATAAATTATTATTATATATTATTATAACCGAAAACTATAGAAATATTTTGAAAATTACAATTCAGTCTATCAAAAGATTAAAGACCACACACACCATTGAACCGAGTATGGCGGGCTCCAAAACACCTCTGTGTTTGGCTTGCCTCTTGACTGACATGCCTAAGGCTGAATGGCAGCCTGAGAAGAGTCACAATTTGGCACAGCACATTGTTTGCTTGCTATTATATGGGTCCAACCTCCTACTTGAGTCAGAATTCCATGCCTAGCCACACCCTCTTTCTATCGGTATATCTAGATGTATGCAAAATATATATATATAAAATAAATATATATCATCAACCAAGTGCTATCTCCAAGTGAAGACTAAAGAAGCAACAGAATCTATTGATGACAGGCTATGCTGTGACTCGTTGCACTGGCATAAATTCATTTCCCTCTGTTTAACAGATGGACGGGAGAAGGACTTTTTAGCTTGGCTCGCACAACGATCAACAATAAGCCAAATTCTGCATAATGAATAACCGTGCTATTAGTATAAAGATGCAAGAGGCCAGCTAATTAGATGCTTGTTAGAAACATAATAACTCTGAGATAACAACCACTGGTGTAGAGAAGCCCAGACACAAAGCGTAAGGCAGTTACTACAACTCTTTTGTCCTGTCCGAGTCTGGTGAAGGAGCCAGCAGGGCAAGGTGAGCCAAAAGCCTTTTGAGCCTCTGCCTCCAGACCACCTTTCCTAGCAACACCCTCTTCATAAGAATGTATGGTCAGCTCCTTGGCCTGCAGGTGTCCTTGGTGCCCTGCCTGCTGCCCTCCCTTGTGCCATTGAACCAGTGAGATGGGCTTGGAGGCACTTGGTCCTCAGGTCCAGGAGAAGGCATCTGCAAGGGTTCTGTCTCCAAACCCCTGAGGCCTGATGCTCTGGGATCTGGTCCATAAGGCTGCTACCAAGCAACCCAGGATTTAGTTGCTCCCTTGTCATCTGGATCAGGATCGGAGGAAGATACCCAAACTGGCTTCTTAAGTTTTCCAAAAAAACAACAACTTTAGAATGATCTTTATGTATGGAACCACGGCGGCCAGAATTCTGGTAGCAAAAAATTGGAAAGGTGACTTAATTCCTACAAAGGTTGACTGGCAAGTGAAGATGATAGAATACCTGAAACTTGCAAAAATGACTGGGAGAATAAGATGAAACTCAAATCAGAAAGTGAGTAAAGAATGGACAATATTTAAAGAATATTTAAAACAATACTGTGAAAATGCAAATCTCCTGGCAGGTATAGATTGAGTCTTGAATATTAAAGAAAATTGTAAACATAAAAATTGTTCCTGATATAACAGGATATTTATATAATATAACATATATAATAGGAAGTGCGTATAGGTTAAGAATATTTAGAAAGCACAATGAGGTGATTTGGAAGTCAAAAATATGTGTGATGTTAGATGATGTGTTAATGTTTAGTTGTCATTTTGGTATTGTTTTTGTCTGTTTGTGTTGTATGTTTTGCAATAAAGATAATAAATAAACAAAAACAAACTGACTTCTTAACTATGTGACCTCTGACACTTTGTCTTCATCGTTGCTGGACTTTGGGGTCATGAAAATTTTTCTCCCCTTTCCAATCCCATAAAGACTTAGGAATAAGCACACTTATTATCTCATACTGGGATCTGTCCATCACTAAGGGTTTGTCCACATTTACCTTTCTTCTTCTTTTTTTGCTCTGGAGCTTATCCCGCAAAAACCTGCTCTTTAAAGTTGAATTGGAGCAACTATGGAAAACCAGAATGGCTGTTTGTTGCATTTCAGCTTTAAATAACAAGGTTTTGTGGGGTAAGCTCTGAGGTAAAAAGAGAGAGAGAGAGAGAGAGAGAGAGAGAGAGAGAGAGAGAGAGAGAGCAGGGACATGGAGCTTTGAAGCATGAACGTGTGCCTTGAAAGAGCATGGTGAAAGGAAAGCATGGATGAACCTTAAGACTGCTACAAGAAAAACAACATTCCTTCCCTCCTTATCTGCCATCATCTTCCCTTTTCCTACATGGTGCCAGAGCAGAGGAACTGAAAGCAGCAGCAGTAGCAAGGTCCCTCTCCTCCTTTCTTGCCAGATGCAACTGCTTCAGGTTTTACCCCACCTCTTTGGCATCCAGAATGGTTTCTACTTGCTGTGGAAACGGCTTGAAAAACGAACGTGAATCTCTTATTAGAGTGCCCACAGGGGGGGGGGATTACGGAGGGGGGGGGAGAATGATCAGCAGCATATGCAATCTTGTTCCCCAGGCCCACGCCATGTACCCCGTAAGGCCCTAAGCCCCCTTCACTTCTCCAAAATTCACTTGGAGGTACAGCAGGAACCAGGACCAGATTTAGGTTTGATGAGGCCCTAAGCTATTGAAGGTAATGGGGCCCTTTATATGTCCAGCTGTCTTTTGTCAACAACAAATTGTCACTGTTTTTTGTGTTGAATATATGCTATATGGTAATTTATGGACCTAACAGGTATCTAAAGCTATTTGCACATGCAGAATGTAGGCACCCTATATCTAGAAATGAGCAAACCAGTGATATTCTAGGAAGCAGGCTAGCAGGTGGAGGCCATGACTTACATCATAGGAGCCTACAAAACACAAAACACTGTTGCTGTATGTAGGTTTTATTTTTTTATCTTGTATTTTGGAAATGTACATCCAGGGTTTTTTCCCTTTAAATTTTTTGGGGTCCCCCAAGAGAGTGGTGCCCTAAGCTACAGCTTATTTAGCTTATATGTAAATCCGGCACTGGCAGGAACTGCAAAAGCAGTGGCAGCAGCAAGCTTTCTCTCTGCTTGTCTCTGTCCAGCCCAGAGTGGCTGGGGCAACCCACTCAGATGGGTGGGGTACAAATAATAAATTGTTGTTGCTTATTACTTTTGCCTGGGGTCTCTGCATCCCTCTCAATGGCATCTGAGAATGGACTCTGTAGCCCTAGAGAGTGACATTTCCCAGGATTCCTTTGTGCTTGTGATGCTGATGATAATACCTCTTCCTTGTCTGGATTGAGGAGCAAGAAATTTGTGGGTGGGGGGCATGGATTTGTAGAAACTAGCCTACTATGGAAAGGTGAAAATCTGTATCTCTAAGTTTAACAGCTATGCATACACCAGTCTTCCAAACGCACAAGTGTTTTATTTGAAAAGAAGGTAGAATTAACAACAAGGAGACTACTTAATCTGGTTTGGGATCACTGAATTTGGTTTGTTCCCTTCTTCTTTGCACATGGAAGAGCACAGAATTTCTCTTTTAATTAAAAATAAACCAATCAAAATTGAGGGGCATCTTGTAAATGCTTCTTCCCTTTCAGGATGGGAAAGGCATTAAGTAGCTGGGGTGACATCAGCAAGATAATTCTCAGTGACTTCCTGTACGGTAGATACATAAATCTTTGCAAGATTGAGTCCTAAGGGGATGAAATGCTGCAAAGACAGTATTGTACCGCATACGTGTGACAGTGATAAGGAAGCGCATATTCTCTCTGCAGCTGCTGGAGACTTACAGAGCGGCTGAAAAACGCAGATGCTCTCAAATTGGAAAGGACATGCGATTTCCACTCTGCACGGGAAGGGCTCTCGCCACAGGAAAAAGTCTGCCATGTGGGAGCAACTGTTTAAATCAGCTCAATACTTGGGGAATTTGGGCTACTTTCGGAAAACGCGCACCCTGTCCACAGGTCAATTTCCCTCCTGAGTAGGCTCAGCTTCAGCTGAAGCATGTTCACCGATTTCACACATTTGGCTGGAAGAAGAAAATGGCTTTTGTGAGGAGCATCTGCTGTTTTGTTAAAAATGCGGTTAAAGACATTAACAAAAGTGACATTGCCAGCTGTTCTAATGTCAGACAGCTTAGTAAAACTGTTTTATTTTATTTTATTTTCCAAAATGACAACATATGATACCGTAATCAATTACGAACCAATAACATGCTGTTAGCTGCAAAAACAGGCTGCAGTTTATAGGGGGAATGCAGGGTGGGGTGGGTGGGGGATGGAGGGGAGAATGGAAAAAGATGTTAATTAAAGTACAAATTACTTTTTATTGTTGCAAGGGTAGAATACAAGATATTATGAATTGTTGCAGGGGGGGAATTAAAAACCAAGCTGCTTTCCCAGGAGAACGTACAAAATTCCATTGAGATATATACATTTCCCAAGGACTGCTGGGGATTATGTATACAGTGGTACCTTGGCTTAAGTACTTAATTCGTTCCGGAGGTCCGTACTTAACCTGAAACTGTTCTTAACCTGAAGCACCACTTTAGCTAATGGGGCCTCCTGCTGCTGCCGTGCTACCGAAGCACGAGTTCTGTTCTCATCCTGAAGCAAAGTTCTTAACCCGAGGTACTATTTCTGGGTTAGCAGAGTCTGTAACCTGAAGCGTATGTAACCTGAAGCGTATGTAACCCGAGGTACCACTGTACAGTGGAACCTCAGCTGTCGAACGTAATCTGTTCTGGAAGACCATTTGACTTCCGAAATGTTCGACAACCGAGGCGCAATTGCCGGTTGGCAAAATCCATTGAAAAAATGGAGAAACGCACCTCGGAAGCCATTCAACTTCCGAGACATGTTCGAAGGGGGAAGCATTCAGCGTGCGGGTTCCGAATTGTTCAGCTTCTGAAGTGTTCGACAACCGAGGTTCCACTGTATAGACCAGGCAAAGTGTAGAGCTCCCTCTTCATGGAATGATTGTGTGTATATTCTCGACGAGGCCTGGTGAATGTGCACAATGGCTGGTCGTTATGCATGTTAACAGCTCGACTTACACTCCCCTTAACATATATATCCTGAGTAAACTCTCCTGACATACAAATGTCATTTTTGCTTCCATAAAATATGCATAGCAGCAATGCGATATGACAGGCTGTGCATTTCAGGGCAATTAAAGACAGCCGCAGGTGGTTGAAGTGCCTTGCTCCTTGGCCTCCTGCCTTGGCCAACTACCCCAGTCCCCCAGAGGTATGCTGTAATCACCCAGAAACACAATGCCTGTTGCACGCTATTGCTTTAACTGCCTTCCTCTTGTATTTCCATCATTTACAATTATTAGATGATTAGCAGGTGATGGGTTAGAAGCATTACCACAATGACATTATTATAGAGCGGTGTCCTTTGAAACGCTCAGATCCTTGCGGAGAACACAGCTGCTTTCAACAACGACAGCTGTCACATTAATCAATTTAGGAGAGGAGTTCCTTCCTTTCTTTTCTAAAGCAAAGGACATACGCCCAACAAGTAAAGAAATCTGATGCGTTTCAAATATTTGCAATCTTCAATTAGGGCCAAGGCAGGCAAGCTTTGAATATCTACCCAAAGTCGTAAAAGAGGGGGCATTGAGGGTGGGGTGGGGAAGAGGTGTGAGGAGGGGCATCTGTTTGTGCAAAGGTGATTATTATTATTTTGATTATCCTTTGAGTTTTGGATCACACATTTCTCCTCCAACTGAAACTCAAGTCTTACCACGGGGATCACAGTACAGACCCAAGTATGTACACCTAATAAGCCAATAGTCAAGCATGCCTCGACTAAAAAATAAAATATTGAAATTGTAAATAGAAAATGACATTATTATTATTATTATTATTATTATTATTGATACCCCGCCCATTCAGGTATACTGGACCAAGGCCATTTAGGGATTTAAAGGTCAGCACCAACACTTTGAATTGTGCTCAGAAATGGGGCGGGGGGGATATGATCCAGCTGTTCTAGGGTTTTTTCTTAAACTTCTAAATTCATAGGCTCAGAATTGGAGCAGGTCTTGTAGGTCAGGAGGCAGGAAATCTAGAACTTGACAATCCCCAACATTTAGCTCTCCAGCTTCCGTTTGAGCAGCTCTAGCAAGGGACCAACAATGGTTGACCTTACTCCAAGGTTGCAACCACACCATACATTTAAAACACTCTTTTACCATTTCAACCATCATGCTGTGGGTGTGGAAGTGCCCCAAATGTTTAACTGTGATCTACCCTCCTACCACTTCCAAACCAGCCCAAAACTATGTGGGTGAAATTCTTTAGGGGTTTTTTACATTTCTACAGTTGTGAGCTTTGTGTGGTGCGAAACCAGCCACGTTTCAAAGGATAGAATTCAATGCTAGTCATCCTAATCAGAATAGACCCATTGAAGACAGGTCCATTCATTTCAGTAGGTCTACTCTGAGTAGGACTTAACTGAATTCCATCCAGTGTTCCAATAAGCTATTTTCACGATGCAATCCTACCATAGGGTGTTGGCTTTTTACAGTATAGTAACGCTGCAGAGAGCTTGCTGGGGAGACCATGCATTAAAAAGAAAGGACTCAAAAAGTACTTAAAGAAGGTTTTAATAAGAAAAACAAAAACTCCATTAACACTAAATATATTAACAAACAAACATGACCCAACCACCAACCCATCCCCCAGGGTAATGGGAGAGCTAGATGCTGCTCCTTATATACTCTACCCAAATGCTGACACGCCTTAATCAAATACAACTCAGCAGCACCTGCTATGTTTCACAGCTGTAAAGCTGGGTCTCGTTATCTTGCTCTGGCCCTTGCTCTGGCCCCTTAAAGACATACACATGGAGTGGAACAATGATGAACCTTTACATTTAAAGAAACCACTCAACATTTCCCCTGCGGTTCATCATTGTGGAACAAAAACATAAAGAATACTTTGTACATGTTTTTCATGTGTAACCTTTGTCAATACTTGATGTAAACAGCAACCTATGGTGTTTGGTATGTTTAAGGTACATTACCACTCTCTTAAGAGCAGAGAAACATTGCGTAGTGGGCTTTTCCACATTGTGATGCATCTTTTAACAAAAGCTTAACTGTTTCATATTTTACACTTGGTGAATAGCACAAATCATAATCTTCGCCTGGAATTTGTTGAAAACCTCTAGCAACTAGTCTTGCCTTGTACCTTACAACTTCATTTTTGTCATTCATTTTAACTCTATAAACCCATTTTGAATCAATAAGTCTCATATCTGGGGTTTGTGGTACGAGAGACCAAGTGTTATGCTCTTTTAAAGAAGCTATCTCAGAGTTCATAGCTTTATACCAATTTACAGCTTGGTGCTTAGGTAAATTCTGAACATCACTGTAGCTTTTTGGCTCAAAAACCACCTTATTGGCATACACAGTATTAAAATGTTCATCTGCAAAACGTTGTGGTTTCTGCCTCTTTCTATCTGAACGTCTCAGTCCGGAAGGAGAGTCAGACTCCTCAGACTTAATGGGACTCGATGAACTACTAGTTTCAGGTTGTAAATTATCATTGTCAGACTGAAGAGGTGCCTGTAGGCTAAGCTCACGGTCAGAAAACTCAAGAGAATCTAACCTCCCCTCAGGTGCCTGTGACTTTAAGTCAAACAAATTATCAGATTCAACAGGCTTTTTGTCTTTTTCTATTAATTCAGAATCACCATTTCCTCCTCCTGCTGCTTCTTCTACCTCTTCTTCCTCAGTATCATTTATACCATTAGTATCTTGGAAAACAGCAACTCCATTCCAATTTACAGTTTGTATCATGCTTCTGGTAATATGAAATTTGCCAGTTGCTGGTATGTAAATTCTGTACGCCCCCTGCTGGTAGCCCATTAATTTTCCCTGAACACTACGTTCACCCAATTTCTGCTTAGCGGGATAATGCATAATTACATCTGAACCCCAAATACGTAGGTATTTCAGATTAGGGCGTTTTTTAAACAGCTTCTCATAGGGGGTGACATCTAAACCAGAATGATAACTGCGATTTCTAACATAACAAAAGGCATTGAGTGCTTCAGCCCAAAAGACTTTGGGCAGATTAGCATCGTGCAGATAAGTTTTAACCCCTGCCTGCAGGTCACGCTGCACAACTTCAACAAGCCCATTTTGCCAGGGACTTCGGGGGCAAGATAACTCATGAGTAGTCCCCTGCGCTTCCAGGAATTTCTCAAAATCTTCAGAAACAAATTCCCCACCCCGGTCAGAAAAAAGGTTCTTAATTGGTTTGTTAAAGTGTGTTTTTACCCAGTTGCAAAAAACCTTGTACTTCTCAAATGCTTGGGACTTCTCAGCTATTGCATAAGTCCAACAATATCTACTATACTGGTCTATGAGAGTAAGCCAGTACTTTGAACCTCCTAATGATGGTGAGAGTGGCCCAACTAAATCACAATGTACACGCTCAAATGCCTCAGTTACTTTCCTATCTGAGCACCTACCCTTGCGTGCAACCTTAATCTTATTCTTGCAACAGGATAGACACTGCATAAAGAATTTGCATGGTTTTAAGTTGAGGCCATCGACAATATTCTTTGTCTTAATTACATCAGCAAAATTCAGGTGTCCCAGAATTCTGTGCACCATGTGGACACACCCAGAATGTGGTCTTACATTCCTCAACCCCTGGCTTGACTGTGCTGCTCTGCAATTTATAGGCGATTGGGAGTAGGTGCGAAAATACAGTCTATATAAACCATCAGATTCCCGGGCATACAATAGACGTTTGTTCCCATCCAAAAACTCACACATTGATTTTAAGAAACGCACAGTTATGCCTTGACGGGCAAAGCACCTTACTGACAATAAATTGTCCACTGACGGGCAGTAAATGCAGTTCGCTATTGTAATGTTTAAAGAGTCAAGTTTAACGGTACCCCTGCCAAGTGACTGCAAGACTTGTGAATTGGCTAAATGTACATTACCAATTTCCTCTTCGAAAGAAATAAACAAGCTTCGATCATTGCAGATATGCTGCGATGCTCCTGAGTCGATAACAAAAGACTTCCACTTGGCACCTTTAATTCTTTTACGATCTTTAGTCCGAGCGTGAAAAGCTCGCGGCTCGTTTTGACGAACAGAAACAGGCTTGGGAGTACTTTGCTTTCTTTTGGCTCTGCAGTCCCTTGCAAAATGTCCTTGCTTATTGCAGATCCAACAACGCTTTGCAGCTTTAAATGCAGTTGTATCACCACAGGTTTGCATATGGCGTTCCTCATTCTTTCTGGAAACAGGAGTGCTTATGGCACAAGCCTCCCTTCTATCCAACTCGCCCATTAATCTTGCCGTTACCCCTTCCACAGTTAATTGTGCTGGTGGAACGGCAGATATCTGGCTAGCTATACCATCAAAGTCCTCATTAAGGGAACAAAGGATGATAAAAACATACTGAATATCAGGTATCTCCATGTCCCTTCGAATTAACTCGCCGCGTATTGCCTCCAGACGTCTCAAGTGTGCTGCCAAATCACCACCAGGCTGCAACTTCGTCTGGTACAACTGCTTGAAAAATGTCAATGCAGACGCTGACTCTTTTCTAACATGCACTGCTGCAAGACTGTCCCACATTTCTTTGGCAGTTTTCTTATTTCTTATATAGACTACTTGCTGGTCGCTGACTGCCAAATTAATTATCGCCCTGGCTTTTGCATCTCCTTTCGACCAAGCATTAGTTACAGGGTTAGGAGGGTCATCAGTTACATAGGTCCATACTTCTCTAGAGGTCAAAAGCGCCTCCACCCGAAAAGACCATAAACTATAGTTCTCATCTGTTAGCTGTGGGAAGACCAGAGCCTTCTCAGCTTCTGCAACCCGGTCAACCATTCTGGAACTCTTCCAGACCCACAAAAACTACGCTAACAGGAGAAGGAGTTTTCAAACCTTTCTCAGAGTCCAAAAATATGCAGTCATCCACTCAGCAGCTGGGCCCATAACCAAAGATGTTGGCTTTTTACAGTATAGTAACGCTGCAGAGAGCTTGCTGGGGAGACCATGCATTAAAAAGAAAGGACTCAAAAAGTACTTAAAGAAGGTTTTAATAAGAAAAACAAAAACTCCATTAACACTAAATATATTAACAAACAAACATGACCCAACCACCAACCCATCCCCCAGGGTAATGGGAGAGCTAGATGCTGCTCCTTATATACTCTACCCAAATGCTGACACGCCTTAATCAAATACAACTCAGCAGCACCTGCTATGTTTCACAGCTGTAAAGCTGGGTCTCGTTATCTTGCTCTGGCCCTTGCTCTGGCCCCTTAAAGACATACACATGGAGTGGAACAATGATGAACCTTTACATTTAAAGAAACCACTCAACATAGGGATACAGGTGGTGCTTTGGTTAAACCACAGAGCCTAGGACTTCTGATCAGAAGGTCAGCAGTTCAAATCCCCGCAACGGGGTCAGCTCCCGTTGCTCGGTCCCAGCTCCTGCCAACCTAGCAGTTCGAAAGCACGTCAAAGTGCAAGTAGATAAATAGGTACTGCTCCGGTGGGAAGGTAAACGGCGTTTCCGTGCGCTGCTCTGGTTTGCCAGAAGCGGTTTAGTGATGCTGGCCACATGACCCGGAAGCTGTACACCGGCTCCCTCGGCCAGTAAAGGAAGATGAGCGCCGCAACCCCAGAGCCGGCCATGACTGAACCAAATGGTCAGGGGTCCCTTTACCTTTTTAATCCTACAATACACAAATTGAATTGGGCCTGATATGATATACGGCAAAAACTGCGAAGGCGATTGGGCTCCATCATGTGAAACCTGCTGTGCTACACCTGGTGACTCGCCATTGCTCACCTGGTCACAAGCCTTGTCCCATTCCAGGTACAGAACCTATTTGTCATTATGATGAAGCAGCGGGGGGCGGGCGGGGCAGGAATAACTGGCTCAAAATGTTCAGAGCAAATTCACATCATGAAGCAAAGTATGAGGGAATCAGGAATCAGTTGCTTTAAGAAGTGGGGATGATCTCCAACTAAAATACAGCTCTGCTGGGTCCCAGAGATAGATAGGAGAGTTCTGCTCACTCTATCAATCCCTTTCCCATGATTTGCTCAATTCTGGTTAAGGTATTCAATGCCAATAAAAGGATATCTTTCTAGATTTTGGGGGAGGAGTCTGATATATGTGGAGAATATCTCCATTATTTATTTACTGAGAAGCACCTCACACTTCCCTATTCCCTACCCATTACTCATTTCCCCTAACCCTTTGTCACCAGATATCCCAATATTATATATTTTCTATCTCAGTTTTTCGTCTGGTAGCTATGGTTGACTGCAGGACAGAACAGCACTGCGATCCAAATATAAAGTAATTACAGAGTAACAGGCTTCACAAATTAAAAGTGGTATTATAAAAAGCAGTAGTAATATTTCAGGCTTTGAGGTGATCTGCATAAGTCATAACACGGCTTCAAAAAAGTTATGTGATAAGCAGCCATAACTGTCAAATAAAATCTTAAAATGCAACATCTACCTTTTGATTTGCAGCAGAAAAATATTGAATGTCAAAATTTCAGACTTCAGAGGAAAAAGAAATCCATCTATTCAAACAATTACAAAAGTTGAATGAAGGTCGTATTTTATATTTTCTGCACTCAATGTAGCTTGATTGAGAGCAATTCTCATTTGCAAGAACCTTTGCTTTATAAAAGATTTTGATCTGAAGCTCTCTGCTTCCTTTTGTAACACACATACATTACATCATCATTATATCATATTAGATTATATTATGTATAGTATAGTATAGTATAGTATAGTATAGTATAGTATAGTATAGTATAGTATAGTATAAAAAGGTAAAGGGACCCCTGACCATTAGGTCCAGTCGTGACCGACTCTGGGGTTGCGGCGCTCATCTCGCTTTATTGGCCGAGGGAGCCGGCGTACAGCTTCCGGGTCATGTGGCCAGCATGACTAAGCCGCTTCTGGCAAACCAGAGCAGCACACGGAAATGCCATTTACCTTCCCGCTGGAACGGTACCTATTTATCTACTTGCACTTTGACATGCTTTCGAACTGCTAGGTTGGCAGGAGCAGGGACCAAGCAATGGGAGTTCACCCCATCACAGGGATTCGAACCGCCGACCTTCTGATCAGCAAGTCCTAGGCTCTGTGGTTTAACCCACAGTGCCACCTGCGTCCGTATAGTATAGTATAGTATAGTATAGTATAGTATAGTATAGTATAGTATAGTATATTTCTATACCATACCACAGGTGTTTGGGGTGTTAGGGGAGGGGTATTCCCTCTGGTGGGGGACACACCATGCTCCTTCTGGGGTAGTCTGCTCACCTTTGGTCCCAACCCTGCACTCAGCTCTCACCAGTGGCTCCTAGAAGCTGTCAGCATGCAACAGCAGCCACATCCCAGGAACGGCTTCAACTGGCCAGCTAAACCAGGTGAGGGTAGCCAATGGGTCTCAAGCCCTCTGTGAGTTGGGATGTCTCCTGGCATATGATAACAGGCTCCAGACAAGACCAATAATGGTCCAATGGTCAAGAAGGCGGTTTCTGCAGATGCTGTAGAGCAGCGGTTCTCAACCTGTGGGTCCCCAGATGTTGTTGGACTACAACGCCCATCATCCCTGAGCTTTGGCCTTGCCAGCTAGAGGTGATGGGAGTTGTAGTTCAACAACATCTGGGGACCCACAGGTTGAGAAAGGCTACTGTAGAGGGAAGTGAGGGGCAGACAGGGCTCATCAATCTGGGAAGGTAGCCCAACTAGGAGAAGTAAGAGACTGATCCTAAATCTCTGCTGCCTTGTGGGATATCTTCGGGGGAAGACAAGGCTAAGGAGAAAACCCCACACAAATCTGGAGTGGAGTCCCTATGTCAGTTGGATGGTGCCTTATATGTTTCCTTCTGGCAACTTCTGCAGCCAATCTGGTGCCAGATGTATTGCTCTGCTTTCCTTTGGACCACATCAGCGAGGCTAGGGGGGGGGGGCATTGTGTGGACAGCCCAGGACCTCCAAACACACTGCCCAGGCTTGTACCCCAGAGAGGTCACTTCAGTGCTGTTAACACAGAGGTTTGACTTCATCCCCAGAGGCACACTCCATTGTCTCTCGAGACAGATAGATGCCAACAACTATACCACTCTTCATCCACAAATCGCAGGGTGGTTTACAATATAAAAACACAAAATAATAAAGGTGTCCATCAGCTCTGTGCTAAGCCCAAATTACTGTGCTGTTAACAAAGCGTACTGAGTCACATTAGACACTCTCTAAAATCAAGAGTGGACCTGAGTGTCCTCAAAATGCTACTATTTGCACTTTACTAGAAAGGAACCGCTGCATTTAGTTGTAAAGTGAAACTAAGCCAACTAATGGAATGGCAAGAGCTGAAGTGGGGAGGAGATGGAGGAGGAGGGCCTCTTTTGCTTTGATGGGCAGGTCTAGGTTTACTCACAATAAATTCTTTTCCCAAAGTGCTCCAATCACAGAGGTTTAGGGGAGGGATGCTGAACCAATAAAACCATTTGTTTTGCTTTCCCCTGTTGTTCTGTGAGTGCTGCCTGGGAAAGCAAGGCATTTAGAAGAGTGGTGGGTGGCGTATTTTCCATTCCCTTTCTCTTTCCCAATAATTTAAAATCAATATTTCAGTTTGTCTTTATTACACTTGTTTCCCTTTTTCTGGTTTCCATCAGTTTGCTTGGTTACCAGTTTGCACACTTTTAGGAGAGATCAGAGATGGGTCATTCCTTTTTATTCTACCACGTTTTCCGTTTGCCAAGAAACAGCGCCTACTTCACTGGGGAACAATTTTTTTTTTTCATTTTCTGTTGCATGAGATTTTTCAACTTTTCTTATATGTTCTTTCAATGCTGATTTCAAATCTGAAATCAGTTTTTGTGTACATGCTATAGTTATCTTGCAATTTCTGACTTTTGCCGATATATCATATTTACACTGTGGCTAAGTGGACACTGACACGTTGATCTACCCTTACCACATGGTAATTCTTGTTTTCAAACTTAATTTTTCTTTTCAAGGGAATACATTTTTTTGCATACCTCCAACTGTACATAGATAGACATGTCATTTTCAATGATATACATGTCATGTTCAATGCTATATGTCACTTACATTTATACTGGAAGTATTTCACCCAGCAGTGCTTTACTGCAACTGCAGGCAAATGAGCATAATGGTCACAAATCCAATATATTCAGGACTGGCAATGTCCATAAGAAACCCAGTTGCAGCAGACTTAAACTTACAACAGCTCATAACAAGTCTAAACCTTAACACTACATACGGAACGCCACACCAGAAGGGGAAAAGATAGAAAGAGAAAGTGAAACCAGGCTCCTTCTGGACTCACTATTATAGTCAGCATGACTTTGACAGAAAGAGATAACAGAATCAGTTTAAACCAGCTGTATTCAGCTTCTCAGAAGGAATAACCCAAACATCAGGAACCTTCTGCTTGTTTCTTTCACACAGAGAAGCTTCCAGAACTCTCTTGAATTAAGAAGAATAGGAAATATTTCTACGCATCAGATCAATACTTTCTGCACTAAGAAATGCAAACTGACACTAGGCCCTGGCTGAGTCCAGATGGGGGAGCTACTACATTTCTCCAGCTGTGCTGTGGTTGGGGACTTACACTGGTGTAGCCTGGCTGAGCCAGGAACCAGCCAGCTGAGCCAGAGATCCGCCTCATCCTACTTGCTCATCACAGCAGATCTAGGATTAGTATTGCGGACTGGAAGGAGTAGGCACCAAAGCAATTGCTTCCTACAGTGATATGAAATTAGTATTAAACAATGCTAAGAAACTGTCTCCATAACTGCAGTCAAATTCATCCAAGGAACATATTCTCCAGGGAAGGTCTTAAATTCCCCAGCAGTTCAGGAGGAACTAGGGCAGGTTGTTGTTGTTGTTGTTTTAAAAAATAATTGTAAGCTCAGAGCCTTTTCCAGCCGTTGAAAACTACCAAGTCAGTCTTAGACTCTTTCATGGATGCTCAGAATATAAAATGTGTGATCCAGGAAAGAAGAAGACATCCTATGCAAAAGAGAGCTTGGTTTATTTATTTACTTCATTGCTCGCTTGCCTCTGGGAGTTCACGAAGTGCACTCTCTGAAGATGTCCCCGGGAAAGGAGTGTTGCTTAGATTTGTACACCTTACAAACAGTACCCTTGAGTCTTGCCTGAGAGTCAACTGTGAATAAATATATTTTAATGAAGCCCTCTCCTGACCTTAATACCTTAATACTTTGCCCTTGATAGTGAACTGTTGCAAGAACCCGAGGTTTATTTCACCTCTGTAGAACTGCACGCCTTTCATTCTAATTTTACATTTCAAGACGCCGGCAGATTTTGCTTCCCTTGCCATGTCTTCATGCCTGCTTCCTTGAAGACAGAACCACCTTCGTGAAAACCAGGCAAGGCAAGAAGCGAGGAGGAAAGGGAAGCTTAGAACATGCTTTTAATCTTGCCCCAGAGCCCTGATAAACAGATACACCCAGCCACACATGCCTAAAGTTTATGGGCCGTCTTTGGGGACACAAGATGTTACAAGGCAGCATACCTAATCATAAAACATAAAATGCATTGAAACAACAACAAAACCCGGACATTATAAGACAGCAGTATACTTTTGAAAACAATTGTCCACTTCATCCAAACATGTGAAGGGGGTAGGGAGAGACCTCTGGCCTATGGACCAAATAGGCCATTTCGGTCATTCTGGGGAACCCACGCTGACCTACCTTGCACCAGATGTCATACCTGATATCTATTTTTTTGTAAGCTGCTTTAAGGATTGTTTTTTACAGTGTATAAATTTTAAGGTTGGGGTTTCAAAGGAACAATCGGGAGATTAAAGTGGGCTCCCAATAGCTGCCCAGAGTGGCTGGGGGAACCCAGCCAGATGGGCGGGGTAGAAATAATAAATTGTTGTTGTTGTTGTTCCCAATTGCACCTACAGACACACCGTTAAGATCACTCGGCTATGAGTGATCACCAAAGAAGAAGCAGCTTTCTGCTGGAACAAGGCTTGTTCCCAACAGCACATCAGCTTTAGGACAATACAAATGGCCCTTTCTCAAGGAGGAAGAAGTGGTTTGATGAAACTGCTTCTCTCTCCCAGCACACTTACTCCAGTAATACAGACCCTCCAAGTGTCCCTATTTTCCAGGGACATCTGTTATTTAGAGAAGCCGTCCTGGTTTCTGATTTGATCCCGGAATGACCCACTTTTCCTTAGGATGTCCCTATTTTCATTGGAGAAATGTTGGATGGTATGGAGTTATCTGACCCTTGAGCCATCTGAAGGCAATCCTGTATAGGGAAGGGTGTTTTTTTTAAATGTTTAATGTTTTGTTATGTTTTTATATATGTTGGGAACTGCCCAGAGTGGCTGGGGCAACCCAGTAAGATGTGTGGGGTAAAAATAGTAAAATTATCATTATGGAATGGAGTATCCCTATTTTCATTGGAGAAATGTTGGAGGGTATGGTAACAGCAGTGGCAGTCACAGCAGGAGAAGAAATAATGTGTTTCAAAATGCAGGCTTTCTTCTGTCACTTAGCTTGGGGGAGTTGTAGATAGGTAGCCGTGTTGGTCTGCCATAGTCAAAATAAAAAATTCCTTCCAGTAGCACCTTAAAGACCAACTAAGTTAGTTCTTGGTATGAGCTTTCGTGTGCATGCACACTTCTTCAGATACACTTCTGTATACACTTCTTTTGTGTATCTGAAGAAGTGTGCATGCACACGAAAGCTCATACCAAGAACTAACTTAGTTGGTCTTTAAGGTGCTACTGGAAGGAATTTTTTATTTTAGCTTGGGGGAGTTGGTGATGGGAAGGGAATAATTATTTTGCATTCCGGCAGGATCCCCACACCACTCCTTTGAAGCTCTGCTGGGTTTCCGAGCCTCCCCACACCTAGTAAAACTCGCTCCATGGTGCTTCTTTCAACCTCCAAATTGGAGCACATTGCAGTAGTTTAGTATGGATATGACCAGTGCAGGTGTGCACGGGTGACAAAAATTAAGGTTCCTATGGGGGGCAACCTCCATTTACGAATGATTTATAAAGGCATTGCCTTCTATAACTTGGGACAGGTATGAAAGTCCATGTCCACATTCCACCATTTCGACATTTTTCAAAAGTCCCAGGGCTGAACGGGCAGCATGACTGATCTGTCCTGACAACCCGCAATGGTTTATTTCCTAGCCGCCACAAGTAGCCAGATTAATTAAATCGCTCACACCCACTGAGCAGATTTTGCCATGTCTTTCCATGCCCAACCCAACGTCCTAATACACTTCCCAGTGCCCAGGTCAACAAATGATCTAGCAATGCATTTTGAAAGTGCGTGATCGTCTTCCAGAGGGGATAGCTACTTACTGGTCATGGCTGGCTCCCATCTAATTAGCCATGCTGGGCCTGAAATATTACAGCCCCCCTGAAATATACTTGGAGTCCTGTATATTTTATGCTCTTTATTGCAGCTTGTAAAACAGTGATTGATTTGCCCCCCCAAACCTCATGCTTTTATATACATTATTTACACAATGAGTCCCGTCTGATTGGCTGGTTCTGCTTCCCTCCTGGAGCCTGATTGGTCTTTTCCTACAAGCCAATCAGTTGTTGCATTCTAGGATCCTACTTGCCTATTGTTCTAGCATCCAAGCTTAGTACATAACACACACACACACCCCACACACATCGCCGCAGTTCCCCAAAGTGTGCAACAAATCATTGTGTTAATTAATATTGGTTATAAGCATCGATCTACCTATCAATAAAAAATATAGCTACAACAACAATGTCCTTGCCAATAAGTGTAAACAAGGAAGAGAATAGCTGGGTGGAATTGTTTTGGGTTGCCTTTCTCATATATTTATTTCCTTTATGTAAGGGTCGCTGTGAATGTCTTTGGCTATATCCACTTAGCCTGGCAATTGAATTACACATAAAACTGGGTCTAAAACTTAAAGGTCAAAGGCTGCTCCTACAACAATAGATATTGCCTCTGTGAACTTCAACTTTAAAAAGATTTCTTCTCCCCCTTCACATCTAGTAGCATTTTATTTATTTTTTGCAGGTGGGGGTGGATGTATGTTACTCTTATAAAGCCATCTTAAAGCTACTTAAAAGCCCCATAGAAATGAAACCAGAATGAGCTGCTTGAGTAAGGGGTTGCAACACATTGTGTACTAACCCTCCACTGTCTTTAAATATTAGACATGGGAAGCTTCAGAACTAGAATGAAAATATGCACAATGTTCCATAAGTGGAAGTAGTCTTGGGGCACATTCAGACACAGGGATGATTGAGTTAGGTTTTTTTCTGGTTACAGTGCTGGCGCCTCTGTCACAGTTGCTAACGTTCCGCATTACTTGTTGTGCTATGGAACAGTGTGTGTTTTTGATCAATATACCAACATGTCTTGCTAAATTACATTCACACCTGCGACCATGGTGTGAAACAACAGCAGAAATCGTTGACCATGTCACCTGTCTTTATGCCTGTGCGTGCTTCTGTTTCTCCACGATTGACCCTTGATAAAAATGGTGGGAAATGTCTGTACGATGGAATACCACCCCAAATTTTGTCACATTGCATGATCCATGAAAACAGTGGAAAATCACAGCACAGAACTCCCGTGATTTTCCGGGTGAATGAACGGGTTTGCAAATGGTATTTTAGTGGAAGTGATCAATACAGAAATGAGCACTAAATGTCCACTGGATACCACTAGATTTCCCAGAAGTGGCTTCTGTGAAAAGTATGAATGTGAAAAAGTAACAGGTAAGGGGATAAGGCTGTCTGAATGCAGCCCTAGGAAGGAGAAACTGTTGCTTGATTTTAATTTTCATAAAGAAAAGGTTATAAAAAAATAGAGATCTGTGCTTGTAAAATTCAACAAGGAACAGTGGGTCGTTTTCTCCCTCAGAATCAAACATTGAGAATAAGCTTTGGGGAGAGAGAAATCGTTACAACCAGTGATTGCAGGAAGCCCAACATCCTTGGAGTTAGATGACACTAACTGTGCCTTTGGAAGGTGATTAACCTCACCTCGCACAAAAAAGAAACCCTATTTCAAATTATAGCCAGGGTGGCAGAGTAGGGGAAAAGATACCTTTGAGGTCACGAGAGGGCTAGGCAGATATTATTTTTCAGAAATTGCATCCTGAGGATGAGGAGGAAGAGAATGGACGATGTATTGGCGAACGGTAGCTCTGACCACTACATTTTACATTTTCCCTAGTTGGTTATTTTTCACCCTAAAGCAATGCAATTCATATCTTCGCTTTGTGCGAGCGCACAAACACAAAGGAGCAGGCCAGTCAGAAATATGGCACAGATGAATAATATAGACAGAGGCAGAAAAGTAGGTTCCAGAACAGAGGAAGTGGTTCCCTCTAGACTTTGCTGAATGACAGCTCTCATTATCCCTAGCCATTGGCCAAGCTGGCTGAGGCTGATGGGGGGCTGGAGCAACATCTGGAGAGCACTGTGTTTTCTACCCCTGTTCCAAAGGCACCTAGTATGGCGAACCTGCTGATGGGAGACTGCTTTGAAACTTTATGTTGTTGCCTTGAGCCTCTGCAGAGGAAAGGAACAAAACAAGCTACGATCAGAATCCAGAATTAAACTGATGATGTTGGACACCATTGGTTTATCACATGACCCATCTCATGGAGATCTGTCAAAGTTTACTAGTTTCCCAAATAGCTAAGTTTGGGCTGGTGTACCTGAAAGATTGGGCTGGTGTACCTGAAAGATTAGTCATTGTGCTCTGCAGCTGAGGGCTTTCTGCAGGTACAATCTAATCAGGAGATCCACATCTAATCAGGAGATGTACATTTCCAAGCACAATTCAAAATGTTGGTGCTGACCTTTAAAGCCTGAAATGGCCTTGACCCAGTATACCTGAAGGAACGTCTCCACCCCCATCGTTCAGCCCAGACACTGAGGTCCAGCTCCGAGGGCTTTCTGGCAGTTCCCTCACTGTGAGAAGCCAAGCTACAGGGAACCAGGCAGAGGGCCTTCTCTGTAGTGGCGCCCGGCCTGTGGAACGGCCTCCCATCAGATGTCAAGGAAATAAACAACTACCCAACTACTTGACTTTTAGAAGACATCTGAAGGCAGCCCTGTTTAGGGAAGTTTTTAATGTTTGATGTTTTATTGTGTTTTTAATATTCTGTTGGGAGCCACCCAGAGTGGCAGGGTATAAATAAATTCTTCTTCTTCTTCTTCTTCTTCTTCTTCTTCTTCTTCTTCTTCTTCTTCTTCTTCTTCACAATATGAAAATTGGGCCTTTAGTGTTGTGACTAAATTCCAGTGTTGGAATACCACCCCTTTGAATATTAGACTGCTGTATTTTCGGCACCTACTTTTTGTTTGTTGTTTGCCGCCCTGGGCTCAGGGGTGGATTTAGGAGAGCATAACCAGTTCCGTCACACTGGGTGTGAAGCTTTGGGGGGACCCGCAACCATTATGTAGAATGGAAGGCAAAAGGAGGAGGCAAAAAGTTTTGGCACTGCACAGGTTGCTGCTGAAATTTGAGACCTGAAGGTCTGCTACTGCTGGGACCCTTAGGGAAGAAGGATGGGATATACAGACAGATGCTTTACCACTAAGCTACTACGCTTCTTCAATCCTTTGCCACTCTGGTGAGATGTGTTGTCTTTCTATTTAACTCACAGTAGATGACTCTACTTCTGCATATACACTTGCAAATTAGCACATGCAATTCTTTCGCAAATAAGTGTCCTCTTTTGTCCTCAGTTTCCTTGTTGCATTTCCTCTTTTCTGGAAATACGTAAGTCACAAAGGAGGCTGGCGTGCAAGGCTACTTCTTGGAGGCCAGCCAAAGCTTCCTTCTGAACTGTGAGCAGCCTACCATCTGCTCTGGGGCTTGAGGTGGTATCAACTTACTGTTAGCAGGATACTAGTATTACTGAGAAAAATCAGATAGCCTCAACACTGCTGCTGCAGCGACAGACCACAAGCAACATTATACAGCATGACAGGAACAGGAAGTGAGAGCAGAAGCTGCTTAGATCAGACAGACAACAATTGCACTCTCAGAAGCTAATGTATTGGTCTAATTCACGTGTCATCACCACTCCAGCACTTGCATTTTAGGATTAGTGTTGAGTTTGCTTTTTCCCTTTCCTCCCTCCCAATCCCCCTTTCTTGTGTTTTTCAGATTGTAAGCCTGAGGGTAGAGAATTGTCTTGTTTCTGATCTTTCTGAACCATTTTGTAAGTCTTTTCAGCTGAATAAAGCATTGTTTTAGCACTTTTTCCAGCCGAAGCATAAAACAATGCTTTAGGTAAATAAATAACCTATTAGTTACTAATTTCTTGGGAGAAAAGCAATGACAAACCTAGACAGCATCTTAAAAAGTAGAGACATCACCTTGCCAACAAAGGTCCGTATAGTTAAAGCTATGGTTTTCCCAGTAGTGATGTATGGAAGTGAGAGCTGGACCATCAAGAAGGCTAATCGCCGAAGAATTGATGCTTTTGAATTATGGTGCTGGAGGAGACTCTTGAGAGTCCCATGGACTGCAAGAAGATCCAACCTATCCATTCTGAAGGAAATCAGCCCTGAGTGCTCACTGGAAGGACAGATCCTGAAGCTGAGGCTCCAATACTTTGGCCACCTCATGAGAAGAGAAGACCCTGGAAAAGACCCTGATGTTGGGAAAGATGGAGGGCACAAGGAGAAGGGGACGACAGAGGACGAGATGGATGGACAGTATTCTCAAAGCTACCAACATGAGTTTGACCAAACTGCGGGAGGCAGTGGAAGACAGGAGTGCCTGGCGTGCTCTGGTCCATGGGGTCACGAAGAGTCGGACACGACTAAACGACTAAACAACAAGTTACTAATTATGTAACCTATTAGTTTACCTATTAGCAACAGCATTCTTGGGCACCATGCCCCCCAAAAAGTGCAACCCAAAATTGTGTGAGATCGTGGCGGTCCTTTTGGCTGCCGGGCTCTCACGAGAAAAAAATGTGACGTCCCATCTCTAAATGACATTGCCATTTCTAAATTTGCACCTATAAATATAAATCAGCATGTGCAATCTTTATGCAAACTTGTGCATAAAGCCCATTGGCCTGAGACAGTGGGGCTCTTCTTGTGTTTTTCTCAGCCTACATTGAAACAGCTTCACTTCGGATAGGCCATTTCTGCTTAGGAAATTCTTACAAACTTCAGAATAAACTTCTCAGCAGATCACCTTTTCTCTCTCTCATTCATATATATATATATATATATATATGCAGGTTTTGGTGTCCTCGGGTGTCTTCCCGTGTAAAAGTTGGGGTGTCTAGGCGACGTTTCGACGAGGTCTCACTCGTCATCTTCAGGCTGGTGCTTTCGGCTTCTTGTTACTGGAACAGAGCGGGATCTCAGTGTTTGAGTTCCTATAAATACTGTAGAGGGGTGTGGTGTATTGCCTCAAAAGTTCTGGGCAGAGGGGAAGTTCCCAGGCTAGTGTTCTTTTCTTCTTTTGTTCCTTAATTACTTGAGGGATATCTTGAGTGATTTCTTGAGTGATATTCTGAGTACCACTTAGGTGGGTCATTAGGTGTGGATTAGTTGCTAAAGCCTTCGTGTCTTGACCTCTTGAATTTGTGAAGAGTTTTTCTGAAATACCCTGCAAAGTCTGCCCAGCCACGTACATTGGACAAACAAACAGACGAATAAATGCACGTATCGCAGAACACAAGAATGCCGTCAAAAAAGAAGAAAAATCTTCCTCTCTTTTCCAACACATGAAAGAAACAGGACACGAAATTAATTTTGCAGATTCCAAATTGCTCTTTAACATGGAACATCACCACAAGAGAATAATCATGGAAGCCATCGAGATAGAGAAACACCCTCACAACATGAACAAGCGTGACGACACGTCCCGCCTGCCAGACATCTGGAAATTAGCCCTCCCCACAAAAACCGACACCAGATCCAGAGGCACACAGAACGCCACCACCAATCAACCACACCAGACCCAAACCCAGACCCTCTCCACAGATAAATTACAGACACCATCCAGTAACCAAACCATAGTGGCACCTCCGGATGCTGCACCCCCCTGCAATCCCTACACAGATCTGGCTGGCACAGGGCACAAAACCACAGCTCGCCCCTATACACGAAGCCAAGCCAAAGCACAACTAAGTGCAGTACAGCCATCTTCCCAGAAAAACTCTTCACAAATTCAAGAGGTCAAGACACGAAGGCTTTAGCAACTAATCCACACCTAATGACCCACCTAAGTGGTACTCAGAATATCACTCAAGAAATCACTCAAGATATCCCTCAAGTAATTAAGGAACAAAAGAAGAAAAGAACACTAGCCTGGGAACTTCCCCTCTGCCCAGAACTTTTGAGGCAATACACCACACCCCTCTACAGTATTTATAGGAACTCAAACACTGAGATCCCGCTCTGTTCCAGTAACAAGAAGCCGAAAGCACCAGCCTGAAGATGACGAGTGAGACCTCGTCGAAACGTCGCCTAGACACCCCAACTTTTACACGGGAAGACACCCGAGGACACCAAAACCTGCATTCCTGTACCCGTGAAAATCTACGAAAACATATATATATATATATATATATATATATATATATATGAAAACCAACCCTTAGTGTCATCCTGTGTGTCTGCACTTGTACTCTTCCTCTCTGCTCCTTTTTTACTGCCTTCTGTTAATTTGAAAATGTGCTTTTACAGATATAATTCTAACTAGGCGCCCGGCTGGATTAATTTAGCAGAATACAGTAATTATGTCCACAAAGAGGGAAAGGGGACAGTGCTGGAAAAGGAGGGCTGGCTTTTCTTTTATTGAACACCTGGGGCTTCCAGGTTGCAAATTATTAAGCATTTTGGAAAGACTCCCACAGCCGTGCTAAATTGTCCCTATGTTTCTCTGCTCAAGCTGGACTGACAAGCATCCTAACCTTCAGGAGCGGGGTAACCTTCTGATTGAGGTGAGGGGGGAGAGCAGGAGCATTTATTTTTCAGAACACGTCCCACAAGCTCACTTAAATGTAATTCAGTCCTTTGTAAGGGTAAAACTAAGGGTAAAACTACATACAATTGCAGTGTAATGTGTAGTTTTACCCTTAGTTCAGTGCTAAGGCTTACAAAGGACTGAATTACATTTAAGTGAGCTTGTGGGACGTGTTCTGAAAAATAAATGTTAGTCTGACAGGGCTTCTTCTTTTTCGTTCCACTGCAAAAAAAACCCAAACAAACCATGAGAGGGGAGCTTTGCAGCTGTGATGAGGAAGCAATGCTCAACCCATTCCCTGAAGGCTGCATTTCCCCAAATCTCCTCCCAGCTGCTCCCTCCCCCTGCCCCACTGTCCCAGACCTGAATCTGTGAGGTAAACACTGTTGGAATCTCCGTTACGACCGAGCTGATAAAGCTCATCTTCCGGAATCGCCCTCCGAGGTAATTGACGACCTGAGCCCCTGATAAGGCTCTAGGCACATCCCGCTTAGCAGAGAATCCAAAACAGCACGTGGAAGTGATGAGATTTATGGCTAAATGCTATGCTTTATTTCTTACTATGCAGATAGCAAAGAATTATACATCCTCTCTCTATGAAAGCAGAGAGCAACTCAACAAAGGAACAGGAAACCACTAACGTCACATCCCGTCTCCCGTGAGACTTCCAATAGCCTGGACTGTCTCTGGAATGTAAACAGAGTCCTGTGACTCTAAGCAGCTGCACAGTGGCAAACAGAAATTAACAAACACAAGTCCAGAACAAGGGCAAGTGGTGCTGCGGGTAAAGTTTGAGAGGGGGAAGTGGCTGGCAGGGAAAGGGTTAAAACCACTCCCATAACAAAACACAGAGACCAAAGGATGTCTTGCAACAAAGAGGGGGACACAACGGGACTCCACAGCGCCACCTGGTGCCACAGTGTTATGAAGCATATAAAGCGCTTTATCTTTACAAATGTAGCCGAGTTCTTTATATGCAGCTGCTGTGTAACATGTAGTTCGGCCCAGCTTTAGAGAATTGGGCTCCTTTTTCTCCTCGCAGTATTCCCCAACCAAGCAAAAAATAAGTTGTGCAAGGGGAATGCCATACAGAAAAAAAGGGGGGGGGAGAGAGACACCTCTTATAATGCAAAGCAGAAAGAGGAAAGAAAAAGTCCAGATGCAAATAAAAGGAACAGATCATTGAAAATGATGATAAATAATGACAAAAAATTGACCTCACACTGATACCACATGTCTGGCCTAAACATTTGCCTATGAGTCACACCACCACCATGTGGCCATAAGACAAATGTTTCAAAGTTCATGCCCACAAAATGAGCCATTGCATTAATATACAAAACGAGAAAATTGATACTCTCAGAACACTCAGTATCCACGTTTTAAAACACCTAATCGCTAACAGCACAGTATACTGCTTTTTAAATACTAAAGTAATATTACTTTCTTGTGGAAAAAGCAACAAAATTACAAGACATGAATTCCTCCTGATAGCGGAGAAACAATTACCAAATATTGAATACCAGAGACATTCAGAGAACTGATACCGTGGCATAAATGCCCATGAGCTCATGTTTCATTCCTTTCCCTAATACCTTGGAGTAGAAAATGATGTGTGTGTGTTTATTTCCAAATCCACTTTAAAGACACACCTGAGTGCTTGACTGCAACATCAGCCGATTATTACATTGCATTCAGAGCAGAGCAGAAGCTGGATTTTAATGCAGAAGGGGTCTTTCACAAACTGTGCTGAGAATGATTTAACAAGGGATCCTCCGCCACCAGTGGGAAACTGCCAAATCAAAACAAGCAGCCCGCAATATGTTCTTTCAACCATATTTAATATGGTTTCAGTAAGAAACAGACCCACCCAATGGCAACGCTTCTGAGAATCATTTGTGGGCTAACGTACGTAGCAGTTTTCCAGTACCTGCGTAGATGTTAATGTTTGGCTCAGATTGTGGATGACTGCATATTTAGAAGAATTATACAGCCACGCAGAAGACCACAGGTCAGGAGGCATGATATGAGGCAGGGGAGTCCATGACAGTAATAATTAGAAAACATCTAGGGATGATCTTTGCAGCAGCATCTGGAATATTACTGAAGAGCCAGGGGCTACTCAGAGCACAATTAGTGGAGGCTGTTCCATCCATACTTTTGGTCCTTTGTGCATGGAATGTTAAAATTGAGGTTTGTGGGGGTTTTTTACTGCAGGAATGTTTTGTTTGATTTTTCAGAGAAAAATGGGTTTGGCATTTTTTATTTTGCCAAGGTTTAGCAGCCTTGCAGTCAAATTTGAAGACTCGCTGAATAAAGAACATAAAAGCAGATCTTTATGTCTCATGCAAATGTGCATAAGAAACAAAACCTTGATGGTTCCTCTGGGTAGGGAAAAAGATTGCTTAGGAGGTGATTTGGAGTGGAGAAGCAACAGGAGGTACTTAGCCTTTTTGGTGTCCATCATTTTCTACAAAAAAAACCCAAAACCTACCACTCACTGAAGCCTCTCTTCCTGTTGTGGAGTCCCAGGCATGTGCTTGCCCTCTTAAATGTACAATTTCCATCAGAGGCATGAAATGCCTGATGGAAATTGCACCAGCAAAGCAACGTGTCATGAAGGGGTCAAGCGGTACCCCCACCCCCTGCTATCTCTGCTCTAAATTCTTCCACCCAACCCACTGCTTTTCCCAACATAAAATGGCCACTGAAACCTTGTTACATGAATATGCAGGTATCTATGGGCTGACAAAGCGCTCTGTAAACTAAATCAAGTTGGCACTGAGAGTCTATCAGAGGGACATGGCTTTCCCTGTTTACATCACTACTGGTGAAAAACACAGTTGCCATGGATCAAGTTTTATTTAAGGCAGACAAAGCTAAACTGGTCCACTATTAAGACTGGCACACAGTCTGTCTAAGCAAGCACTGAGTTTCATTCATAAGCAAACAGAGCTGACAAGCCATCTTCCCTGCAATATACGACCTTCCTAGATCAAAGTTCACCCGAAAAGCCAGGAGAATGGTTCAATAACCGATCCACATGGACAAGGGTAAGAACCACCTCTCATTCCAGTAGGAAATCACCACATGGTACAAATTCTGTGGGTTGACCATTGGGTGGTATCCAACCAAATGGTTATGCCAGTGAATTGACTCTGGAAACCAGTGGCTCCAGAGAGCTTTGGATGGGAGTCATATTTGCAACAAATCTGTGCCTTACAAAAAGACTCTTATGACTTCAGTTACATAACAAGGGAAGTGGCCCTCAATTATACTTTAATTTGCAACAGTATATGGCTATAGCCGCCTGTCTTAATCACTCAGTCATCATACCTCATTATGCAAATAGAGCAATCTCTATTCAAATCAAAAGATTGCACTTTGAGCTACGCAGATTTTCAGGATCATCCTATGCTATAAAGCATGGCAATAAGGGATGCAATAAAGGGGGAATGATCCATACAACAAATGCAGTGATGCAAAGGAAACACAATGACTTAAAGGCACGTCTGCATTACGCATTCCTGGGGGTGGGGGCAGTCTAGTCATTCACTCAGCAACTTATTACTCCTGGAATCCATCATCATTCTGACCTAAGATAATATTGCTCCCTGCTCCCACAGAAACACACCTGCACTTATAATGCAAGTTGTGCTAGCTTAAAAGGTAAAGGTTAAAGGGACTCCTGACCATTAGGTCTAGTCGTGCCCGACTCTGGGGTTGCGGCACTCATCTCGCTTTATTGGCTGAGGGAGCCGGCGTACAGCTTCTGGGTCATGTGGCCAGCATGACTAAGCTGCTTCTAGCGAACCAGGGCAGCGCATGGAAACGTCGTTTACCTTCCCGCCAGAGCGGTACCTATTTATCTGCTTGCACTTTGATGTTCTTTCGAACTGCTAGGTTGGCAGGAGCAGGGACCGAGCAACGGGAGCTCACCCCGTGGCAGGGATTTGAACCGCCGACCTTCTGATCGGCAAGTCCTAGGCTCTGTAGTTTAACCCACAGCGCCACCCACGTCCCCTGCACCACCTGCGTCCCCTGAAACACAGAAACACACCTGCACTTATAATGCAAGCTGAACTAGCTTAATGCAAACTATATTCTTACAATGGTGACTTCACGTATGTGTGTGTTGATGGGTATGCTGCACATGAAATATGTGACTCAAAACCATCCTGTTGTGCAAGGGCACCGATGGCTGCATGAAGGACATGTGCAGTGTTTTGGAGAACTGGGGGAAACAAGATAACAATTTAGGAGGAGGTCCATTTGTCCTGTTTTTAAAGGCCACTCATCTGCTTATCTTGGCTGCACAAGAAAGCCGCACCATGTGCTATTCTGCAATAAACCTTAAAGCATATGATTGACGGTAAGGTGCAGCGACAGGATTTACAAAGGCAATAAAAACAGACCCTGCTAGGAATGCCGAGCATAAAGAGTTATGAGCAAGTGCAATTAACATCCTGCCAATTATTATGAACAACATGTAATTAAACTGGCTTTTAAAATGGCTTTTCACACATTCCATTTACGAAAGAGAAAAGGGGGAGGCAGTAAAAACACGTAACTACAGCATCATCGTGAATAAGCAGAATGTAATGGCAAGATCACATCTGGAGCAAGCTGATAGGGTCCAGGGCATGGGCTGAAGAGATTCTAGCTACATCACACAATTGCGATGGAGGAGGAATCCATTTTAAATGGAGTTAATACACAGAATTCAACTCTTCTTCAAACCTTGCTTGCACCAGACCTCTTGTATCAAGTACCCACATGTCCAAGCTCGCCAGGTGGCAGTAGGGGAAATGGCCAGAACTCCTTTCCCCCATTCTTTCTTAATTTATTTCTAGAGACTTGGTGCTCTGCTTCAGTTCAAGCAAAACTGCATATAGCCATGTCCAGCATGTTCATTCCTCAGAGTGGGGCTCAGAGTGGGACTTTGGAGAATTCAAGATGGCAGGTCCAATGGATGCTGCAGGGTGCCCACAGGGCAGTAGCCGCTGCTGTGATACTGTGCTTTGGGGGATATAGGAAGCTGCCTCCTACCAAGGCAGAATCCTGGTCCACCTATTGTCAAAGCTGACTGCCAGTGGCTCTCCAAGGTTTCAGGCAAGGGTCTCTTCTAGCCACAGGGGTCAAAACTGGGGCTCTATCACTGAGATTTGACTCTTCTCACTGTGGTGCCACCAGGACTATGAAGCTCCAGATTTGCTGTATGATTTTAAGGGCGCTGCAGACAATGGTGTTGTGGCCAAAGATAGGAAAGGGCTTTTGCTCATTGTCCTTAGATCTGCAGGAATGCCACACACAGGAAAACCAAGCTGAAGAAAAGGGTTCATAAAATACATTACGAGCTGGTTCGCTACAAATCTGGATGCCGTGACCGGGTACATTTATTGGTACTTCAGATGGAGATGATAACCTCACGGAGGATGGATGCTTGAATACAACCCTGATGGAATAATATGGGAGGAAAAACTAAAATAGGAATGTATTATTATACACACATGAACACTTAGTGGGCAGCTGGTGGGATCAGGGGTAGGGGCGGGGAGGGAGGGAGGGCAGTTAGGGCCATGTTTAGTACCCTTCTTCTATTTTCTTATACGTCTCTAATAAAACCAATAAAATAAAAAATTATAGCAGGAAAAGGAAAGGAGGTGAAAGCAGCTGAAGGGACTGAGGCACAGCCAGCCTTTGTCAATCTCAGCTAAAGAGACGCTATTTGGGGAGATTAAAAGTTACAGATCTGGCTTTTAATTAAAGGGAAAGGGGAGGGAGAAACCCTGCCACACAATTTAGAGCAGATTCTAGGAATGCGAGGTTGACGGGAAAAGCGGAGAGCGGACGGGGGAGAGGAATCGCCTTCGCACTTCCAACAGTGGAATCATTAAAAAATGACACTGTGGTTTGTGGCTTGTCAGGATGGAGGGGGAAGCATGCTGCTCCATATTGTTCGGCTCCTCTCCAATCATGTTACTTGAGAAATGAGAGATTGGGGAAGAGGAACTGGGACCCCCTTTTCAAGTGATCTGCCTTTACAGCAATTTCCCTCTGTGCTACCATGACAAGTGCAAGCTTTCCCGCTCGAGAGCGCCATGTGAATCTCATTATCTTGTAAAACCCTGCAATGTTGATATCTTACACACACACACACACACACACACACACACACACACACACCATTTTCTGGGAACCTTACTATTCCTCCCCTAAGCTCTTTTGCCTTTAATGGTGCATCAGCCAACTCACTCACTCCCGTTCCAACGTGGTTTGTTCTGCTCTGCGCAGGTATTGTTTTGCAGTTCCTTGTTTCAATTCCAAACATCTCCTGGCAGGGCAGGGAGAGGAAGCCCTGCCTGAAACCCTGAAAAGCCATTGCCATTGTCAGGTTAGACAATGCTGAGCTGGATGGAGCCATGGTCTGACTTGGTATAAGGCAGCTTCCAGCAAGCTGGCTCATAAGAGGATGATAAGAAGAGGGAGTGACATGGGGATGCTGAGAGAATGGCCTCAAAGTACAGTGGTCCCTTGGGTTACGTTACCTTCAGGTAACGTAACTTTCAGGCTGTGAACGCGGCAAACCCAGAAGTGTATTCTTCCGGGTTTCACTGTGCGCACATGCACAGAAGCGCTCTGTGTGCCTCGTGCATACGCAGAAGTGCTCTGCATGCCTCGCGCATGCGCAGAAGCACTCTCGCGCCGTGAGCGTGCACAGAAGCAGCACCTCTGCTTGCAGATTTTCAGGGGTATGTGTGGACCCCTGGAACGAATTACATTCGTATCCAGAGGGTCCACTGTATTATCCTAAATGGTGGTTATGCAACATATGAGCGCTTTGGTTGGCGGAATTGGCACAACTACAGGTGTCACATAATACACTGTCAGGGACCGTGCTGAGGAGGGCTGCACTGGGGAGGAATGGTGGGAACCTCCCCCCTGCTCCTGAATCTTCCCAGGAGCAGGAGGACAGTATAGATTTGGAACAGTGGTTTGAAGAGGGACATAGTTCAGAAGGCAGAAGCTGGGAAATACTGGATGGGGGAATAGCTAGGAGAAGAAACACTGGAAGAGAGCGGGTTAACAGATTCAAATTCTCTGGATAGTATCCACCCCCCTTCCTCAAAGACACAGAGAGCTTAGAAAGTGTTAGAACAGAAAGCACAGTGGGTACAAACTCAGATTACAAGGGTGAGTCTTAATTGGGAGCACCGCCATTCTAGGGAGATGCTTTCTTTTGTCTCTCAATGTGTTTATTAAAGAAAGAAACTATCTGGTAAGAATTTCCTTTTGTTTAATCTGCTTATTTACTGCCACGAGGAAGGAAGCCGATTCCCCGAAGCCTGACATACACACATAATCTTAGCCAAAAGGCCAAGAGGCAATATAATTATTATACATAATATTCATCCCACATTTGTAACTCGATCTTTTAGTGTGGCAGCACCTGCACTTTGGAACTGCCTATTATTATTTTTTAATTGTTTCTATTAAATATTTTCTTGGATCAAGCAGGTGCCTTCACTGTATTCTTTTTGGTGCCTGGGGAAAAAAAATATTCTTGTTTTAGAGAAGCCTACCCAGATGCTTAGAAAGTTGGGGCAATTTAGTATTTTAACTTCTGTATGTTTTAAAGTATGGCTGTACATTTTTTCTTGACTTTCTTGTTTTACCTTTTTGTAAACTGTTCGGAAGGTTGCTGTTGTAGTTTACAATCAAGCGGCTCATAAATCTTATGAAATAAATAAATAATAAGTACGACCCACTTTGACGAAAACTTAAGGTATTAATAATACAACAGCTACCGAAGCAAATAATTTAAGAAGTTGTGAATCATCCAGCAACTAAAATTAGTTTTGTTGATACAGCCACACAGTTTTGAGCTGAAGTGAAGGGTGCATATGTACAGTCTTAGGGATTGCTGACACCTCGCAGAAATTAATATTGGGTCATTATAGACCGCCTATGTCCTCCTCCCTTGGTGGCACCCCTGTAGTCTAAACAATAATCCTGAATACAGTTCCATATTTTTAAAGCTGCATTTAAGAACGTGCATTGTTCTAGACAAATGGTAGAAGCGCCTTTCTTCCTTGGAAACTGGGGAAAAGAAGAAGAAGAAGAAAATACGATGAATGGGAAGCAGAGTCAACACAGGTTATAAAAATAATAAGGCAGTCTGTCAGAGCCTTGGAATGGTCAAGAAGGGCCCGTAAAATGTGAATACAGTTTGTTTGTGTCTGTGTGTGTGTGTGTTTAAAAAATAAATGAATGAATAAATAAATAATATACTACTGATGCAAAAGGCTCCAGTGAAATGTAAAATATTGGTGATAGCTTACAGTGTGTGAAATGAAATTTAAATGCAGCGGAAGTAGAGAAAAGTATTTTAAGTTGCTTCGGAATGTCAGGTAGCTGGTTTTTGAGTGACTGTGTAAATGGCTCAGATAGCCTAAGGCAATGTAATGAGGTACTGCCACACACAAAAAGCTATCGCACCCCTTGCACCCCTCGCAAGAGCTCCATCTCGGCACATTATTTCTCAATTGGGAAAATTACACACAAATCCACCGCTGATGGTTATCAAAAGCTGGCAGAAATATTTCATAAAGCCTTATGGAAACATCATTGCAGGTGTTTGTTTTTTTAAGGGAAGAGGTGGGAGAGAAACCCAGAGCCAAAATATGAACAAAACCACCCTGAGACACCGCTCCTCCCCACCCTATTTATTTTCAAGTAAACATTCAACAGACTTTGAAATGCATAACCACAGTACAGAAGTTGACAAATATCATCCTATTAACTCTGGGCTAACAGTTTATATTTCCAGTGTTTAATCTCATTTTCCTCCCTCCACACAAAGCAAACATTACATTAGAAACAAATATTGTGGGGGAAGCAAACAGGCTTCCCAAAAGAAAAAAGAAAAATGCTCTGAGAGAATGGGACAAACTGCGCTACCAGTAACCTGCTATCTTCTGACATTTATTTCAGCTCGGGAAATGGCTTAGAAGCACGTGACACATCTACCTTGCTAGAGCCAAGGATGGCCTGGGCATGATCAATAGGGAAAAGGCAGGATGCGAAATTTATTTATATATTTATTTACTGCATTCATATAGGTAAAAAGGTTAAGGACCCCTGGACAGCTGAGTCCAGTCAAAGGCAACTACAGTGGTACCTCGGGTTAAGTACTTAATTCGTTCTGGAGGTCCGTTCTTAACTTGAAACTGTTCTTAACCTGAAGCACCACTTTAGCTAATGGGGCCTCCTGCTGCCGCCGCACCACTGAAGCACAATTTCTCTTCTCATCCTGAACCAAAGTTCTTAACCTGAGGTACTATTTCTGGATTAGCGGAGTCTGTAACCTGAAGCGTATGTAACCCGAGGTACCACTGTATGGGGTTGCAGCGCTTATCTCATTTTCAGGCCGAGGGAGCCGGCGTTAGTCCGCAGACAGCTTTCTGGGTCATGTGGTCAGCATGACTAAACCACTTCTGGAGCAATGGGGCACTGCGACGAGTGCCAGAGCACACATTTACCTTTCCGCCACAGCGGTACCTATTTATCTACTTGCACTGGTGTGCTTTCGAACTGCTAGGTTGGCAGGATCTGGGACAGAGCAATGGAAGCTCACTCTGTTGCAGGGATTCGAACCACTCGAACTACTGCATTCATATCTCACCTTTTCCTCCAAGGAGCTCTAGCTGGTCACAGGGGCCCCCCTCCCTTCTGGTTTAATCCCCACAACAACCCTGGGAGGTAGGTTAGGCTGAGAGTCAGTGTGGAGAGCCAGTGTGGTGTAGTGGTTAAGAGCGGTAGACTCGTAATCTGGGGAACCGGGTTTGCATCTCTGCTCCTCCACATGCAGCTGCTGGGTGACCTTGGGCTAGTCACACTTCTTTGAAGTCTCTCAGCCCCACTCACCTCACAGAGTGTTTGTTGTGGGGGAGGAAGGGAAAGGAGAATGTTAGCAGCTTTGAGACTCCTTCGGGTAAAGTGGGATATCAAATCCAAACTCTTCTTCAGTGAGCTTCCTGGACAAGTAGGGATCTGAATGCCAGTCTCCCAGGTCCTAGTGCAACACTTGAACTTCACCAAGACGGACTCTCAGATGTGTCTGTTAATATCTGTCAGCATTGTAGAGAAGATCTAGTGCCTGCTATATATACACCATGAGACTGTTATCCAAGGAAAAGAATCTGCGAGAGCCAAGGCCAGGGGAATCCATGCACTGTTCTCAGAAGAATCAGCACCACGAAAACCACACAACCACCACAGGATGCATCAAAGTAGAATTAACTCTATTTTCACAACACACCCATAGTTCAGTAATTGCAGTCCTCACCCCCATATGACCTCTGCTGTTCTAACACGTTATCCGTATTGGTGAACCCCAAATTCCTTCAGATACTGAGTCACTTTCACTGCAGAAAATAGAGCAGCTTTTATTTATTTATTTTACAGAATTTGTATACCCCTTCAGTGTAATAAACATTCCAAGCGGTTTACAAGAAACATTAAAACCATCAATAAAAGGGGTTTTAAAAAATCCCAAGTGATTTAATCTTTTACTATCAATTTTAACCATCTTTAAAATGTTTTAAAGATGGTTAAAATTGATAGTAAAAGATTAAAACACATCAACATCTACCTGTTTCGATAGGCTTAATTTTTTTTAAGCAGGCACCAAAAAGAGTATAGTCAAGGCACCTCCCTCATGGCAACGGGCATTTGAATAATAATTTTAATATTTATACCCCACTCATCTGGCTGGGATGTCCCAGGATATGGGGTGCACTGAGGAAGGAGAGAGGAAAGCCCATTACAGAAGCGAAAATCTGTGAGCTGGATTGACATGTTAGCTGGATACCATCCTTTGTGTATCAATTGCAGTTGTAATATATGCCAGTCTCACTATCCAAACACAATTCAATCTCATAAAATCGTTTGGTAGGTGAGTACTCACATAATGAGTCCACAATTTCTACTGATTTCTATGGGGAAATTTCTAACGTGTTCCTGGCCAGGGAATTTTGACCTACAGCTGATCAGGAAACCTGTTGAAACCTTGCATATGGCAAACAAGGAAAGAAAGGAAGAAGCTCTCTTATTTGTCCCATCTCCTCCCTCCCACCATGGTTTCTGGAAAAACAGCTGTGGCAGACCAGTAAAACTCAAAAAAAGGAAGGCTTGTTTAAGGCTACTTATATGTTCACAGTACTACATACAAGTCCAGTTGTTTGGATAGCTGAATCTGTGTTGCGCATAGTGACTTTTGAGTACTAATTCCTCATGTTTGGATAAGTGAATTTTTGTAGAACGAGTGTTTGGATAATGGGACATCTGTGTATCTTCTTGACTGGCAGCAGCTCTCCAGGATCTTCAGTGAAGATCTTTTCCACCACCTGATCCTTTTTTGAAATTGGAGATGCCATGAATTGTCCCTGGGACCTGCAGTATATAACATATATGCTTTGTCTACTGAACTATGCCTTTCCCCAACCCCTCCATCACAATTTGACTTTATGCAAAATTTGACAGTAACTCTGCCTGGAATTGAATTGTTGTTGTTCTTAAAGATGGAATACTGTTCACTGTTTTACCTGGTTACACTAGACCTTCTTTGCAGCTGGCACCAATCCTACTAAAGCCAAGTATAATCCAGTCTTTAATCAAGAGAGATCATAATTCAAGCCTTCTGGATGCAAGTTAATCTGAAACAATGTGTTGTGTCAATACAATGTTTTTTGTTTCCATCCTCAAGGCGCCCTTGCGAATTAAGTGACACGAGTTCTGAACTGCATCTGTTTACCAATGTCAAAAAGTTCCTACATTCGCAAGCTATCATGCAAGGCTCTCCTACTCTATAAGATGAGCCCTTCTTAATGATGCATCTTGTCACACTGGAATCGGCGTATCATAAACTCCCTGTTTACTGCCACCTTGCAAAGAAACAATGGATTAAACGACAGATGCTGCAAAGCTAAAAATCTGACGATGGCACCATAACTTCTAATCAAAGCCTGTCCTTTGAGAACAAAAGCCAGTGCAGAACTCTGTAATTAGAACCTGGGTGAGAGGCCTACCCCTGTATTAATTCATTATTATCATTATCAGTAGCCTCCGGGGATTGTGTATCCATGTAACATACAATAACACTTGCTGAATTTGATCTGATCTCCAAATTAATTGGCCTCCCGCCTGCAGGGAGCACACAATTGTATACCGAGATTGGTCCTCGATGCCGCTGAATAACCCCGCTACTCTGTAGTTGTAATCGACCTGCTCATATATATTTTAACCATCTCTATCTGTGCAGATAAGTCAATAACGCTGGCTGCAGGGCAGCGCTGATTGTGCAGCTGTCAAGAGTTCACGCTGCGCATGATCGCTTGCAGGACTGGAGGCCTGATGAAGGCTGCTTCATAAACCACGCTTTTCATGCACCGAGGCGACTTCCACGTGCAAAGTAGCTCAGAGCCCAGATCGCATGCGGATAATTGAGCATGAAGTTTTGGGTACAAATGTGCCGGATGCTGCATGTAGATGAAGGAAAGCCCAGCCAACGAGGTAACCGGGTTTTCAGGAAGGTTAGAGATGCAGAAGAGCTGCCGAGTGCAGACCTGATTTTTAGAATTTATTTCATTCATTTATTAAGTTTTATATCCAGCTGTTTTGCCAAATGCAGCCTAGGACAAGAGACAGGACAATAAAAAAATCTCTTGAAAGAATTCCATTACAGGTGCAGGCTGGGGGAGATCTCTGCTGAAAAAGCTTGAAGAGGAAAGTTTTCAGTAGGCACCAAAAGACAATTGTCTAATATTCAAGGAGAAGGATGGGTAAAGCAACACTAAAGGTTTGATTCATGCATCTTATGGAATGGCCCTCCTGATAAGATGGTATCTGCAAGAGGCCCTCACCCGCAGAGCACAGTGAGAGACTTGATATATATAATAATAATATAATAATTTATTATTTATACCCCGCCCCAGCCACTCTGGGTTTCCCCAGCCACTCTGGGCGGCTTCCAACTGAATATTAAAAACAATACAGAATTAGACATTAAAAACTTCCCTAAAGAGGGCTGCCTTCAGTTGTCTTTTAAAAGTAAAATAGTTGTTTATTGCCTTGACATCTGCTGGGAGGGCGTTCCACAGGGCAGGCGCCACTACCGAGAAGGCCCTGGGCTGTATAGGGCTTTACACAGTAACACTAGGGTCTTGAACTTCGCCCAGCAGCTAACTGGCAGCCAATGCCATTGTTTCAACAGTGGTGTAGCATTTTGGTGCTTGCCCTAGATAGCTGTCAAGCCTTCGCCGTTTACACCAGTTGTAGCTTCTGGATCAACCTCAAGGGCAACCCCACATAGACTGCATGGCAGTAATCTAGCCTGGAGAATACCAGCACATGGATAATAGTGGGATGAAGAGAAACAGCACTCATAAAACCTCTCAGCCATCTCCAAGGTAAGAGAAGTACAGCAAAACACCTATGCCCTACACATGAAAATTTCACCAACATTTTATCTCCTCTCTGATAATCTTCAAATGCCCTTTATTTTCCTGTTAATTGATGGAGGGCAGCCTGGAAACATGCAGAAGTTGTTTTTCAATTAAGGGAGCTCTCTGTATTCCCACTTTATATTTTAACACAAAAGCAGTGCCTCTAAAAGGAAGGCATGGTGTGTTTTGCGCCCTCGGTGCTCCTTCCATCTTCCTGAGGATTGTTCCACACTTACTTGTCCCACAAGTGCAGCTGCCTTGAGAGATATTTCTGCACAAATGCTGTACGATGGGACTTGGTTTTGCTAAAAGGATCCAACCAGGTGCTGCACACAATTATAACCTTTTTTTATGGCCTTCTTGTGAGCTTCTCTAAGACTTGTTGCTCATTGAAACAGAATGCCAGGATGGGTGGGCCTCTTTCTGATCAAGCAAGGCAATTTCAATTTTCATTAATGAAGAGCTTTATAAACCTTTCTCCCAGTGACCAAGGACAATCTGAGTTGCCTATGCCTAGAAATTGTTCACAGCCTGTATCTGTCCTCATCAGACGGTGAGCTTTAGGTCTGCCCCTTTTACCAAAAAATGAAGTGGTATGTGAGAGAGGAAAAGTCCACTTGAAGGAAGGGCCATGTTATGTACTGAGTTGAATAGGATCCAGATTGCAGCAGTCTGATTGGTCCCAGAACAATAGGATCCAGACGAGTATTTTTCAGGCCATTTCAAGGCTAGCTATTCCATTGTTTGTTTTCAAGGCTGCCCAAGTACTGTGGTCTCAATTCCTCCACCCTGATTGCCTTCAGACCACTGTGCAACCAATCAGCTATAGATGGATAAGATTGTACCTCCCATTCCCCCAGTGCCCTACGGACCACTTAAAAATTTCTGGTAGTCTTGGAGGACCACTTAATGATTTTCCTGCCTGTTATAGCTATTGTAATGCACTGTGCCAGTTGCTGCGTGCCTTTTTTAACTGCATTTTTATTGCAATAAAATACAGCATAAGAAATAAAAGAAGCAATAAAAATACAGCTAAGAAATCAATATGAATACTCAATGTGATAGATAGAGAAGTCTCCCATCTTCAGCTACAAATCTGAGGACTTCCTGAAAGAAGCTTGTGGACCACAGCTTCGGAGCCCCCTGGACTAAGAGATCAAACAAAGAGAACCAGAAAAAGAAGGAAGAAAACACTACATTCTGACTTCCAGGTAGCGGAGATGTGGAACCAATCCTCCTAGTCTGAAATAGCCAACAACCACAATCATAAGCCATTGAGGAAGTGTCAGCTATTTGTCTTGAGCTACAGGACCATTTTAATAACCAGATCCCCTTATTACGCCTGCCTGAATCCTTTCCATGGGAGAAATAAAAATTTCATTTTCTCTTAATAAAAGAGTGACTTGTTTGACTCTAGAGATTCTGGTCTGTCCTGTGTATATAAACTTCTGAGCAGAAAACGGCCTGAAGAGGAAGCCCAGGGCACAAGATCCATAGACCTCAACCCTGTTTTAGAGGGAGAGCAATGTACCAACAGGGGAAGGGCCCTGGCGATGTGTTAGGTTTATTCATCCCCATCAAAATTTCACATTACGGGTTTTATGGGACTCTAGCTGAATGGCAAACTTTTCTACTTGACAACCAAATTACACTACTCCACAGATGATAAAACTCAAGGAAACATATTCAACCTATCAGGGATAATTGGCATTTTTTTCCCCGTCTGAAAATAAACCCACATAACACGCCCCCTCCCCAATGAGCACATTCTGCATAAAAGTTCTTTTTTTAAATAAAAAAAGCACTTATAAGTCACTTTGGAGGGGCTAAATAACTACACTTCTGGGCTCTCTTTCATTTTAGCTGCAGGGCACCCTAGGAGATAGTAAAAAATATATTACACTTCAAAAACACCCAGGGAAGGAGCCCTAACGTTTAAAATGTGAGCACATTTACTTCACGGTGTTTGAGAGGAGGGGAAAGGGGGGGGGAGGGGAGTCAGAAGCAATCTGTGGCACAGTGAATAAGAGGCCGATTCCCCCGGAGCGGTGAGCATTTCCATTCGCCGCCTTGCCTTTAAAAGCCAGCTTTGAGTAACCCGTGCCCACAAAATTGCAGAGGAATTATCCTGAATTACAGACCTCAGACTGTTAAAAAGTGCAGTTGGTGATCAGCAGTGACCCTTGCGACGACAAGGGCCAATACAGATGAAGAAAGTCTGACGGCTGTTCAGTTTTGAAGCTTCAGAATAGAAATTGAGGGCGGGGCAGAGGGGGGGAGATAAGAGAAGAGAAGAGAAGCCGATTTAGGATATGCCTTTTGAATGACTAGACTTCGTATGAAAATGCTTTATTCCTCGCTGGATGAATCGCATGCGGCAATGCAATTTTGTTTTAAGTCGTTACCTCAGAGTTTTTAATTTTGGTCTCCATAGCTAAGAATTGACACACAATCCATCATGCTGAGTTTCTCTTACCCTTCCGGGTCGTACTTCTCGGCAGCTTCGCCAAGCAGTGCCGCTCAGGATAAGTCCCCCACCTTTGTCCCCTCACACCACCCGCCCACTCTGCCCCTCCATGTTTCTGTAATGAGGCTATAAATGAATTATGCCTGATGCTTTCTCTAATCGACAGTAATAACACCCAGCACAGCAAAGAGACGCAACTTCAGAAGCGAATTGGGTCTAATGGAATTAAGCGAAATGACACAAATAGTGTTTTTTTCTTCGTTGTTTTTTTTAAGGCTTCTGACAAATGCAACTATTCATTACTTTGAAGAACAGAGAGATTTTTCTGTAGGGCAAAAAAACAAAGTACCTCCAACAAATGAGATTTAAAAAACAATATTTCTCATTTCCCACAGAGCAGATTTATTTTCCAGCATCTCCCTACTCCCCCAGCCACTTCATGATACCGTTAATTAAGGGAGGGGAAGGAAGAAGAGTTTACATAACGGAGTCACCACTTCTAAGGACTTCGGAGAGATCAAAAGGACGAAAAGAGCAAAATCTTCCCTTAGGAAGGCTTCTGACCCACATTCAGGTCAGAGTAGGAGCGTTCGGCAGCTGCGTGTAATGTGTTTTGCCAAAGAACATTCCAATCTTCGCCCCCTCAAATGCAATGTATAAAGGGTTCTTTCGAAAGCAGAGAAGTTTTAAGGCGGGCCAACCAGAAAAGTGACAGAGAAGAAACGGCTGTTGAAAGTGCACCCCTTAAATGGGTGCCCATCTGCTACCAGGCCCAGTTCATGGTTCTTCTATTAATTGGCAAGAACCCCCCCCCAAAAAAAAAACAACCTTGGTCCGGGATACCTCAAGGACCATCTAATACATTGTATCTCTGCCCAATCTCAGACATACTCAGGGGAGTCACTGCTAATGGTCCTCCATGATTCAGATAAAGGTCTTGTGTCCACCAGGAGTCATGCATTCAGTATTATGGGTCCGATTCAGTGGGATTTCCTCTCATTTGAAAACAGACTAGCCCCTCCCTGTTGAACTTCCAGCACTTCATAGAATCATAGAACTGCAGAGTTGTAAGGCACCATCTAGATCAACCCCTGCAATGCAGGAATCTTTTTGCTCAATGAGAGGCTTGGACCCACAACCCTAAGATCAAGAGCAGGTTTCCTCAACCTCGGCCCTCCAGAGACTACATTTCCCACCACCCCTGACCACTGGTCCTGCTAGCTAGGGATCATGGGAGTTGTAGGCCAAAAACACCTGGATGGCTGAGGTTGAGGAAGCCTGATCCAGAGTCTCATGCTCTACCAATGGAGCTATCTATTGGCTTGGAACAGGGCCTCTAATTAACACTGGAAGAGATAATGGCTGGATGTGTACAAATCCAATAGTAGCAGTATGGCAGACTTTCATGGCCAAAGGAATAGCTTCTAGACAGAAGGAGGAGGAAGGGGAAAAAACTGTGAGGATCACTAATGCCAGATATCAGAGAAACATCCTAGCTATGTTCATTCATTCATGGTTACCAGGGAAACCACAAAGATCTCCAAGTCCTTATACGTCATGGTGTAAGGTTAAAGGCTATAATTAGGATGCTATAAAGTGGAACGCCACCCCAAGACCAGCTAGCACATTTGGGCTTGGTATGATATATAGACTAATGGCACAGACTCCTCCAAACCAATTCACAATCACAAACAGAGAATCCAGAGATAGCCATACAAATACCATGAAACTGGAAACATTCTGGCAGGGCTTGCAGTAGAACGAAAAGGTGGCATTTCCCGAGCTCCATGCAGATGAATCACTTGGGCCAAGCATTTCCCCACCCCTTACTCATGGATCTAATAAATTAGAAGTAACTTGATCTCCCCTCCAGTTCACAGCTCCCTTAAGATGAGAGTCAATTAAGCCCTAATTGTTTCTGGTTTCACTGAGCCATTTTTAAAGCCCTGCTTTAATATGGTTGCTCTTAATAGACTTCACATCTTCACATTGCATTTTTTTCTGTTAGTGGTTTGGATATTCCATTACTTCATTGTATGCATAAGAGGCACCCATTGAATGTGGGAGATTTAGGTTCACGTTTCCATTCAGCAACAAACTTTACTGGGTAACTAGGGCAAGTCATTATTTATCCACCTAAATGTCCCAAAAAAACCAAGTCCTCTTCAGATTTTTTTTTTTTGGGGGGGGGGAACACTATGTATAGTCAATAATGCTTGGGGTGGGGTGGAGGAGAAATATATATATATATATATATATATATGCTTTCGTAGATATACTATAAACTATATAAACTATAAACTATATATATAGTTTATGCTACAGATCGGGAAATGTATCAAGTCCAGGATGAGGCCAGTTTGATTAACAAGCAAAGCCAGGAAAGTTATTAGAGGCAAGAAGACCTATTTCTGAAAATGGAAGTCTTTGTCAAAAGGGGAATGGGCGGGAGGAAAAATGGAACAAAGCTTCATGTCATCCGTAGTGTTTTGGTTATTCTAAACTTATTTCACCTTTTGGGAAGAGACTTGGGCACATCTTGTTCCTTCAACTGACCAGTCAACCTTCCTGCCTACTTAGCACAGTTTATTTTGCTGACTCACAACTTGCTAGGCCATAATCCCTCTGCCTACCGCTGCTGCCAACCTTTTATGAAATCACCAAACCCATCAGGAGGCAAGACAGCACATTGCAACAGGCCTGGTTCTCATTATTTCCATCAAGGAACCCAAAATGCGGCTATAGGTCCCGGCGATCTCTGAAGTCCAGACATCCTGGTCCAAGCTGCAGATTTTGATTTCACAAGAACTGCTCTGGCAAGTTTTCCAGACCTCAGAATGTTCTCATGTGACCACAATAGCCCTTTTGTACTCTATTACCCGCCACACGAAAAAGTCTAAAAGTACTGTGAGATCCAGCCCTTAGAAAACAGACTTAACAGTAGGAGTGGTGGAGAATTCTGCTCTAAGTGGACAAAGGAGCTGCAGTTTATGTGCACATTTGTGGTCAGGAACAGAAATCTGATAAGAGCTTTTTTTTTTTTTTTTTAGTCCACAAACAATACGCAACTGAAGACCTCATCTTCCTGGTGTTTCCTTTGCATTGAAATGAATCATGAGGCATTACATAAATAATTATCTCAGTAGCTACATAATTAATTAGGTTAAATTTGATCACAATGGACAGAAAGATGAACAATGTAATTTTTGGTGGAAGCTGAACTGCAATGGAATGGAAACAGTGCCGATTGCAATGAGTACAAGGGAGAATAGAAATTGCTGTCTTCTTACGTCACTAAACAACAAGAAAGCAGCACTGATCTGACTTGATACACTGTATTTTGACAATTATGCCTTTTGCTAGTCAAAAAAGGAATACACATACACTGGGAAGTAGTGCTCTTCTGCCTTGGGTCTCCAGACCTATCATCCCTAGCTAGCTTAGCCAGGGATGATGGGAGTTGTAGTCCAGCAATATCTGGGAACCCAAGGTTGAAGAATACTGCTAGGAAGAAAAGAGAGAGATGGCAGCCATTACATAGCAAGCACACAGCAAAGTCAGACTCAACCTTTTTAAGCTAGTGGCTTTTTGGATCACCAACTAAGTAAAAGGTGGGGAAATGGCCTGTTCTGGAGGGGGGGGGGTTATATGGATATGCTATAGGAAATGATGCTACATGCATGTTCAGGTGATATATGAATTTTAAATGGGAAACTTGATTTAAATCAATCCACTTTGAAACATCAGGCCTTAGAATGATTTTTGAATTTTTGAAATAGGCAGTGTTGGTACTATAAGTTACTAAACAAAGGAAGAATGTAAATAATGAAAATAAAGAGTTTTCCTTAAGTGACATTGCCAGCAAGATCCATTTCCACTGACATCAGTAAGGGTTTTCATGAAAGAAGTAGTGATGGAGAAGGAACACGATTCAGTTTTCATTTAAAGTCAAACCCACCTGACTTGCACTTTTCAAAACAATCAGTGGGCCAAAACACAGCAATCCTCCAAAATTCGTCCTTCTCTGAATCTTGCAATGCAGTTCTCCAGCGAAATAGTGGGCATGAAAATGCATGTGTTACTGAAAATAAACTACAAAAAAGGCATTCTAGTAGAAAGCATGCTTTGCAGAAATGAGTATATTAGAAACAATTGCATACAAACATGTGTCTGTTCAGAGAAATTAACATTAAAATGCTGATGAATTTTCACAAGAATAAATCACCCACTGATGTAGAATTTAAGAGAACTGAATATGGGGAAACTGAGAAAACCGAAATTGACAGATTCTCCTATGCCTGGAAAGAAGTCTCACCCTTTTGAGGAACAGAGAGACTCCCAAACTATTCCATTCTAAGCAAAAAGCCTTTATCACAAACCCTTCCTCTCAGCAAAGCTCCCTGCTGATGCTAAAAAACAAAGGAACACACTCACCTTCCCGGTGAAAATTAAACATGAGTCCCAGAAACTGCCAACATGAGACAGAGTTATTTTGTTCTGTTGTATTATTGAAAAACAAACAAACATTTATACAAGATGGAAATTTAGCAAGAAACATAATCCCAAGACTTCCCAAAGAGCCATTATTGTACCTGTGGGCAGGAATGAAGCACCTTTTGTGAAGATGAAAAGAAGAGAAAAACAACTTCCTGGAGGAGAAGAAAGTGATTGCATCTTCAGTCACAATTGGTTATTGTAAAAATCTTTATTAACCTAAGTGCATATAAAAATTGTGAATTCTTAATACAAAGCAGTATTTGACTTTTAAATTTCATTTTAAGCTTACCCCATTCACTAGGAATGTGATTACAGAGTAAATTAAAAAGTAATCACATGTGAATTACATTTCCTCATGAATGTAATGACTTCAGGAGACTGATTAATGTTAAGCAGTGTCTGTCCTACCTCATGCATACCTTCCCAGGTGAGATGAGTAAGATAGCTGGCGTGCACTGATTTAATTTCCTTTTGCCGGTGAAGAGCTATATGGATACAATATTATGTGTGCATGTACACACACGAGGGAGGGGGAGATTTTGTCCATTGAAAGCACCAACAGCAAGATGGCAGCTGGGACCCCACATACAGAACTGCCTTCCTAATGAGGCTCGCCTTTGTGGTCTCTCTGTTTTGTGTTGTGTTGTTTTAATCTGTATTTATATTCTTGGGGATGTTGCTTTCGTTGCATGCATTTCATTTTGATATTACGGGTTTAAAAAATGTTGGCATCGTTTTATTTACTGTAAGTGGCCCAGATAACTTTTGTGTTGTGGCACGGAAAACAAAGCCCACTCACAAATAAACAAACTATTAGCAGTTCTGGGCATATGGCTATGAGCCAGACTCTGGGGGAAGTTGTGCATATTATTTACTGGACAAATCCTTCAGCTTTAGAGAGGCCTAGCCTTTAGGTTACCCAAAGCATGTGAGCGTTCAGGAAAAATCAGATGCGTTGATATGGAGGAGGAAACCTTATTTAAGACCTCTAAACACACTTGCTTCAGAGTCAGCTCTGTTGAACTCAACAGGGCTTACCTCTGATGACGAATGCTTAGGATTGTGCTACAGGCATCAGGTAAGAGTCCCACCTGAAACCAAACTATAGTGCTACCTGGAGATTATTTGGTGTGCAAAACTATAGACTGAAACCTTATCTGTTTGATATTTTGATGCTTAACCTGGCTGAACCTAAGAGGCTGAAGTATGGTGAAATTTACAAAAGACTTGAACAGGAGCATAGGAAGATGTCTTACACTACGTTGGTTTATTGAACTCAGTATTGTCGACATCAACTGGCAATGGCTCTTCAGGGCAGGGGTCTCTCCAAGATATGCTATATGAGATTGAAACTGGGACCTTCTGCATGCAAAGGAGATGCACTACCACTGAGCTACAAAACACTGGGGCAATAAAAGACAGCTGCTAAAAGAATGTGGCAGCACTGGTCTTCATACTCTTCTTTCCCACATTTTTACTGCAATCAAATAGCCCCCTGAGTCACAAAGAAGTGATATCTCAGTTTCATTTGTTGAGACATTAGGAAGAAAAGGGGTGGAGGGGGGGAAATGGGTGGGGTCGGGTGGAGATGTTTCTATTTTGCTTAATGTATGTAGGGTTTGGTGTCAGCGTTACTCGTGCCGGTTCTCTGCTGTTCACTTGTGTTCCTTTGGTGGTGAGAGAGGTTGGGGTTGTCCTAGGGTGTGGTTGTTTGTTTGTGATTGGCTGTGGTGATCTTTGTTTTTGTGAGTGAGTCGGGTGGGTGGGTGTTTTGGATCAGGTTAGCCATATTGATTTATATGCCGTTGGTGGATTATTGTCATTGTCTTGTTGAGCTGTGTACGTGATAAAGGGGAGCCATACCGGGTTTTGTCCCCGTGTCAGTTTCAGTTTATTGGTTAATTGTTACATGGAAAAAAATACGAGAGACATTACACATACTTCTGTAAAACAAGAAAATCTTTAATAAAAATAAAAACAAAATCAAAGAAGTGATATCTCACACTAGAAATACCCACGTCCCTTTTTCTTGGTCACCCCACACTCTCAACCCTGTTGTCATACCATGTCCTCTTTCAGAAAGGTCACACCCATGAGCCACTTCCAACCCTCATGCTGAGCCCCTCCCTGTGGGGGCTGGTCTTTCTGCTGCCCTGAGGCCTAATTACCAACAGGGAAGTTTTAGACCTGGAGCTCTCCAGCTATTTTGGTATTCATTAATGGATAGCTGAATTGGATGACCTATGATGAGTTCCTTTCCAAGGATATTTTTATCCTGGTTGATAATAGGCACTTCTTCTTTTATTAGTATCATTTTCAGTACCATCGCATATACATTCCAGAGACAAGCTGCATACCAAAGGATGGGGAAGCATGTAGCCCCATGGCTCCATCCACTCAGGGAGCCAACCAGGAGCTATAGAAGAGACATAAGGGGGTCTGAGAGAACCCCTTCCCTCCGAAAAAGGCCAAAAGGAGCCCCCACCTCCTCTTCACAAGACATAAAAACAACACAATCGAATACTGTTATGTATTCAGTGGTCTGTGTTTGCCTGAGCTTGAGTCTGGACTAAAGATTCTGAGCCCCTGTGTTCTGATTCGATACATGATATCCAGTCATAGAACATTTCAGAATTTGAGCCTCTGCCATTGGCCCTTAAACTCTGAGTCATGATTTGCAGCTTGGAAGTTTAGACAGCCAATCACGTTGGGCGTGGGAGTGGTCAGAAATGTATATAAGCCGTTGCTTTGACCCTGTTGTACAGTTCTGTTAGTTCAATAAAGGTTCTTGCTGTTATCACTGTGTCTTGCCTCATGGGAACCCACCTACACGTCACATACATTACTCTTTGTAGAATAACCTAAGCAACTGACAGAGCCATCTTTCAAGAAGATTATAATTTAGATTTAGGACGCCTCCAGATTATCAGGTAGGTGTACAAAATTACAGCAGACTAAAGCACCCAGTTGCCCTCTGGCAACAAATCTACTTTAAAAAAAAAAAAGCCTAAAAAAACCATCAGGCTTTGTGGTGAGTAAAGTCACAGAAAAATGCACTGGATGTGGGGTGAATAAATGATTAAGGGAAAGACATATAACCCACCATGAAAGTAAATACATCCTTTTGTTCCCTGCAAACAAATCAGAATGAATGTCAAGTCTCCTGGAAGAGCCCTTAGAAAGTATCGAGGAGAGAGGAGAGGGGTCTGAGAGAAAGAAGGGGCAGACCTGCATAGGAGCAAATGTAGATATACAAATAGAAGCTTCTTAATTTTTCATCTCAGCCCCTTTGTGCCTTGGTGTGTCTTCTGAAGCTTCAGTGCATTTTAAGTGCACTGCTGCTGTCTGCCACTGAAGGTTGGGTTGGTCATCAGATAGTACCAGCCTGGCTCCAGGGACAAGGTTTCAACTCTTTCCACTCAGCCCATGAATGAGTACACAGAAGATGGCCATTTGACTCTATGCAGGGCGATGCATTTCATACAGCAGTTCCTGCCCTCCTCCACATGCCCAAGTTGATTACAGGCTCTTTTTAAAGCACTCAAGAACTCAAGAAAAGTACCTATAAAAGGCACTGAGGGGGGGGGGAATATGCTGTCCTGGCTAAGCTAGCATTCTCTCCACCTTAAATAATGCAGCCAGAAATTAATTGGCACTAATTCACTCGTTCACAGTTGTACCCGAGATGTTGCTCATAAACAGCAGCCACGGTTCCCTGATTGCAGATATGTAATTAATTCAAGAAAAGGCTGCTATAAAATAACAAACCAATACAGCCTCAGCAGGTGTCAGTGTGGCAAGGAGAACAGATCGCAGTAGGAATGCACTGCATTTCGACAATACCCTGGCGTTGCAAATACTGCTACCGAGCAGGGAGGTGGGGTGGAGAAGAGATTGAGGGAGGAGAGGATGAAATGCTCTGGGAGGTAATTACAAGGCCGCCTAGGCTGGTGTGGCTGCATTGATTTCAGAGAAATTGCACAAACCCAAATGGTCAGGTGAACTGACCATTCTTTCACCTATTAACACAGGCTGTTATTCAGCCAGTAATGGGGCAGGTTAATCTAACACTCTGATATAAATGGGAGGAATTGGTATTAAAAACCACAGGGGATTCATTTTTTGTTTTACTGGAAAGAAGAAACACCGGGTTTTCTGACTTTATGGGTGACTTCTTGTGAACTCTTTGTGATGAGTGCTAGAGAAACCATTCCAATGCTTGCATGCACCTTTGGACTAATCTCAGTGCCAGATTTACGTATAAGCTAAACAAGCTATATTTTAGGGCCCCACTCTCTTGGGGGCCCCCCAAAAAATTAAAGGAAAACAAACCTGAATGTACATTTCCAAAATATAATATAAAAAACAAATAAAATAAAACCTACATACAGCAACAGTGTTTTGTGTTGTGTAGGCTCCTATGAGGTAAGTTATGGGCCCCGCCTGCTCCCTAAAATATCACTGGTTTGCTCATTTCTATATATATAGGGTGCCCACAATCTGCATGGACTGGTTGCAGGGCAACATGTGCAAATGGCTTTTGATACCTTTTATGTCCATCAATTACCATATAGCATATATTCAATACAGAAAACAGCGACCATTTGTTGTTGACAAAGGACAGCTGGACATAAAGAGCCCCATTACCTTCAGTAGCTTAGGGCCTCATCAAACCTCAATCTGGCCCTGACTAATCCGCACTGGTCTGGCAGTTGTGGTACACACCCGGGAGCTCTGGTGCTCACACAGAGCTCCACACAAGCAGGAGCCTTTTATGAGCACTCCGTGAGGATGACCCTGCTGAGCAAACAAAACACTGAGGACAACACTTGTTCCCCTGCTTGAGCAGAGCTCTGCAGGTCACATGGCTGTTGTGTGATGTGCTGAAAAAATTAGTCAGGGGCAATGATGCTTCTGGCTTCCAGCTGATGGAAGCCACAGGACAGGAGAGTGATCTTGTGGTTGGGTTTCCCAAGAGAATCTGGGTAGCCACAGTGAGGACAGAATGCTGGACTAGATGGGCCTTTGGCCTCATCCAGCAGGCTCTTATAAGTTTGACTGACCAACTGGTGACTGAATCATCTTTCTCCAGGGGACACTTCTTAAGAAACACAGGTGAATATTCATTGTTAATTACCTTTCAAACCAAAATGAAAGGCATTGATCAACCCCCTAAGGCAGCCTTTCTCAACCTGTGGGTCCCCAGATGATGTTGAACTACAACTCCCATCACCCCTAGCTAGCAAGGCCAGAGCTCAGGGGTGATGGGAGTTGTAGTCCAACAACATCTGTAGACCCACAGGTTGAGAACCGCTGCCCTAAGAGATCTACTACAATCATATTGGAAATGCCAGGCCAAACTATACTTTGCCACTAATGAAGATGAAAGGAGGCACCAACTATTGCAGCACTACATCTGGTTTTCTTTGGCAGGGAATAAGGAGATTCGTTTTAATAAGGCGGTGCATTATTCTGTGTTGCTCAATGTATCTGTTAGATGAGATTTCTGGCATCCATCCTTACGGAACTGTGTAGCTCAGGCTGTGTGCAGAGGTGCATGGCTGCAACTGTCACTGCTATGTGCTCAACAGACAAGGCAGGTTTTATTCACACGTTCCAGTCCCATACTTGGAAGCCTATTGCCAATATTCGGCTTACAAGACTGCACCAGCATAACCACCGAGGGCCTTCTGGCGGTTTCCTCATTGCAAGAAGTGAGGTTACTGGGAACCAGACATAGGGCCTTCTCGGTAGTGGCGCCCACCCTGTGGAACACCCTCCCTTCAGATGTAAAGGAAATAAGCAACTATCCTATCTTTAAAAGACATCTGAAGGCAGCCCTGTTCAGGGAAGTTTTTAATATTTAATGCTGTACTGTTTTTAACACTTGATTGGGAGCTGCCCAGAGTGGCTGGGGAAACTTAGCCAGATGGGCGGGGTATAAATAAATTATGATAATGATGATGATGATGATTATCATCATTATTATTATTGGTTCTAAGGCATCCAAAACAGTCTTTCAACACTCTCCAGGTAGGTGCCCCAAAAACCCACTCCAGGAGTCTGATTCTTCTTCCATTTCCGAGCCAGCTCTGGCTTACAGCACATCTGGTGAACACACTTGTTGCTGGCACAGCAGCATTGCCTCATAAGGCTGTCCAGGTGTGCCTTCCTAGGTCGGTTGCCAATACAAGCACGGCACAGCAGGTTGCGATGCTGCGCTGGCTCGGCTGCCGGCCTGCCACATTGCAAAAAGACACATTCACCAATGGAGTAACTCACAGGGTGGGGCTGTTAAAGAACAACATCTACAAGAGAGAGCTTTCCCATGCTGATGGCGCTTTTAACTCGAGCAAATGCAAGATTGCACTCTCTCTGTTGCAATTCAGATCTGAGATAGATATGGCAGGCAATTCTTGTGCTCAGATGAATTTTATCTGCCATAAAAAATACAGCTACCCTTTCTAAATCACCACCATAAAACTCCAGAACGCAGGTTGGGGGAAAGAGACGTGCATCTGACAGACACTGTTAAAAATAAAAATACAAAATGCACGTTTAAGGAAACCGTCCTTGGCAGAAAAGACGAAAACCTTTCCAAGAGCTTTGCTGAATGGCTTTCCAATTTTTCTCCCTAGCAATTATGTGTTAAGTATTTCGAGACACATTATATTCAAGTGAGGGGGGGATTTGTGCATCAATGCTCCTACATTTATAACTTAAGAATATGTCAAATAGAGTATTAATGGAGTACACAGTTGTTGCTTTTTTATTTTCTTACAGCGTTTTTCAAGATGCAGCATACAAAAATATTGGGAGATAAGAACAGATTAATGACATTCATCCCCAGAAATAATTTTCCAAGCAGGGAGCTGCAAGTTCATCATCTCATGGAGGCCCACCGATCAGGAAGTGTTAATTGGAGCCTGCCAATCAAGTCAGTGGATGGCAAAGCCCCTAATAAAAGCCCAAAGCCCCACACCTGACTTCCCTTGGTTTTGCCATATTATGCAACCCTGAGCCTTTGAGTGGGACTATGCTAAGAACAATCACAGCAATGGACCATATGTGCAGCGAAGGGTCATATGATAGGGAGGCGAAGCAGGCACACTCTATAAAGCAGGGCTGGAGCCCTCCAGATGGTGCTGGGCTTCTATAATTGCCGCCCATTTGCCTGTGGGCTGGGGCTTATAGGAGTTGGAGTCTTACAATCCCTGGAGGGGCAGAGGTCCGTCCCCCCCTGCTATGAAGGGAGATTAGTAAATTCTATAAAAGTAGGAGAAGTGGAGTTGGAGAAGTGGAATATATGGCAATGCCTGATGTTGCTGAAGCTAAGTAGATGCAACCACTGCCTGGATGTAAGACCCCTGGGAAGATCCATAAAAGCATGAGAATGGAAGAATGGGTGGAAGGTGGACCCCTTCCATTCTTCCTTTGCCTCCTGCATTTCATCCAAATGGTGTGAATCCTTTCTGCTCTGGCAAAGGAGTAAAGGTGCCATCTGTCACTCAGCTAATGTGCCACCCTAACATCTAAATACTGTCACCTAGTAGCAAAGGTTAGTATTCATCAAGGAATGCAGTTTGAAGGCCAAGCCATCACAAAGCACCCACACTAGCAATTCCACCCCATTAAATGCATATCCATCCATCACATTTCATCCCGGTATTTCTCTCCTAAAAATAGAAGGCTGAAACTGTACCATGCAGATGCAGACCTTTTCGTTGGATCAAATACAAAGGGTAGATTTTCAGTGGGTGACCTTGTGCCAGTTATCATGTCAGCCTTCAAAATGGCAGCCTTTTCAGCAGAACATGCAAGTCTGTTCAGTCCTGGCTGGCAAGCCCATTTTAACAGGGGGCACCTTGGGAAATGTACATGAACATGAGAAAGATCATTAGAAAATGGGGCAAAAGTGCTGCCATCATAATCAGCAGAATTAATTCAATATACGGCATGTCTGAATGCACCCAAAGAGTCAGATAAATTGAGGGGCAGAGTATAGAAGATTTCAGTTCCATGATACAAAGAGGTGGAAGAAATGAGGATTCAACTGTTCGAGCCATTAGAAAAACAACACACCACGAACCCCATTACACTCTCCTAGCTCACTACATCTTCATGTAATCTACACTATATACCGTACTTTGGGTGGGGGTGGACAACGTCACAGCTCTTAGAAGTATTAACAGATACGTTCACCCTACAGTCTGAGAATACAAACGCTCCCATTAATCATTATTTCTTCTGTACAGGAGTGCAGAGTGAAAGCAAAATTGCACGTGGGGAGTCCTGATCACTGCCAAGAAATACTGTGTTAGCGAGAAAGCGACAATCACGAAAGTCGCAGCACTTAGCATAGCAGCCAGCTTGCTCTGGTCCTCCGCAGGGGTGCACAAGAAAGGCAAGTCAGTTGCTGCAGCACCTTGGAGAGCTCCTAGTGAGCTCTGACAAAGGTTGGAATTGACCAGAGGGATTCTGAATTTCTGCATCCAAGTTAACCTCTCCTAGGCTCCACACCAGAGACTCTTAAAGGCCTGAAGGCAGGCACTCCAATACACATAAATACCACATACCTGGTGTGCTCCCTGCACCACTGAACTGGCAAGCTACTTTGAGATACAAGTACTCTCAGGGGAAGACAGCTGTGAGGGACCTGGATTCTATTCTACAGGCTCTAGTGCTGTGGTACCTGGTTCAGTGGGTTCCTGCCTGCCAGACTAAGGTTCCATGGTACCCTGAAAAGCAGAATTAGGCTGAAAATCAGTGCTCTGGTCTGGCTCCTTTGTCAGTAATACTGTAGCTTCCAATTTAGTGTCCTAGTCACTGCCAGACTCCAGGGACATGACAATAATATTGTTTGTTGCAAAGAGTTATAGGGTTCCAAATTAGAATGCCCAAATCACTCCCCTCTAATAGGAAAGTCAGGTCTGAACTCTGGTGGCAGCTATGTAGCCAAAATGAAAACACTGAGAAATCTTATTGGTTCTGATTAATGTTTCCTCTAGGGGCCTCAGAGGCTGGAGGTGGACTTCAGAGCAGGCCTGTCCAAGAATCATAGGTTTGTACAACCATCTGCCATCAGCAATCCAAGGCAGTTATGTCAGGCTTTGGAGTGGTCAGTAACACAAAGAAGTTCCTCTATTCAGCAGCAGTCAGGGGAACACAGCAGGCTATTTCCAGGAAGCTGACAAATGCCTTTCTTTCCCCAGGCTCAACAAATCATTCTCAGGCATCAGAGGACCTCAGCAACATGGGGTGGTAGTGTGAGCGTGCCGTCATATACAGACACATCACACAGCAACCTAGAATACTTGCCCAACTCACTGGAATGTGCAGGGCCAGCACTGTTTTTAAAAATCCCATGAAATATCTCTGGCTTCTCACATTTCAAATTTATTCATAGATGACAATGGTCCATATTTATTTAAAGGAAATGGGAAGGAGGAAACTGCAGTGTGCAATCTCACACAAGAATCTGGCAGATGTGCTCTCACACCTAGCCAATGCCCCACCCCCCACCCCCATTCTCCTGAAATGAATATGTTAATTGACTTAAATGCACGAGAGTTTAAGACTGCCTGCTGGCTAATGCTCACGTTGAGCCAAAGAACTCGTATTATTGCAAGGGCAGGGTTAAGGAGGTAGAGAAACCGTCAAGCTGGGTTAAACCAAACAGTGGGGCAATCCTAACTCTTACCTACCTTAATCAGGCATGTTTAGAGCTATCGGAAACCTAACTCAGAATCCACTGCCACTGATTCCAATGTTGGATATCACCACATTTAGTACTTGAGAACGCCCTTCCCCCAATTTTGCCAGTCTTACACTTACCAAAAACATTCTGACTTTGCTACGAACATCCATCAATATTTTCACTGGGGGAGCTGCTCTAAAATTTGATTCACATTTTGCTTTAGATGACATTTCCATGCCAACTCTTTTTATAATCTAAAATGGAATAGATTGCCGAGTAGAACTGCAAGAAGGCATTCTATATTCTATGGGCATACAAACTAACTAGGTGTCTCTGGGCAGACTCAGAACTTTGCAAGACCAGAACCAGATGTGCTTGATTGGCCTTTTGGCAAGCCAGAGTTGTTAGAAGAAGAGGAGGAGGAGGAGTTTGGACTTGATATCCCGCCTTTTACTACCCTAAGGAGTCTCCAAGTGGCTAACAATCTCCTTTTCCTTCCTCCCCAACAACAAACACTCTGTGAGGTGAGTGGGACTGAGAGACTTCAGAGAAGTGTGACTAGCCCAAGGTCACCCAGCAGCTGCATGTGGAGGAGCAGGAAAGCGAACCCAGTTCACCAGATTACAAGTCCACCGCTCTTAACCACTACACCAGGCTGGTTAGGATGGGAAGACATCAGTAGGTTATTTATAGACTAGACCTGGCACCTTACAGTATATTGCCTGCTTCTGTTTATTTGGATGCAGGCAACATGCATACAATCAATGATAACTTAACCTGGAGCCAGAACTCATTGCGTTGAGGTTTGAACCTGTTTTCAGTCTGAGGGCAAGACCACAGACTATCTGAAATGGAATGCAAGCGGAAGTGCCTGCTTTGGCCAGGATGGAAGACTCAATACAGTGGTACCTCGCAAGACGAATGCCTCGCAAGACAAAAAACTCGCTAGACGAGTTTTTTCCGTTTTCGAGTTGCCTCGCAAGACGAATTTCCCTATGGGCTTGCTTCGCAAGACGAAAACATCTCGCGACTTTGTTTCCTTTTTCTTAAAACTGTTAAAACAAAGGGTGCTTAGCTTGAACAGCTACAGTTGTGACTTGACTTCAAGGAGCAACTGTTAGCACGTGGTTTTGCAGCCTTTTCTCAGACTTTGCTCACTTTTGAAGCTTTTCCAAAACTTTTCCAGAACTTCTCTTGCATCCATTTGGTAAGTTAAATTTTTAAAACTTTTTTGGGGGGTTTTGGATTTTGGGTTGGGGTGTTTGGGATTCAAGGACTTGGTGTTGTGGGGGGGTTTGCGATAATCTGGGAGCTTGTGGGCCTTTTTTGGGAATTTTTATGATTTTCTGTGACCATTGGGCCAGTTTGGTTTTTTTCAATTTTTTTTCCCCTGAGTTTGAATTTCTGAGTGCTGGCTGGCTGGGGGAACAGCTGGAGAGGTTTCTGCAGGAATCTGGGAGCTTGTGGGGCTGTTTTGGGAATTTTTATGATTTTCTGTGACCATTGGGCCACTCTGCTGTTTTTTTTAAAAAAATCTGGATTTGAATTTCTGTGTGGTGGGTGGCTGGGGGAACAGTTGAGGAGGGGGTTGTTCAGCAAGAAGCAAAGAGTGGAAGAGGAGCCTTCGTCGAGTGGTCCCCCAGAGTCTTAGAAAATGTACTGTACACTTTGTTGATTTTTAAATGTTTTTCTTTCATGTTTATAAAGTTAATTTATTTTCCCTTCAATTTTTGAACTGCTCTTTACAGTATGTGTGACTTTAAAGAGCAGTTAATAAACTCTTGTTGTACCAAATTTGGCTTTGTTTGGACTTTTTTTGACCATAGGAACGCATTAATTGATTTTCAATGCATTCCTATGGGATTTCGTGATTCGCAAGACGAAAAATTCGCTAGATGACAAAACTTGCGGAACGAATTAATTTTGTCTTGCGGGGCACCACTGTATCTCCAATGAGGCAAAAATCTGGCTATGATGCCCAGAACTCAGGGGGGGGGAGGCTACTTTGAATTGCTCAAGGTAAGGCGATGCAGCTAGAACTGCAGTTTTATAGAGGCAAAGACCAACCAGCAGCTAGTAGCTAGTAGCTACTATAGCTAGTAGAAATCTAGCTATAGATGGTTCAGCATATCTTTGAAAAGACTGGCTGCAGAACTACTGATATAGCAGCCTTGTTAAGACTTGCAGTTCCTGCCTTGAGCCCAAGAACCTCCTTGATGGTACCATGAACAGTGACACTGTCTTGATAACTCTCGGCTGAGAACACAAGAAGAATCCAATGCATCGTCCTGTTTCTCTCTATGGCCAACCACACAGCTATGGGAAGCCCATATGCAGGACCTGAGTACAACAGCCCTCTCCACACTTATGATTTCCCAGCAGATGGTGTTCAAGGGGTGAACTGCCTCTGATTCTGGAGGCAGCATACAACCATGGAGAAGACAGGCTTCTTCTCCATGAATATGACTAATCCTCATTTAAAGCCATCTCCATTTGTGGTCATCACTACATCTTATGGAGGCAAATTTCACAGTTTAAATATATACTGCGTAAATGAAGTCCTTCCTTTTGGCTTGTTCTGAATTTGCCTTCTTTTCTTTCTTTCCCCTTTTTTTTGTAGCTGCCACACGCTGGGCAAATGTTTTTGTTCAGCCATCCCCCACCCCACCCTGATGCACAAGTGTTCTCTAATCAATGAGACAAGGTGAAGTGGCTGCCTCAAGTGGCAGGTTCTGAGTGCTGCTCAGAGTGGATTGTAAAACACAACAATCCGCCATAAAGTTCTCTTGCACAAATCCCACTGGAAAAAAATAAATAAAGGGAACTTCATTTAATTGGAGCTTCCCCGTGAGAGCTTTGTGGTGGGTTGGGCCCCAGGTTAGAATTTAGAATAGGCAAGATCTAGGCAATAATTCCCATGGATTCTAATGCATGTCTTTATTCTTTCCTGTTTCAATTAGTGGGACTTTTAAAGAGCCTAACTTGAGTTGACGTGTGCTGTATCTGTGTCGGAGAGCCATTTGCATTTTTTTGCCTCGGGCACCCAAATGTCTTGAGCCGGTCCTTCTTGGTGATGGTGCCAGAGACTTCATTGGGTAACTTTGATCCAGTTACACAATCTTTTTTCCTGCACTTCTTTGTTGTTTCCTTTGCCTTTTGTTTACATGCTGCGGGGGCCTTGGAGTACAAAGAACTGACTGATTTAGGTTAATACAGATCCCAGAAGCCTATGGTGAGGGGGAAAATGTTGTTTCTTGAGGCACACCCTGGAAACACTTTATTAACATACACAGGAGTATTATACTGAACTGGAAAACTTCCATGAAACTCATTTATTCACTTATCTTGCCATGAGTTCCCAACTGTATTCATAATTTTGAATACATTGTAAAATCCAAACTTAAAGCCTAAATGCCAAGGGATCAGTCTCTTAGAGCATCTACGTCTTCATCCTGCTTTCTCAAATGCACTGTGTTCAATTTGATGCTACATATAGGAGTTAAAACTCTCTCAGGCATATTTAATAGCCTGAACAATTTTATTTACTTGAAGCTTCTTCCAAGCCAACAGTCAATCTCACAAACAGTTCAGCAGAGAGACTAGGCTTGGGGAAGGGAAAGATGGTCCACAATTCAGATAACTGTACTCTGAAGTCTCCATATCCATCAATGGAGTTTTTGACGTATTCCCCTGCTTTTGGGTGGAATAATAACACTCAAAATAGAATTAAAATCAAGGAAGTGTGGTCTAGGGTGTCGAGCAAAAAAATCTCTGCATGCTGCACTATGAACTACCTTCAAAACTCAAGAGGCGCATCAGAGGTTGTTTGCAAAGCATCATGGGTAGCAAAATTCAGAAGGAGGGAAAAACAGGCTGGTTTTGCTTTGAAGCTGAAAGTCAAGCAATCGCTGAATGAGTTTGCATGCTACGAAAAGGGTGTGTTAAATCTGTATTGTATGAAGAGCATTTCCAACAACTCAATTGTTGCCAGAAGTCATTTGTTTATCAGTTAAGCCTCTTCAAAGGAGAAGAGATGGAACGATGGGAGAAATCATGGTTTGGGAAAAGAGAAGACAAGGAGTAGAAACTGGTTTTGAAAAAGGATAACAGGGCCAGAGGCTGTTTAAACAATGGCAGGACCGGCCCTACCATTAGGTAGAGTAAGGAAACTGACACAAGAGTTTGATGTTGGGCAGGGCAGCAGCTTCCTGGCTGCTCTCACTGTAGAGGGACAGCTGTGTGTGCCATGTAGCTTTCCAGCAGTTCCATAAGGAGCCTGCTTCTGCTAGGTACAGTGGAGGACTCTATTCCTTGCCAACAATGAAATAAGCTGCTAGTCCAGTTGGCTATTGTACATTGAATGATGGGTGCCCCATCTTGTGCTTTGCCTCAGGCAACAAAATATTTTGGGCTGGCTCTAGCCAACAGGACTGTCAAACCAACAGTGGGCTAATGCCTACACACACACTGAAGTCATCTCACGCATCCTAAATACATCTAAATGTCTGACACACACACACACACACACACACACACACACACACACACCTTGCCTTCCACATTCCAGTTGTTTGCAACAATGGATAACAACATTGCAGAATCGATATACTGTATCAACAGCTACAAAGCCTGTTGCTTCATAGAGATCTGTGCAATGAGGGTATTGTTTAATAAGGGATGCACTGCGTTTTCCATAGAGTTGTGATGAATTGAGACAATTATTTAAAATCCTTCAGAGTTTTGTTGACACACATTCTGGTCATTTGTTAGCCGAGCAGAAAAAGAGCAACTTATAAAACTAGAAACAGCATTAGAAAGAAAGGGGGGGGGGGGGACTGGTTAACTTTGTTGTAAATAAGGTCTTGAAAATATACCACCTGTTGTTTTATAGGGTTCCCCTCCCCCTTTTGTTCTTCCTAAGATAATTAATCATTGACACATTTGGCAGCTGAGTACAACACAACACATAACGGTGCATCGTGGTAACTGAAGAACATATTCCACTTACGGAAGATAGAACTGTGGGGCATATAAAAAATTCACAGCTTTCAAGCGATATGCTGGGGGGAGAGGGAATATGCTGGCTGCAAAGAGCAATCATTTGTCTGATGTCTGCCTTATCATCTGTGAGTTTCCATAAATATGGAGAGTGGTTTTAGCAACCAGATTCACAAGAATAATAACATAATCATAGTATGTTGAGAGGAAAAAAGAGTGCTGCGAGATTTTGAAAAATCTGAGTAGGCTGGAAAGAGATATGAAAAGTGGGGATTCCAGAGGTTCAACAGATTGGTGATGTTGACTTCCCTCCTTGCTCAAGGATGTACACACGTGTGTGTGTGTGCGCGCGCACGCACACACACACACACCAGATCCACCATGAATGACTTCTAGCAACCTCCTAGTTCAAAAGAGGCAGGCCACTCTGTATCAGTTGCTGGAGAACAAAAGCAGGAGAGGGCCTCTTGCCCTGATGCCCAGCTTCTGAGATTTCCTTGGTCATCTGGTTGGCCACTTTGGGAAACAGGATGCTAGACTAAATTGACTTTTTGTCTGATCGAGCAGGGTTCTTGTGATCTTATGAAGAAGAAGCTTGTCCCAGGAGGCATTACAGAGAACCCTCTCTGTTCTTTGAAGAGCCACATAACAGGGGTCACCAACCTGGTCCCATGGGCACCATGGAGTCCATGAAAGCTTCCAGCTGTGCCACTAGGTAGGTGACCCAGACATGCGTGTGTGCCCACACACACACACACACACACACGTCATAATAGAAAATAAGGGACCAGTGGCCCAGCCTTGGGAGAAAAACCTGTGAAGTCTAAGAGCTTGCCTGAAAAGTTAAGCCAGTCTAATACAAAAGAACCAATAGAGTAAGTGAATTTAGAACTTACGAGAGAGGAGCTCAGAGTTCTCCAAAAGCACTCCTAATTGGTGGCCCATTTGGAAATCAGTATGATCAACTCTTTGGCTACAATCCTATGCACTGTTTCCTTAGAATAAATCTCTTTGGACTCAGTGGGCGCCAATTCTGCGTAAGCAGGCATAGGACTGCACTGTTTGGATTTTAGTCCTGTGCCAAAAATGTTGCCCCACTTTCATGGCACTCTTATTAGGCCTTGAGAGCGGGCACCATATCAGCTATCTAATGTATTTGTGGGGAGCTGGCGCATGGAATTTGGGTGGTAGTTGTTTTACTGTGAAGAGGGGCTTTTCAGGACATATGTCAGTGGGCTTCCCACACCCATATTCCAATAATAATAATAATAATAATAATAATAATAATAATAATAATAATTGTTCCACATGACATGACATGGCATTGCTCCAAAATGAAGTATTGGGAGGAGAGGGAAAGGGCAACCTGCCTATCTGCCAATAACAGCCCCTTCAGAACTTTTTGTGGCTGAACATTTGCAATATATACACATTGCTGGCACCACTTACCCCAAAATGCCTCCTAGAAACAATTTTGCAAAGACTTTTCTTCCCACCACCTAACCCACCCCTCCAGCTTGAATAACATGAGGGGCAGGTAAGTCCTGCTCCTCATAATCAATTACAAGATGTGACACACATACACACACACACACAGAGAGAGAGAGAGAGAGAGAGAGACCATTTGAATGGCAATGCCCATCAAATGGAACAGGGGGGCTGTCCCCCTCAAATATTTTATTGGGGCTGGGGGCAGAAGGGACCTCGATCCCCAGGAGTTGGCGTATATGTACCGATATGTATAATTTTTACTCCCCTGCCCTTTCCCAAACAATAACAGCAGCTGCCAAAAGTTCACATCTGAGAAGAAATGATAAGAAGCTTACGATCTTGGTTTTGACAACGCAAGGGATAACCAAGGAAGAAAAGAGAACGGAGAAAAGGAGGGAACTGGAAAGACAGGAGTAATGTAGAATACCCTAGGACCAATGAAGTTATGAACACTTCAGTTTCATCTTGACCGAGAATAAAGAGTGCAGGATTAGGGGAATGACTTGAAGGAAAAGAGAGAGGTGGAACACGCAAAGCTGTCCTATACTATGTCAGACCATTGGTCCACCTAACTCAGTATTTTTTTAAAAAAATGATATTTATTAAGTTTTCAAAGGAAAAAAATTACATAAATAAAAAGATTAGAAGAAAAGACAAAAAAAGGAAAAATACAAAATACAGAAAAAAGATAAAAAACATTTAAAAAGAAAACACATCAATCTTTCCATGTCATATATTCATATCCTTGCTTCCCTGACCTCCTCACACCTCCCTTTTTTGTATTCCAATTCAGTTAGTTAATTCAGCAATTTCTTTCCCTCTTTGTTTTTATCTTAATCCTTTAACTTAATATAATATAACTTTGAGTTCTCACCTGTTAATAATCCATTTTTCATACACCTTTAAAACATTGCTGCTTAAACCACTTAACTTCATTCTGACATCATTCTAACATTCATTAATTTTGCAATATTTCTGTAAATAGTCTTTAAATTTCTTCCAATCTTCTTCCACCGACTCTTCTCCCTGGTCTCGGATTCTGCCAGTCATTTCTGCCAGTTCCATGTAGTCCATCACCTTCATGGTCCACCTAACTCAGTATTGTTACACTGACAGGCCGTAGCTCTCCAGGGCTTCAGAATAGAGACCTCCACCAGCACTTCCTGGAAAAGTTGGGAGTTTCTGTATGCATGCAAAGCAGAAGCTCTTCCACTGCCCCCTTCCCTTCCTGTGCGATGGGATCACACAGGTATTCAGGGAGGATATTCCAGGAATAAGGGGGCAGAGTCTTTCACTGCAGCTTCACCACACATTCATACATGGGTTCCCTGTGCTGCATGGGGCGCTTGCACACCATTGTAATAGATTCCTGGTGGATGCTGCTGGTGGTGTCTTGACTCTGCATGGGATGCAGGCCAGTCACACGAGGAATATGAGCTTCAAGTTGAGGAATCCACAATGCAGGCACTGCTTAGCTAGGCTCCCCTTCTCTGCACATGTTGGGATACTGCCAGGGAGACAGAGGCATCAGGCAGCCTCCACGTCGTCTCCGGACGATCTCCCAGTATCCCGTAGAACAGCATCAGTCAATTAGCGACATGAGCCTCAGACACATTCTGAGACTTGTTCACACCCTTTCTGCAGAGTTTCCACAACGGAAGATTCAGCCAGGAGAGCATATTTACAGCTTTATTCAGCACTGATCAGAACAAAGGAAAAACATGACTGCTTGCATCTGTGTCCAGGAAAACAGCCGGAACAAAAGTATATACAAAACGGAAACTCCCAGTGAGCAGGAAGTAAACAGGCATGTGACACACAACAATCATGCCTGACCATTTAAGGTGGAACGGAACTATATCCTAACAGCACATACATTGACCCTCAGACTCAGAGCCATGGAAACCAGAAGAGAACACAGCACCAAGAAAGGGAGGTGAATGAGTTTGTATTTATGACCAACACCAACAAAATGCTGATGAGATTGGGCAACCTGCAGCTCCCTAGGTCCCTGACTGTTGCCCATACTTGCTAGAGTTAATGGGTACAGTCCAACAATATCCCCATCTCTGTTCTGAAAAGATAAGAACAGGGTTGGAGGACTAGAGTTTCAACAACCCTTACTTCTATCCCAGTATCATTTCATTACAGCCCCCTATAAAATCTGCTGTAACACCCTGCACACCAATGGCAAATGCATTCAGTGCTTGGCTTCTCCACCGTAAGAAGCTGCAGAACTGCCATGGATTAGATGGTTTGACACTCTGCTGTGAAGCAAGTGACCTTGGCTTCCATTATATGTCTTCAGGACACAGCTTGAGAGCCAGTCAATTATCTAGCCGTGGTGTTTGTGTAAGGACGGCATGGCTGGCAAAATTGGACACCAGTGGTTGCCAGGTGAACTTTGTGTGCTGAGCACAGGGGATGAAAACACAGACCTTTGCAGCTAGAAGAGAAAATTTCCCCAGCAAGCAGCCATAATAGAGATAATAGGATTGACTCTGTATTCAAGCCTTTGCAGCTTTGTAAGTCGTTTTGCACAGCTCAGTGCTGGGTGGCAAAATATTTTCTATCTGTGAAGACACCTGGACTGGAGTAACAGGAACAAAAGGGGCTAGATTGTCCTCATTGTTCGAAATATTAGCAGAGGAAATAGAATGTGGGATTTTTAATAGAGGCTGACGTTGTAATGGTGTCCATGCCATGATGCGCCTTTTGGGTGATGTTTCTGAACCTGTGGAACACTCTCCCCACTAGGGATGTCAGAGAATTTTGACCAAAACAGAAACTGGAGGATAAATTGCCACTGTTCATTTATTTGTGCCATGTCTGGAACAAAAATCAATCCAGCAAATATGATTGGTATTCACTGCTCTTGCTTTCAGTCTGCAAATGATACATAATTAGGTTTTTTGTATTCTCACCCCCCACTCCATTTGCTTTGTGTTTCCTGTCCTTTTGCACTCTGAAAAATACCGTGCACTTTACAAAGCATGTGCTGAGCTGCCTTGGCCTCTTCTGTGTCAGCATCCTACGGGGGTCGAGATGCCAGCTGGCTAGCCCCCAGCTGGATCATGCCCTTCTGGCGATGAGGATCCCCCGATCTCTGATGCGACGTAAATCAGCGACTCAGATTTCAAAGCCTGAGCACACTATATTAGCAGAGCATACTGCACAAACAGAAGTGGTGTGAGGCTTGTGGAAACATACTAACAAGCTACAGATTTATTAAGCATAAATCAGGACAAAGAAAACATGTCGTCTCTCTTTCGTCTCCTCAGATAGATAGAGAGAGAGAGTGAAAAGCAAAAGCTACACACACAATAGAAGTTCCCAGCAAGCTGTGCTGGTATGTAAACAGACATGTGACATGCAACAGTTCCATGTCGGCAACTAAAGGTGGAATGGAATTTCCCAACATTCTGAGCCAGCTATAAGAGTAGAGAGCCCCAGTGAGTCACTGGTAATTTAGAAGGAACAGGGGAAGCAACAGATACTTTCCTTTCACTACATTGGTAAATCATTCCCATGTAAAAAACCACATCATTTGTACAAAACAAGCATTAGGTAAGGGGGGCGGGTGCCTTCAACCAACTGTCATGCACTCCTTTGGGGGGTGCCATGGGGCTGATCCATACTATTGTTAAATGAGAAGAGAACATCATACGGACAAGGAAGAGATAATAGAGCTACAGGAAGCATACCACCCACATTAACGTAAAATAAGGATGACCCCATGATATTCTGGTTTGAGCAACATCCCTGGTTCCAGGCACCTCTCCTTGCAGGAACCAACGAGTGCACAATTCCTTGGAAATTCCATCAGGTCATATTTTAGAGTTAGAAAACAGAGTGGCTGATAGTCTATACAGATTTGGGGAGGAGATGTTGTACAATGGGAAGGGGGAATTCCTCACATTGCACCAATAACCCATCCACAGCTTTTGCTGCAGCCCGGAACAAAACCAGGTGAAAAATATTTTATTTATCTCTACAGAGGTGCCCATGCACCAACACATTTCCTTGTGGTTTGAGATCAGGCAGCAATATAGCTGTCTTCTTTAGATTAAAAGAGGAGGGGGTGGGGAATTACGCTGGAGAGTGGGTGGGTAATGAGGATAACTGAAATAGAGTCTTTATGCTAAATAATGTTGCTGCCATGGTGATCCCTTGCCTTTCTCTTTTGTACTGTGTCAGAAGCTCTTGCCTGCTTCTTCTTTTTGCATTTGAGTTCAGCTCTTTTCCAGATGCAGAGGTGGCAGTGCAGTTTTGGCAGCATGTGGAACAGCAGGGGCAACAGGAAGCCAGTTGAATGTGATTAGCAGCCTACAACATCAAGAGCTAGACCAGGGGTTGTCAACTTGATCCCTACTGCCCACTAGTGGGCGTTTCAGGATTCTAGGTGGGCAGTAGGGGGTTCTACGGTACAGGCTGAATCCTGCTTCCATTGAGCACTGGTGGGTGGTAAAGAAATTTTAGCTTCAAGAAAGATGCATTAGTGGGTGGTAGGCATAAAAAGGTTGACTACCCCTGAGCTAGGCTATGCACGCAGGTTCTGTTGCATCATCATCATCATTATCATTATCATCATCATCATTATCCCTAGCCTAGGAACAAACCAGACTCTGAAATGTTCTTTCAATATCAGCTCCTCTTCAAAAGCACATTGCCTTCCTGCTTAAACAGCCAGGCCACTTTCAGGACTTTCATTTAAGAAGTCTGCATTTGCATTTGCATTTGCAAGGATCAGATGTTACTAAGTATTCCATTCAGGCAACTGTTGGTCCCACCAACAACTCAGTGTAAACAACTCAGTGTAAACAACTCAGTGTAAACAACTCAGTGTAAACAACTCAGTGTTGTTTACACTGAGGCAGAGGCAGGTGTATGTGTGTGTGACAGAGAGAGAGAGAGAGAGAGGACGGAGTCCTTAAGTTGAGTTGGTAAAGTAATAAGCACTCGGTGGAGCTCTCCGTTGTTACAGAGCAGATAAATTGAGAATGACTGGAAGGGAAGATAATACAAGCAGAGCCATTGTTAAGGAGGCTTGCTGGGCCCATGCCCAATTCAAGGTGTAAGTATTTACGAGCCCCTAAATGGCTTAGGATCCAAATACATTAAAAAGCGCCAACACAGTATCAACCATCTCTAGCCCTACGTCCAGTAAGGGAGGTCCTGTTGCTAATGCCACCACTCAGGAGTGGTGTGTGTGTGTGTGTGTTGCCTGGTGACATGGCCTTCTCAGTGGTGGCTCCGTATTTGTGGAATGCCTTCCCTAGTGAGAGGCATCAGATTCCCCCATTATGCCTTTTTGATGATATATACATCCCTTTTTACCCAGGCATTTAATAGATGGAAGTCCTGTACCATGCAACCTAGAAACTGCTAGTTCGAGAGTAGGTGTTTCCTTTTAGAAGGTTGTTTTTAACTGTTTGGGCCAAATTTCACCAGCACAGAGTGCCAGGAGACACAAGGACAAGAACTAGGAAATGCCAGGCCTCTGCTCTGCTTCCCCTTGTGCTGAGTAACTTAGGGCTGCAGACCAGGGAAATTCCCACTAGGGCTGGGGTAAGACTCTCAGCCTTGGAGGCCAAACGCAGCCTTCTGAGCCTCCAAACTCTCCCAAGATGTCATCCCTCACTGGCGCAGCTTTGTAGCCCAAGTGATTTTTCCTGGTTGAAATGTGTCCTTTGCACTCTGCTAACACCTCTTCCTTGAATGAAAGGAGGCTGGAGAAGGACATGTACAAACCGGCCTACTGTACAAAGCATTTTGTACTTGCAGCTTGTATATGTGTTGCTGCATTTTTGTCCCTGACCTTGCACATCACCCTTGGCAGGTTTCCCAGAAGAGAATGTGGCCCTTGGCTATATATATATCCTCCTTCCAGATTCCAGGGGGACTGTCAAGACCTCAGGGTCTCACTCCCTATCCTCATGGAACAAGGCTGTGGATGTAGAGCAAGAGAAGGTATCAGCCCCAGGTATTCCTTCTGCACTCCAATCCAGACAAGCCAATTGGTCTCCTCTGACCTGGGAGGGCTAGAAAAGCTTTCAAGTGAAACTTGGGTACTGCTTGGGCAAAATCCAGCTTTATCTTGTCTGCCTGGCTCTTATTCCTGGTTCTTTTTCCTCTGCCTGCAGGATTCACCTCCCCACCCAGACCCAAACTCAGGGACTCCTGTCTCCTTCTCCCCATCTTGCCAACAATCTAGGTTACCTGTAGCTTAACATAGTGACACAACTAAACCTGAATTGCCCTGCGGTTGAAAGACAAGCTCCTTGTCTTTCAGTGATAGTGCCACTGTATTCTGCTCTGGTCAGACCTCACTTGGAGTACTGTGTCCAGTTCTGGGCACCACAGTTCAAGAAGGACACTGACAAACTGGAACGTGTCCAGAGGAGGGCAACCAAAATGGTCAAAGGCCTGGAAACGATGCCTTATGAGGAACGGCTAAGGGAGCTGGGCATGTTTAGCCTGGAGAAGAGGAGGTTAAGGGGTGATATGATAGCCATGTTCAAATATATAAAAGGATGTCACATAGAGGAGGGAGAAAGGTTGTTTTCTGCTGCTCCAGAGAAGCGGACACGGAGCAATGGATCCAAACTACAAGAAAGAAGATTCCACCTAAACATTAGGAAGAACTTCCTGACAGTAAGAGCTGTTCGACAGTGGAATTTGCTGCCAAGGAGTGTGGTGGAGTCTCCTTCTTTGGAGGTCTTTAAGCAGAGGCTTGACAACCATATGTCAGGAGTGCTCTGATGGTGTTTCCTGCTTGGCAGGGGGTTGGACTCGATGGCCCTTGTGCTCTCTTCCAACTCTATGATTCTATGATTCCTCTTGGCAATCATAAAAGCAAGAAAAAGGAGCCAGGTCCTATCCTCTAAAGATAACAAAGACATCAGGGAATGATCTAACAGCCTGAATGGATTTTGGCCACGATGCAAATTGGATTTCATCTGCATAGAGAAACCTAATTTTTCAGTCTGTTCCTACTGCCACTGAAGATACAATTTCTCACCTTGAGCTTCTGATCTCACAGCCTGCTCCTTGGCACTGCTGAGTATGTATGTGCGGCAGGTGTATAAAAGGGACACACGTTCACTTTTGATGGGAATGGTCAACTTACCCCTCTGAAGTAGCTTTCTTGGCGTGGTCCCGCCATGGCATTGCAAGCTGAAAGGCAAGTAGAGGAAAGCTGCATTAGATTAAACCAAAAACAATGGGCGTATGTTGGAGATACATTATAGTGGGCATGCTCTCAAAGGGCTGAGGTCACTTCTAGACTGTCAGCATTTTACAGGAAAGATTTGAGCCCTTGCTAGAAATTCAGGTTTGTGCAATCAAAGCAGATTAAAGTGCTCTGTTGCCCTGGAACAACAAGCTAACTTTTCTTTTCTTTTAAATAACTTTTTGCAGTTAGGAAAGTGGTGGGGAAATGAGCTGAAAAGTGTGGAATGAATGAATGATTAACAGGAAGGTGTATAAACAGTGTGTGAGCAAATCAGGATGAATGCTCTTTATCATAGAATTCCTCCTCAAACAACTCTGAAGAAGAGCTCAAAGTACTAGCTGCTGGGGAATAGCAGGAGATGGCTCCTGCTTGTGAGCCTTCCTAGGCAACCTGTTATCACGTTGTTGTTGCTTGTGGTGGTGTTCATCCTGTTGGCCATTGGGAGCAACGGGATGCTAGACTACAGCAAAAAGAGCTCTCCTTATGTCCTTAAGCTGTTCTTATGAGTTTTTCTCTCTCGTAACACTTAACATGGACGTACGGCAAAACTGAATGTTGGAAGATTCAGGACAGACAATAGAAAGTACTTCTTCACACAGCATAAACAGTGGAAATCACTTCCACAGGAGGCAGTGATGGCCACCAACTTAGATGGTAAGATTTGACAGATTCATGGAGGAGAAGGCTATTGATGGGCTACTAGCCCTTGTGGCTATGTTTTGCCTCTGTAGTGGAGCAGGGAAGGGGGTGCTTCTGAATACCAGCTGTTGGGAACCATGGGAAGGGAGAGTGCTCATGTACGTAGGACCTCCTTGAGGGTTTCTGACACGCATCTGGTTGGCCACTTGATGAGCCACTGGACTGATCCAACAGGCTCTTCCTACATCCTTATGGGAGGGGGAATTCCAGTCTTGCTCACGTGCACCAGGAACCATCTCCATGCTGTGTAAACCTATCAACATGCCAAGGGTATAACAAACATGATAGCTTCCTTGGAACAGAAAGGGTCACAGGTTATGGTGCCTTCAGGATGCCCCTTCCCTGTGCATGGGCCATCACATGACTCCGAGCACCTTGGGCTGTAGCTCACAAGATCCAGCTGTAAGGAATTAAGAGAACATCCTTTTGCAGAAGGTCTTGCAGGTCTAGAACACATCCGACTTTAACTTGACAGCTTTATTCCAGTAGTCTCACAGCAGATTTCTCACCCAAAAGCTTCACTTTCCCTCACTCCTCATTCTATTATTTCTCACCTTTTCCCACCACCATTTCTGCTTTCTGCCAAATGATTGGTTAATTCTGAAGCGCAGTCTCTGAGTGTTCCTTTCCTCACCTTTGCTATTGTGTGGGGATTACACCAGTGAAGCAGCATCTCTCAGACCTGTCCTACTTATTAACCTTTTGCATTGTTTGGTGCCCATTTTTCCTTTTGCGCAAGAGATACTGAATCTGACCTCATGTTAGCCAACCAGCTTTTTTGGTCCAGGCGTAATTGAAAAATTCTCGAGTCCCGAATGGAAGTGTTTATTGGGGTCAAAAACTTCTGACATTCCAGATCCCAGAAATGTATTAAGTTATTTGGTCTACCTGGCACAAGGCTATTAGGGAAGAAACACAAAAACCTACAAAACTACTTTCTTTTTTAATCACTGTAGAATCTTCTGAGTTGCTAAGAGTATCAGAGGCCTCATCTGCACTACACCTTAAGAGCAGTATCATACCACTTTAAAGAGGCATGGCTTCCCCCAAAGTATCCTGGGAACTGCAGTTTGGTAAGGTTGCTGAGAGCTGAAGAGACTCCTATTCCCCTTACAGATCTGATTTAACAATCCACCCCTTTCCCTAGGAAACTGGGAATTGTACTTCTGTGAGGGGAACATGGGTCTCCTCAGCTCTCAGCATCCTGAACAAATGGCAGCTCCCAGGATTTTTGGGATTTCCCATATTCCATGCCTGCTAAAATGGTAGCCCCAGTACGCTTCCGAGCATTGGCTCCCAGTATGTTTCTGAGCACAATTCAAAGTGTTGGTGTTGACCTTTAAAGGCCTAAATGGCCTCGGTCCAGTATACCTGAAGGAGCACCTCCATCCCCATCATTCTGCCCAGACACTGAGGTCCACTGCCAAGGGCCTTCTGGCGGTTCCCTCCCTGCGAAAAGCCAAGTTACAGGGAACTAGGCAGAGGGCCTTCTCCACCCTGTCTCCTCCCATCAGATGTCAAAGAGATATACAACTATCTCACGTTTAGAAGACATCTAAAGGCAGCCCTGTTTAGGGAAGTTTTTAATGGCTGATGTTTTAATGTCAGATGGATGGGGTATAAATAAATTATTATTATTATTATTATTATTATTATTATTATTATTATTATTATTCCTTAAATGTATGGTATGGATGTGACCTTAGTCAGCTTGGTATGTCCAAATATTTTTTTTAGCTTTGATGCCTCTGTTTGCACTTCAAACTAAAAATTGGTCTGGTCAGTTCCTTGCTCATATAACATCTCTTGTCAGTTATCAAGATCTTAGTTATTTTTCATACCAAATAATAAAAATAAAAAAATGAATTGCCAGAGATCTTGAAGAACATAGCCCACCTTTTCTGAAAATAAATATTTGACTGGAGGACCTGTGGTCTCACTGTATAAAAACCACATCTGCCACAATACATTTAAAGCAGTGTCCTATCACTTTAAACAGCCATGGGTTCCTCCCAAAGAATGCTGAGAATTGTAGTTCGTTTCCTGGGAAGATGGGCTGACTGTTAAACCGCTCTGCAATTTGTAGCTCTGTGAAGCAAACAGAGGTCTCCTAGCAACTATCAGCACCCCTAACAAACAACAGTCCCTGGGGAGAAGCCATGGCGGTTAAAGTAGCATTGAAGTGCTTTAAATGTATGGTGCAGACGAGACCATCAAGCAGGGTGCAGATTAGCCATGTCGCAGGACTATATAGAGAACAAGCAGGCTTGTTCTAGCACTAGATCTGATCTAATCTAACAAAAAAAAAATCTGTCAAACCATACAACATTTACACAAAATGTAGATGACGCACAGTAGCATTTCGATGCCGTTTGGTTATTCTGAATGAAAAAAACACTCTAAAGACTCATAATAGAAGCAATTAAGAAAAAGCAGAACTATAGATCTACTGCTCCAGATATTGTGTTACTGCAAGTTGAAGCATCCATTAGGATTTAAGCTACTTTTGTGTATTGTTTTAATATACCTTCACAGCATGCACTGTAATGGCTCCTTAGCAGCTATTAAGATGTAGGCTGGCTACATGAATTAACAATAATATATGCTGCCTATTCTACAGCTCCGTAACACCTAATGCATTTATCCATAGCCTTTTTATTATTCTTTACACAGAATCAGAAAGGAAACCATAACCCTGTACTGGCAATGTATGTGCCCATGTAATGTATCTCAAAAGCTGCAGTGGAAAGGGGAAAAAAGGTTTCTCTATCAAAAGCATTTACGTGTGGGTCCCTTTTGAATCTGAATTCCTTCAGTTCGCATTTCACAAGTCCCAATCCAGAGCCCAGCTAATTTTGAAACACACACACACACACACACACACACACACAGCAATCCATAAATAAAATCCAGCCACTGCAAAATTATTCCTGGTGCTATTATTCCTGGAGTGGACTGAGGAGGGAAGGAAGGCAATGAACACCAACAACAACTGCTTTCTTCCCTTTATTTTTGCCTGTCTTCCGTGCCCAAACTCTTGGGCTAACTCATAAAATAGCTAATGGCTCCTGTGAACAACTAAGGCACCTGTTCCACAAGGGAGGGTACCACATCCTGTCCCTGCATCAGAGGCACTACAAGGGTTAAGGCCCTAGGAGAGGTCCCTGCGAGTGCCTACCTTGGCAGCAGTGGCACTGCCACCCGCTGCCTTCCCCCACCGTTCCTGCTGCCTCACACTTTTAAGCTTAGCTGCAGTGGGCAGGCAACGGTGGCAACGGGCACACACCAATGGCAAGCAAAATTTCAGCCACCTGCTGTCATTTTAGATTAAGTACCCCCTCCCTTAGGAGTTTCAATGGGTTCAGCCAATCAGATGACACTTTTGAGGTCACAGGGGCAAGGATGGCTCCAGAGTGATGAGGGGGTAGGGCTGAGAGGGCTTGGCCATTCCCTCTTACTTGATCGGACCTGCAACACCAAAGTCAATATCTGATTCGCTTTGCTTGCCACCACTCTCATTTGAGGGGAAGGAGAGTAGATGGCTACAGCCTTGGGTGCCAGCACAGAACATTCTAGTGCACCGCAAATGCTACTGCTTATCTCATGCGTCTAGTAGTGATGTATGGAAGTGAGAGCTGGACCATAAAGAAGGCTGATCGCCGAAGAATGGATGCTTTTGGATTATTTTTTTATTTTTATTTTTTATTTTATTTTTATTATATGGCTAAGCCGCTTCTGGCGAACCAGAGCAGCACACGGAAAACTGTTTACCTTCCCGCCGGAGCAATACCTATTTATCTACTTGCACTTTGATGTGCTTTCAAACTGCTAGGTTGGCAGGAGCAGGGACCGAGCAACGGGAGCTCACCCCGTCGTGGGGATTCGAACCACCGATCTTCTGATGCTTTTGAATTATGGTGCTGGAGGAGACTCTTGAGAGTCCCATGGACTGCAAGAAGATCAAACCTCTCCATTCTGAAGGAAATCAGCCCTGAGTACTCACTGGAAGGACAGATCATGAAGCTGAGGCTCCAATATTGTGGCCACCTCATGAGAAGAGAAGACTCCCTGGAAAAGACCCTGATGTTGGGAAAGATGGAGGGCACAAGGAGAAGGGGACGGCAGAGGACGAGCTGGTTGGACAGTGTTCTCAAAGATACCAGCATGAGTTTGACCAAACTGCAGGAGGCAGTAGAAGACAGGAGTGCCTGGCGTGCTCTGGTCCATGGATCAGGCCCGGGGGCCAGATCCGACCCAATCGCCTTCTTAATCTGGCCCGCAGACGGTCTGGGAATCAGCATGTTTTTACACGAGTAGAATGTGTGCTTTTATTTAAAATGCATCTCTGGTTTATTTGTGGGGCATAGAAATTCGATCATTTATTTTTTTCAAAATATAGTCCGGCCCCCCACAAGGTCTGAGGGACAGTGGACCAGCCCCCTGCTGAAAAAGTTTGCTGACCCCTGGCTTATCTGCTGGTTCTTTGGGGGACTCCCAGGCAGTGATGGGCTAATGTCTTTAAGCCTGGGCTAAACATGTCAGTGCGCCACATGAGTAATGACAACCAGGAGGCACGAGCGCATGAGTGCCTCACGCAGAAATGCATGGAGTAGTCTCCTCTGAGGGCAGATAATTATTACTTAGATATTGCATTCTACATTTTGTGGGGTAGAAGAGTGGGCTTCACCTCTTAATTAAAAATGACAACAGTCATCATCACCTAAGTTTGGCCAACAATGATGTCGAGGAAGAAGATTCCAAGTCTTTTTTTTTTTATTGGAGAGAACAGCTTCACCAAGAAATAAAGATTTGTTATATCTATTGAGTTGATACACTTTGGCTGTGAGTCCTGGAAGACCTGCTCTCTGCCTTGCTTGCCTTTTCCACCTGGCCTGGGAGAGCAGGGCCCTGACTGACTCCAGCTACGAAAGCTGAGGTCACTGAAAAGACTGTTGGGGTGGGTGAGGGAGGGGACTGTTGCCGTTGCTGCTGTTGGATTTCTGTATTTTTATTTTAGATCTTTTGATTTACGTGGAAATTGTTCAGATTGGTTGTGCATTTTTAAATGTTTTATTTATTGTTTATAACCACTTTTGCTATGTCGTAGTGTGTATTTTTTCATGTTGTATGCTGCCTTGAGCATGGTTTGAACTGTGGAAGGGCAGAATACAAAAAAATTTATCTATGCATGTATGTAATATCACTTGCCCAGGGCAATAAAAAGTTTCTTGGTGACTTAGAAATTGAATAAAAATACATTTTTTAAAAAAATTAAGCCAGTGCTTTTTTTCCTAAAAAAATGTTTAGGGGTACTCTCATTTTGCTACTCATATTGAAATACTGCCCCTCAATGAGGCCAAACTTAGAAAAACTTCAAGATCCACAATAGCAACAGCAATAATAAGAATATCAGCCACATATGGCCATGATAACCAGCACATTCTAAGAAATGCAAGGAGACTTTAATTTGCTGCAAGTCAAAATTCAAAATCTTGCCACATAAATAGCTAAACTGTGTGAATTCGTGGTCAGCAGTATAATGAAAATTAGACAAATGATACAAATGATACCTGACCTAAAGAAACAAAAGCCAACCCTGATATAATATGTGTAAAGTCCTTTCAGCCTGAGACGTGATAATGGATTGCAAGATGGTGCCCCAGCGAACAGATTGCAAGCTTAGAATGGTGAAAAGTGGAAAAATTGAAGTACAATCAGCCACAGCTCAAGCAATGTGCAACATTATACAGACAGAGCTTTTAAAGTGAGTTTTGACCTCCCTTGTTCCCAAACTTCTGTTTCTTGATATCTCAGTGGTGCTGTAGAATGAACACACAACAGTGGTTTGCTGAAGTAACATTTTCTGCAGACGCTTCCCATTAAAAATATTAATACCACTCCTCTTTCTCCAAGTAGTTCAGGACGCTGCTGTACTTCCACCCATTTTATTCTCACAACAATCCTTTGAAGTAGGCTAGTCTCTAGTAGGTTGTGAATGTCCCAAACTCAAGCCACAAGCTTTTTGTCCCAGCTGTTATTGCACCAACCTGCTCTCAGGCTACACCCAGGGATGCAAAAGAATTGGGTCACAATAAAATGGAGGAATGGGCTTGGGGGAACCACTTCTGAAGAGGCCTCACTTTTTGTTAAACTGCATAATATATATTTTTAAAAGCTAGCACATGATGGTGAAATGCCTTGCCGTCCTCCTTATGCATTTGTTTGCTTAATATCTGTTTTATTAGTTACCATTAAAACAGGCAGATGCAAAGGAAGATCTAATAACTGAATTGCAAATACATAATTCCACATGCAAATAAACTGAAAAAGTAAAACAAATGCAAGTTAATAAAGAAGAATATCCCTTTTTGAAAACTGACTTGTTCCCAATGGACACACAAACACAAAAACCCAGTTATTCTTAATTTTAAAAAGAACACTTGGGGTGAGTGGGGAGGGGACTATTGCTGCTGTAGCAAAAGCAGAACGTCTTCCAGCCCCTTAAAACTAGCAACTTTATTACTGCATAAGCTTTAATGAACTAGAGGCAACTTCATCAGATGCAAACTATCCACTTACTGCATAAACAGATCACACAATGAAAGGAATGTGTGGTGGGAGCTGCAGGTCTACACAAGCTAGCTCAGTCGCCACCACTGCTTTACCAGAGTTACATGGGACACGGGTGGCGCTGTGGGTTAAACCACAGAGCCTAGGGCTTGCCGATCAGAAGGTCAGTGGTTCGAATTCCCGCGACGGGGTAAGCTCCCATTGCTCGGTCCCTGCTCCTGCCAACCTAGCAGTTCAAAAGCACGTGAAAGTGCAAGTAGATAAATAGGTACCACTCCGATGGGAAGGTAATGTTGGGAAAAAGCACCAAGGCAAAAGCCAGCTCCAGATGTCTGGAATGCAAAACAGGATGTTATGTTTTGCAGATGTACTGTTGGGGAAAAGGTGGAGCCTATTCTCTGTACTGAGCACCGGATGTTAGCTCAGTGTGTCATATGACCTGTGCTGGAAGTACAGGGGAGGAGTGTGTGACTCTTCTGATGGAGACTGAAGGGTGCAGTCACATTTCTATGTACTGTTGAGTGACAGGAATAAAACATGTAGAAAGGACTCCTGTCTGTCTCATTTCTCCTCCCTGGGAGAATGCAGGGAGGGAGAGAGAAGCAGAGAAGCAGAGGGTGTGTTCTATCTCACGACTAATGAGAAGAATCGCCGGGTTTGTTTACCTAGCCTGCCGGAGGTCGCAGACGGACGGTAAACACAGTATCTCGCTCAATTGCCTCGGGGGAGGCCAGGTACCTCTGCCTGTGAGCTGAAGATACTAACAGGTAAACGGCGTTTCCATGCGCTGCTCTAGTTCACCAGAAGCGGCTTAGTCATGCTGGCCACATGACCCGGAAGCTGTACGCCAGCTCCCTTGGCCAATAAAGCGAGGTGAGCACCGCAACCCCAGAGTCAGCCACGACTGGACCTAATGGTCAGGAGTCCCTTTACCTTTCCGGAGTTGCATACAACCCTTTGTTTTCAGATCATGTACAAATGTGTCATAGGAGGCAATCTCTTAGAACAGATGTGGGAAACATTTGGCTCTGCAGGTGTTGAACTTCAACTCCCAGCAGCCCCAGAAAGCATAGTCAGGAATGATAGAAGTGGTAGTTTTGGCGCAAGCTCGTTTTCTGCTGCTCTGCAGAGTGGAACTCAAACTGATGGCTTCAGGTGACAAGAAAGGAGATCCTGACTCAACCTCGGGAATAACTTTCTGACAGTAAGAACAGAATCCCTTGTGGGGGTGGGACTCTCATTCACTAGAGATTTTTAAGAAGCGGTTGGCTGCTTTAGTTGAGATTCCTGCACTGCAGGGGGTTGGACTAGATTGCCCTTGGGGTCCCTTCCAGCTCTACGATTCTACATCTGGAGAGCCAAAGGTTCCTGACACTTGTCTCAGAATAACACTTCACTGTGCAAAAGAAGAAAAATCCTACTTTTGATATGGTTTAATGAAATTTCTCGGGACGCGGGTGGCGCTGTGGGTTAAACCACAGAGTCCAGGACTTGCCGATCAGAAGGTCAGCGGTTTGAATTCCCGTGATGGGGTGAGCTCCTGTTGCTCGGTCCCTGCTCCTGCCAACCTAGAAGTTCGAAAGCACGTCAAAGTGCAAGTAGATAAATAGGTACCACTCCGGTGGGAAGGTAAGGTGGGAAGGTAAACGGTGTTTCCATGCACTGCTCTGGTTCACCAGAAACGGCTTAGTCATGCTGGCCACAATGACATTTCTCAGTTAAGGCTGCAATCCTCAGCACTCATTTCTGGGATGGTGGGACTTCTGCCCGAGTAAACCTGCATAGGTATATACACTGTAAATGTTGTGGTCCTAATATAACAAATAAAAAACTGCAGTTACCAGCTACTTATGGAGCTGCTGTTCACAAAAAAGGAAGATAGACTGCGCATGTCTATATGTTCAGAGGTGTCTCCTGGGATAGGAAGGGTCTCTTTTCAATCTAGTCTTAACTCTGCTTAGAACAGTTGTAAATATTTTGTGTTGCCATGTCTGCAAAACCTATGTGAATTAGCCACAAAGGCATCACAGTTTCCTCGCTTACTACACCATGCATGGGAATAAATAATCAAAACCACTCCTCCCAGGGTGTACATTGCACACAAAGTGGTCTCAAGGATGAGAAGCGGGGAGGGAACTTTTCTAGAAATCGGGGAGAGTGGGCATATTTTGCACACTCCTCTCTCTCCCTCCTCTGCTCCCAACACGATGTAAACAGATGAATATTCAAGCACTTCTGAAGGGATGCAACTTCTTCAAATTGGAACACGGCAAACTTTCCTCTAGTTTGTACAGTCCCTGACAACACGAAGCACAAACAGTTCCTCTCAACGGCATCAGCGCTCTGGATGCAAACTGTCACTGCTAAAGCCAGCATAAAATGAGAGCACAAAGAGCAGCCATTTGCTAACAACGAAGAAAATGGGATTGCTAGAGAGACAGTAATGTAAGGTGGAACCTTACTTAGAAGTTCATTACTTCTAACCAATGGTCATCAGCTGACCTGTGTGGAACGAATCAGTGGATTAAGTCCAGTTCCTTGACAACAATCATTCACACACTACCAGGACTTCCACCCAGCTGGTATCGCTGCAGGTAGCAGCACTCATCTTCTCGCAGTATGATGTTGTCGCACCTCCTTTTTGAAAAAGAAGAGGGTAGGATTGGTAACACAGCGCACACAGATGCCTGCAGAAGGCTGAGCCTTTTGTGTATCTAATCCCTGTGACAAAGAAAACATTTCCATTCCATCTCCATGGATTCCTCAGGACAGCTTCAACCACGCAGCGTTCCAAAAAGGGAAGGTTGGCAGATGAGTCAAGACCCTGTATGCTTCATGCATAACAAGAAGCATCTATGGCTGGAAGGCAGTACAAAAAAGTGGGAGATAGGTTTTTGCCAAGGATGCTGTGAAAGTCCTCTGTGTAGGGAAAGGACAGATCTGGCCTGCCTAGCTTTCTTGTGGTACAGCAGACCTGACAGATATTATATGGATGCCCCAGACAGACTGGTGACCTGCTCTATAAAATTTGCAGAACCGGGCCCTTGGGAAGTCCAGTTTCATCTGTAAAAGCCCAAACGTAGCTTTGGGGCCTGACGATGGCAACAAATGAGAGTCATTAAGTGTGGTGTACACTTTGTCCTGAGCTATCAGAAATACATGATGGGGTCACATCCAGTGGCAAGAGGTGAGATTGAAAGCCGTTTCTCTGTGGTCCGAAGGCCAACCCACACGTTACACGTAATTGCGAGCAAGAAAAGCCCAGTGGCCCACTTCTTCCTTGAAACCAGTTTCAGAAAGGGATGATTTTCAGCAAAGACAGATGGGTTTGAAAGGTGCTTATCTTTTCCTCTCCCCCCCCCCCAATTTTCTTCAGGAACTCCCTCTTCCGAAGTTGCTTTCTCTTTGCCATTTTTCTTTTCATCTTCCTAATATGAGCCTGGAAGCAACTTGGGGGAACCAAAAACAGGTTAGAAGTGGTATAAAAATTTGGTTAAAATAAAAAATAAATGAATAAAAGCAGAGAGTGGAGAGTGGCTTAAGACCAGGGCTGGAACAAAACCACAATGGGCTGGCAAGCTGTTGTGGGTCCTCTGCTCCATCCCAACTCTGAACTCACCCATTTGTCATATGTGTTGTACTGTGTTATGTACAACAAAACATTTATTAGCAGAGCATTATCATCCATGGTTTTTTTTCCTGAAAACAAGAGACTCTAACTCATGACCAAATGACATGCTCTTTCTCAAGTCACTTTCAATCGACGTTGAGCACTAGTCACAATATTCAACTTGCATCTCTATCTGTAACTTCGGGAAGCACCCTGATATGTTTTGGAGCTGCTCTGTAGCTTTCCAGTTTGACTCTTTATTCAGAACTGAATTAGATCCATTGAGAACAAAGCTCTGTTTTTCCACAATTCACTGTAATAGGAAATCTAAAAGTAGCTGTAACTCCCCCCCCCCCTGTTTCACAGAAGTGGAAGAAATTTTCAGGCATGGGAACCTCTCCAGAGTGGAACAAGCATTCATGTAAGGCGTTCATGTAAGGTATCTTTATAGTTTGATCATTGTAAAAAGAAAAGGAAAAGTATATTTTACCTTCTGCCAGAATTGTACGCAATTTCTAGGCATGGTGACTGCTTCTGAAATGATGAAGGTTGCTATATTTCAAAATGACAGATACAGCGGTTATCCCATAAGGACAGAATTTACTATTTGGAGGTGGGTACAACTGGAATCACAGAAAGCAGGAGTAGAGATGAAAAAGGACACAAATACTTAGGAGAGACTGGGGCAAGAGGAAAGGCTACCCTCCTGCAAGTCCCTGTTACTCTAAGACAGTGGTTTTCAACCAGTGTGCAGGGGCACCCTGGGGTGATTGAATGATAATCAGGGATGCCGCGGGCAACACTGGCCTCCGTCCCTCTTTCCTTCCCTTCTTCCTCTGATGCCCTCTTGTTTCTCTATACAGCTGACCTTGCCCTCTTGCGTCTCTTGCACAGCTGACCTCATGTTCACCTTTGGCAAGTGTCCGTTGGGTCACTAAGGCTGGGGGCATTCTCTTCTCAGGTCCTTGTGGGGCAGTGTGAGGAGGCACCTCCCTTTGGGGCAGGAGGGCAGCTCAGAGACCAGGGGTAGTAGCAGCGGCTGCCCAGAGGACTCCCAAGGAAAGGGGAAAGGGGAGGAGGCTGAGGGAACACTCCACAAGGGAGGCTGTTCAAAAAAAGGGTGAGGGGCTGCCAGCTCTGCAGACAAGGGGTTACATAACTGAGCTCCTGAGCCCCACAAGGGTGCCACAGAAAGAATGGAGTTGGTCAAGATAGATAAGGACTCAAAAAGGTTGATAACCTCTGCTCTAAGGGTCACTGGTGGTGGTGGGCTTCCACCACCCCCAGCTGGAAGTCTGGGGGTTGCAACATCCTAATTCCAAGCAAAATCTTTCCATTGACTTGCTTAGAGGAGAAGGGTAGCGAGGGGTGAATGTATGGATCCCCAAGAAAGACTAGGTGGTAGAAATGTCACCCAGTAACAAGGACCTGATTGCCCCAATGGTTCTTGATGGTGGAGTGTAAGCTTCTGCCTCCCCATCAGGGAATTTTTTGGTTAGCGCCTCTTCAGTTAGAGATTTTTCCATTATCCTGTATAAGGGAGTAAGTGGTGATGGGGGAAAAAATCCCAGCATAGATCTATGTGAAAAAACAAACACTTTCAAAATTTACTTTATTTCACCTTCCTTTCCCCAAATCACTGTGAATGGAGTGCCCTCAGAAAATAATACACTGTGATTAAAATGTAAACCTGTCCATCAAAATGAAAGATCTCACCTCACTGAAGCTCTGGAGGCTTCCATGGTCAACTTGGTTTCGCTTTTAAAAAATGTAGTAGTCACTTTAAAGATGCAGTTTGGGGGAGGTGACAGAGCCCCCAAAGCTACTGTCCCTGGTCAGACTCGAGATGCCTTATTAATGAAGCAATCCAGTTCAGGCCTGCAAAACTGACTTAAAACTACTGCTGCTGCTGTTAATTTTGCAGAATTGTGATCTCTCTTTGTTTTGTTATTGAATGTCAGAACACGATGTTTGAAGATGATAGGCTGACCTATTTTGCAGTGACTTTGTGCAACTCCGTGAATCTTTTACACCTTATATTATCAGGTGTTTCACTGTAGACAGTACGCTTTGATCAGAAGGCACAGCAAGGAATGTAGACCTAATACAAAAACTCACATTAATGCTGTTGAAAGAAACACAGATTAACTGTCTCTCGGTGGTAGGTGGCCTGAGAAGCAGGGGCTCTTGTGGTTGGTGGTGCTGTTGTGGTTCAGGATGGTGTTAGCTCCGGGAGCCAATCTGTGACAATGGTTGGCTCCTGCATAGGCAGGGCCAGGGCACAAACCCAGGGGAAGTCTAGCCTTCCTGCGGTCCATGGTCTGGTCTATCAATTGGGACGGAACCTACAACTGTCCACGCTGCTGTTGACTGACCCAACCACTTGACTCATTTCGTCCTTGTTGTTGCTGTTTAACAGAACCAGGAAAGACTTTTAATCATGGTGCAAACTGACCATGGTGTTCAAGGGTTCTCTTTACTCCTTTGTTGTTGTTTAGTTGTTTAGTCGTGTCCGACTCTTCATGATCCCATGGACCAGAGCACGCCAGGCACTCCTGTCTTCCACTGCCTCCCGCAGTTTGGTCAAACTCATGCTGGTAGCTTCGAGAACACTGTCCAACCATCTCGTCCTCTGTCATCCCTTTCTCCTTGTGCCCTCCATCTTTCCCAACGTCAGGGTCTTTTCCAGGGAGTCTTCTCTTCTCATGAGGTGGCCAAAGTATTGGAGCCTCAGCTTCAGGATCTGTCCTTCTCTTTACTCCTTACTTGCATATTTTTCTTGCACACAGTTTCCTTTAATAGGGGTTTGGCAATGGGCAGGATCCCCTCAAGGGGGTCAGGTTTGGCATGGTAAGGCTTTGGCCCCTAGCTCAGGAGGCCAGAAGAGCCAAATGCCACTGCCAGCTTGCAACAGGAACCAACAAGAGCGGATCACCCTTGCAATTGGAACCTCCCATTAACAAGTCCTCTAGCTGACCCAGCAGGCAGGCTGGAGGAAAGATCAGTGCTCCCATGTCATGCCAAACCACAGTGTACTACAAACTAAGGCCCCACATCTACCCCATACTTCCACTGGCTCTTCTTTGGTCCCCACAGGCCTAAACCCATGTGTCTGATAACATGGGCACCAGAAGATAAAAAACAAGAGGTCTGAAACAGAGAAACAGAAGTGAAACCTCTAACAGAGATAATAGATGAAATGCTAGAAAGGGGAAAAGCGCGCCTGCTTTTCAACGTCAAGTTTAGAAACCACAATCCCGTTCCTCAATTCCACTTGGCTATAAATAGATCATTTCTAGAAAGAGAAACTGAGCAAACAAACTTTGCAAATTGTTAAAGGCAGCAGAAGCCTTGTCTCATTTTCAGACCCCCTTAAAATGTTACGTTTTGCCATTTCCCACACATTAGGGGTGCTTAAGACAGGTTGGAGAAAATTGCTTGCACCCCTCCCTCCCCTGTGTCTTAGTGCTCCACTGACAGAACCATTCTGCAGGAATTTCAAGTTTGTAAATCAGCTAATTCCCTCCCTGGCTACTTTGGCTCAGTGATATAGAGGGTTGTGATTTTCAAAGACCAGAGACAGGGTTAACAGTCGGTGACCAGGCTGCTGCAATGGATGTTGAGGAGTGAAAATGCAAAAGTTTAGAAGAGATTTCCATTATTTTTACTACAGTGGTACCTGGGGTTAAGTACTTAATTTGTTCTGGCGGTCCATTCTTAACCTGAAACTGTTCTTAACCTGAAGCACCACTTTAGCTAATGGGGCCTCCTGCTGCCGCCGCACCACTGGAGCACAATTTCTGTTCTCATCCTGAAGCAAAGTTCTTAACCCGAGGTAATATTTCTGGGTTAGCGGAGTCTGTAACCTGAAGCGTATGTAACCCGAGGTACCACTGTACTATCTTATTTATATATTGCCTTATTCCGCAAAGTCTCAAGGCTATAGAAATATATATATATATATATATATATATATATATATATATATACGCAGATACAATTTCAAACAAGCATAAACCAAAAGTGATTATGCAAACATTGGAACCAATTTAAAATATCCAACCAATAGCTAGAAACAATACTTTTCACCAGGTTCCTTGGGAGAGATGCTAACCAGATGCTAATCTCATTGCATCCCACCTTGTCTTCTATTTGTGGTAATGTAACCTAAGATGTTTCAGTGGGCACAGGCATTCACTAGACCAGGGGTCTGCAACCTTTAAGAGAAAAAGAGCCACTTGGACCCGTTTCCGAAGAAAAAAAAACCTGGGAGCCGCAAAACTCGTCATTATAAAAATAATTGTTTGTCACTTTTTTATTATTTCTTTGTTTGACCCCTCAGAATTAATCCTCCTCATAGAAATAAACGTTAAATTAACAAGTTACCTTTTGTGTGTGTGTGTGTGTGTTCTTCACTCCCCTTCAAAACAGTGACCAGCGTACATGCCCCCTTTCAATGCAGTGACCAGCGTACATGCCCCTTACAATGTGGTGGACGGGAAGGTGACGTCGGGACGGTGCGTGACTAACGCACGCACCGCCCCCATGCGATGTCACAGCCAGTACAGCACCCGCCACAGTGGGGAGTGTCGGGGCGCACAATGCGCCTCCTCCCCTCGCTAGTATCCGCCCCGGAGCCGCGGCAAAGGTGTAAAAGAGCCACATGCGGCTCCGGAGCCGCGGGTTGCAGACCCCTGCACTAGACCTTAGACAGCTCCATGACACAGCAGACAACATACTTCAAGGAGCTATAACTGATGTTTTGCAGCTGCTCTGTAGCTTTCCAATTTTGACTCTTTATTCAGAAGTGAATTAGATCTGTTAAGAACAAAGCCTAGTCGGGGTCAGCAAGATGACACCAAGAGAGGAAATGCTTCCATAAATATAATCACATCTGTAGAGGATTTCTGCCCATTGGTGCAGAGTTCCAGGAAATGCCCTTTCCCCATGATGTGAAACTGCCCAAGGGGGAATGAGATAATTTTCCATATTCTAGTGGACAGTTCCTGGTGCTGACATAATGTCAGTCCCACCGTGCGCCTCATTTCATCAGACATAATGCAGGGCTGCAATTCAGATGGGAGAATTGTGCTTTGTTGGGACCCCTTCATTCTCCTTTCATGTGAACAGAGAGTATTTTCATTTGCTGTATGAATTTCACAGCTCCTGAAGACTTCCCCTCTCCGTCTTAAATGGTGGCTTATTAAGATTAAGTGCTTTCTTATGTAGATGTATTGAAAGGACCTTTGATTTGGCTTAAATTAAATTTGATTCAATTAAAATGTAAGGGAGATTGAAGCACTTCTGTGAAAGGAGAATGAAAAAGAGGTTCTGGAAAGGGAACCAGAGATTCAATAGACATGAAATGGGAAGATAGCAATCTATCTGAGAAGAAGGAAAAGAAAGAAACTGCTTTGGGGAAGAGGAAGCAGGAAAATTACTCGTAGCAGAATTTAACCTTATGGTTTTTTGATTATTTCCCCTTTTCTTTCTTCTTGAAACCTTTCTATCATACCCTTCCATTTTAAAATTACTACCTGACAATGTAAGTAACACCACAATTCCACAATTAATTTCTTAATGGCCCTTAACCATTTTGGTCCAGGATGTCTAAAGATCTGCCTAATCCCTTTTATCCCTGCCCAATCACTAAGATTTTCCAGGGAGTCACTGTACCCCATCTCTCAGATGCTAGGTTCATATCCAGAAGATATGCACTGAGTATTGTGGGCTCGATTTTATGGAGCCCCCTTCCAGTTAAGGTCGCACAGGCTTCCCTCCCTGTTGAGCTTTCAAAACCTACAGAAAGACTTTTATTTATTCCAGAGGACACTTAAATTTGTGTTCGATTTCATAGTTTTAACAGGTTTTCATTTACTTTTCTGCCCTGTATCTTTGTAAACTGCTCAGAGACTATTGTTGTTAATTGTTTGCATAAATAAACCAACACAAAACAATTACAAGAAAGCAGCAGGGTCAGCAGTTAAAATACAAGTTGGCTCCTAAAATAAAACCCTATAAGGATAATGGAAAAAAGTCTTCAGTCACAGGCCAAAATAAATAAATAAAGGGAATAACTCCTGAGAAGGCTCTCTCTTTCTCTCTGCCTAGGCAGACATTCACTCTAGCTGGGACAGAGAGAAGGGCCTGATCTTAGAGAGAGCAGGCAGGAGGCATGTGATAGAGTCACCTTTAAATGTGTACTGAATCACATTTCTCCTCTCCTTAGCTGGAAGAGATCCCTGGCTGAAACCCTAGAGAGCTACTGCCAGTATGGACAATATGGAGCTTGATGAACCAATGGCAGCTTCCTGGGTTTCTATGTCTAGGGATACTTAAGCAATTCAATCTTCGTGAATTTTGACAGCAGCTGACCTGACGCGCACCTCCCAAACCAATGTGTTTGATTCAGAACACATCCATCAAGCTTCACACTTCTCTAAATGCTGCAAAGCAATTCTTAGCTAAAAAACAACAACACACACCATGTTGTTTCAAATGCATTTTAAATGCGCATTTTCAAATAAAGCACATTTCAGAATGCATACAGTATTTTCATATGCTTTTTAAAAAATACCTTTTAAAAATGTGTTGGGGGCGGTGTGTTATTGGGTTGTTTTTGTTTTTATTATGTATTTTGTGATTTTATATTGTGATTTAATGTTGTAATCGCCCTGAGACCTGCAGGTATCGGATAGTGTGCAAATTTAATAAATAAATAATAATAATTTAAAAATGGCCACAGAAATGGAACAGACCTATGAGCAAACACGTCAGAAAGTGGCACAAAACAGAAGGAGCCTGATCTTTCGATCCCTAGTCTTGCCTTGTAAAGCTCTAAGCTGGCGTAAAAAACCTGAACACTACAGTATATCTGAGATTTATGGTACCAGAACAGAAAAGACGGGTGAAAGCTAGTCTCAGGTGTGCAACCTGTTATGAAGAAACTCCAATTCTGTGCTCCAAATACATTACACAAGCCAATAATCTTGATATAGTTCCTTCACCTGGTTCTAAATCTGCTGTGTGCGTTTTGGATGAATGGCTTCTTTTGCATAGGGGGCTATGGGGTTAGCAACAGCTAAGCAAGGAGCAGTGAAAGCAATGGAAGAAAGGGCACTTGCAATATAGGTAAAAAGGTAAAGGATGCCTGGACAGTTAAGCCTAGTCAAAGGTGTGTGGCTCTCATCTCGCTGTGGCGTTTGTCCACAGACAGCTTTCCGGGTCATGTGGCCAGCAGGACAAAACCACTTCTGGCTCAACGGAACACTGTGATGAAAGCCAGAGCACACGAAAACATCATTTACCTTCCTGCCAGAGCGGAACCTATTTATCTACCCACACTGGTGTGCTTTTGAACTGCTAGGTTGGCAGGAACTGGGACAGAGCAATGGGAGCTCACCCCATTGTGAGGATTCGAACCGCCAACCTTCTGATCGGCAAGCCCAAGAGGTTCAGTGGTTTAGACCACCCCACCCCAAAAAGCAGCATGGGTGGACCAGAAGAAGAAGAGGAGTTTGGATTTGATATCCCACTTTATCACTACCCTAAGGAGTCTCAAAGCGGCTAACTTTCTCCTTTCCCTTCTTCCCCCACAACAAACACTCTGTGAGGTGAGTGAGGCTGAGAGACTTCAGAGAAGTGTGACTAGCCCAAGGTCACCCAGCAGCTGCATGTGGAGGAGCAGGGAAGTGAACCCGATTCACCAGATTGCGAGACTACCGCTCATAACCGCTACATCACACCGGCTCTCAGTGGTGGTGTGTTGGCCTCCCAGAAGAACCAGTACAGCTTCTTATGAGGATGCTGTGGGGCAGAGAGCTGCCTGAGCACACCGGTGTAGCCAATCCACTGCTCCTGCTGTAGATGCACCGTTTCTCATGCCCTCCCTACTTGGCTGCCGCATCATTTTGGTCAGTGGCAGCAGCAATGCCCATTATGCAGGAAATGTGGAATTGTGAGAGCTGGACCATAAAGAAGGCTGATCGCCAAAGAATTGATGCTTTCGAATTATGGTGCTGGAGGAGACTCTTGAGAGTCCCATGGACTGCAAGAAGATCAAACCTCTCCATTCTGAAGGAAATCAGCCCTGAGTGCTCACTGGAAGGACAAATCCTGAAGCTGAGGCTCCAATACTTTGGCCACCTCATGAGAAGAGAAGACTCCCTGGAAAAGACCCTGATGTTGGGAAACATGGAGGGCACAAGGAGAAGGGGACGACAGAGGACGAGGTGGTTGGATAGTGTTCTCGAAGCTACCAGCATGAGTTTGACCAAACTGCGGGAGGCAGTGGAAGACAGGAGTGCCTGGCGTGCTCCGGTCCATGGGGTCACGAAGAGTCGGACACGACTAAACAACAACAACAACAACAACAACAACATGTCAGGTAGTGCCATAGATTCCTGGCTACATGCCAACTATTGTCACGTGGTGTCTATACCATGGCAGATACTGTCAAACGCCAGTTGCTACTGCATGTCACCCACCAGAAGCTGCCGAATATTGGCTGCCACTGCATGTCTAGCAGCTTTCTCATGCTGTCAAGCATATACTGGCCGCTACTTCAAAATTTTAGATGTCAAATGTTATTACCGGATATCCAAAACACCCCAATTTTCAAAGCAGGGTCACCCTCAAAATGCACAAAGGAATTTTTTTGAGGAACATTTAGGCAGAGAGGATTTGTTTCAGCTTGGGCAAAACCCATCTATTGTAGAATATGTTTTTCTAGCAGTATGAGTCTATGCACGCTTATTCAGAAGTAAGTCCCAGTGTATTCAGTGGGGATTATGACCAAGTAGAGCTTAAAAGTTTGCAAAGGGAAACATAATGTGTTTCTAATGCAATTAACCTTTGAACAGAATGTCCCCCCCCCCAATAAAAATGTTCAGGACTGTTTTGAAATGATGAGTATTTAAATGACGATTATTTGATTTGAAATCATTTATAAATTGCTGCCCATAAACTTTCTCAGAGCTATTTTGTGGTAAAAACATCAATAACAAAGATAATTGAAAACAATTTCATATATAAAAGCAATTAAATAATGCCATATGTTTTAAAAAATCAGTTGAAAATAAGACTGCATCCACTACCCTTTTTTTTCCAAAAAGAGAACTCCTAAGATCTCAAAATCTACAATCAATTTGCTTTTATTTTTATGCAGCTACAACAGTTCAGCTGGAAGCGACTATCATGTACAGAAGGGCAGAAACAGAGCCCTAGGAAGCCACGCTTCTCTGTCAGCCTAAAATGACCTGAAATTATTTAGTAAACAATGGCTGGAATTGTAAAAGGGACAATAAACGGAACCTAATAAAAAATTCAAGAAAGGCTGCAGGGAATGAAGAAATTATTAGCTGGAATTGTTTTCTTTTAAGGCGGTAGCACTGTTCAGTCATATTTCTCATGTGTGTACACACATGCTTTAGTTTTCTCAAAACCTTGTAGCACAGGAAAACTGAGTTGTGTTGATGCAAATGTTCCTTCTGTTCTCGGTTCGCTTGTGTGATTGGAACAACTTTGCATTCTATTTTACTGCCTTGAGAGTGCGAGGTTGAGAAAGAATATGCTTGCTTCTGCTCCTCCTTTGTTTGGATGGCACAGAAGTTGAAACAGGAGGAGATTTTATCCACTGCTATTTTTCCCAAAAAAGAGGTGCCAGAACTTACCATGAACACCTCCCTTGTTTTTTTATAACGGCAATTGCGCCCACCTTAGAGGTGCTGGAACTGAGTTCCTGTGAGTTCCGGCTGGGGGGAAAAAGCCCTGATTTTATCCATGAAGAAGAACATAAAAGCATTCCTTGGTTCAATAGGTACTTTCTATAATTGGCACAGAATTTCACCTGAAGAAGAATTAAAAGCAAATTTGTCAATTCTTCTTCTGGCAAAAAAACACACCCAAAGAATGCTGAAACCAGTTTTGTTTTGCTTTGCTATGGAAGCTAGAACAGTTCCTCAGGGAAGTTTCACACTTCCCCAACAATGCTCAATTTAGGGGGGGAAATATTGTATTAACAGCGCAGTCATTGGATGGGAGAAGCCAACGGCCCATTCCTTCACAATTGTTTGCAGTAGCAAAACTCAGGCCATTTCTTTCAAGAGAGAAAGGAGCACCAAAGCTCAAAGCGCCTGTTGAACTTCTGCAACTATAAGAGGCAGAGAAGCATTTACAGGAAACATAATGGTGTTTGTTTTGTCCTAAGCTAAACTCTTCCCAGGTGATCTCTCAAAACAGGGCCTTTTGAGCAGTGGCTCTGCAGCTCTAGAAATCAGTCCCTCATTAGATCAGGCAAGCCACACCTCTCAGTACCTTTAAACAGGACTCAAAGACCCTTTTCTGTAGCCTATAGTGGCTAATGTAAACCAAGCTGTGGAAATGGTGTGACAGGCTGATTCTATAGGTCTAGTTATATGAAGGCCCGGCTGGCATGCGATCCATCAATCAGCTGCAAAACCCATGCTTTACATTTGCCATAGGGCCATATCACAGTGACACAGGATCTGAATCAATCCCAAGCTTCCTCAGGTAAGGCTGGGAGAGACCTGAAATCCCAGAGAGATGCTGCCAGCCAGTGTGAACAATACTGAGCTAGGTTGGACCAATGACCGGACACTGCAGGAGACAGCGTTCTACGCTGTTAGTTTTGTGCTGGCACGTCTTGATCCTGAAAAGTAGACATGTTAAATGGCTTTAAATAATTGCATTTTATTTCATGGGTTGTGCTTTTAGGTGCATTTTGTAAACCACTTTTGTTCACTAAATCTGTTGAATAAATAAATAAACAAAAAACCAGGAGTGACGTGTGTCTGGTGGGGCGGAGACATGGAAAAGCCTTACTGCCACCAGCATCTCTGCTGCTTACCTGGACAGGGGATGGCAATGGGGTAGCAGTAAGGTTGGGAGAACATGGTGGCACTGGTGGCACTACCATTAATCCAGTGCTTCTGCCAACGCATCTGCCTCATCCCGGTCCAGGCAATCAACAGCGACAACAGTATTGGGAGGCCAGCTCCCCCCCCCCCCAGCACACACATCACAATTGAACTAAATGAATGAATAATTGCACACCAGGAAGAAAAATACTCAGTCTTGCTCCCAAACCTCAGAGCATGGACATAATGCATTTTCTTCAATGAACAACAGCACAAAGCCGTATTGGCACATCTGGGATTATAGAAGGAAACAGGGTTTACAATGCAATCATATAAGTGTCTACTTAGAAGCAAGTCCCATTGATGTCAATGGGGATTACTCCAGGGTAAGTGAGTAGAGGATTGCAGCCTTAGTTGCTTTTAGGCATGGGTAGGCAAACTAAGGCCTGGGGGCCGGATCCGGCCCAATCGCCTTCTAAATCCAGTCTGCGGACGATGAGGGAATCAGCGTGTTTTTATATGAGTAGAATGTGTTCTTTTAATAAAAACGCATCTCTGGGTTATTTGTGGGGCATAGGAATTCGTTCATTTTTATTTTTATTTTCAAAATATAGTCCGCCCCCCCCCCCAAGGTCTGAGGGACAGTGGACCAGCCCCCTGCTAAAAAAGTTTGCTGACCCCTGCTTTTAGGTCTGCACCTGCGCAGCTCCATTTTACCCAAACGTTAACACAAAATTAGTGTGGCCTAGCAAGGAACGTTTCCTGCATTTCATTTCACACACTCCTTGCAGAGACACAGAATGATCACAACGACATCTCCATATACGAGAAAACTAATTTGCCACAATTCTGGCTTCCAATGGACTTATGAACCTGAAATGCCCATAGTGTTTCTCCAAGTTCCCCAATCTGTGGAGGAGTCAGAACATTTATAACTCACTCTCACAAGCCATTTTCACATACAGTGGGACATGGAATTGAAGATGCCTATAAAATATCAGGAAGTGCTGGCTGGCAAGCCCTGGCAAGAGATCATAAAACGTTGGGCGGTGGCGGGGGGGGGGATCTGTTTTTATTTAGGAAACTTTTCATATCTTCATTGAAGCAAGACAGCACATGATTACTTTTTTTACCAAAAGAAACAGAAGTTTGAGATTATTTTAAGTTGCCAATTTGAATTTCTGAACAGATTTTATTTCTTAAAAATAAATTTGCAGAACAGTCCACACTGTCTGTCAGTCACATCTGCTTTCTCTCTCCATAAAAAGATGGGATTTAAATATTCTAGGTATGGTCTTCTGGAAGAAAAAGGAAAGTTATTGTTTCTGCTGCCAATTTGCATGAATAAAATATTACTAACAGGTGTCAGCACAAATCTCTTTTATTAATAGCATTGCGCAAGTGAACTTGAGGTTGCTGGTTTTCTTCTGTGCGGTTTATTTATTTATATGCTCCCTATTTTCAATTAAAACCCGGCAAGGATAAAACGTGGAATGATATTGCAACAACAGTGGGATAGACATGGCCTGGAGGGTCTATTGAACTCGCTCTCCCAGGAGACAATGATGGGCTCCAACTTGGATGGCTTTCAAAGAAGATTGAACAAATTCCTAGAGGAGAGAGCTGTCAATGGCTACTAGCCATGATGACTGTACTCTACCTCCAGAGTTGGAGGCACCAATGCCTACAAATACCAGTTGCTGGAAAACCACAGGAGGCGAGAGTGCTTTTGTGATCGTGATCTGCTCCCCGCCTTCCCACGGGCATCTGGTTGGCCATTGTGGGAAGAGGATGCTCAGCTAGGTGGGCCTGATCCAACATGCTATTCTTATGTTATTTTGTAGGGTTGGTATCCAATGCAGTTGTCCCATTAGCAGAAGAACATCTACCTACACAACAGGACTTCCTCTCCCTCTCCTCTCCCAATATGCCCCCTGATCCCCCCCCCCCAAAAAAAAATCTGTTCTGGTTCACCCAACCCTCTGGAGCAGGTTTGGGGGTATGCAGGGGGCACAGGATGCAGGGAAAGGAACAATGACACTGGATACAACCCAGAGTTTCCATGAGGCACTCCCATGCATGGAGGAAAGAGCCTGTGGTTACTAATTGTGCCTTCCCCATGCAGCCCCCTACTCTTAACAGTTTTGGTATCCTACAGAATAATTGGCATGGGGGGGCTGTGCATGGCAGGGGTGGGAGAGAGGAATCAGCAAAAAAAATCAGGGCCAGCATGCTTCAGAATACCAGTTGGTGGAAACCACAGGAAGAGGAATATGTGCCTATGCTCAGGTCCTACTCATGGGTTCCCAACAGGCATCTGGGTGGCCACTGTGAAAACAGGATGCTACACTGGCCTGATCCAGCAGGCTCTTCTTATGCTCTTATGTTCTTGCATCATCCCTTTCCTTCATTCCTCTGGTGGATCTCAATCACTTCCATGAATGGAATGACTCATCTGCTCGTGGGAAGGATGCTCTGGACCCAACCCAACAGAAACGACTTCCCAACCGATTTTCCCAAATCCAAAGAAAACTAGCACATTCATTTCAGTGTTGCATAACAATAAAATAATGAGCGACTAAAGGAGGAGGGGTTGATTAGAGGTCTGTTTGTTCTCCTGCTCTCTATCTTCACATTTTCTGGTTGCTGTTTTTTGTATCTGAATGTGCTTAAACTCAACGAAAATACAGGGGGCAGGGATTCAAAGAAACATGAACAAAACGCCGCCCAAAGCAGCAAAACCAATAAGTCAATGTGACCAGCAGCTAAGTGATACATCCTTGGCATGCAGCATTGATCAGGATGTCCCTTTTGAGATGCTAGTTAAAGGAAACCACAAATGCTGCCCCTGAGGGGACTCTAAGCCAGTTTTGCACTCAGGATAATGGAACAACAACAAGAGCATCCCATTTTACATATGTATCAGATACATGGGATCAACCTTTTGTGTTGGGGCCTGGACTGCTATCTAGCCAACGTATGTCACCTCTGAGCTGATCTTGGTTTCTAAATTGCACAAAGAAACTGGCCCCTTCCTCCTGTGCCTTCAAAGTTTGTATTTGGCTACAAAAAGAAGCTCCCAACATGTTCCTTTGTTGTTGTTGCTGCTGCTGAAAAGCCCATTTATTCTGGCCTTTGATCGTCCACTGCTATACTCAGGGACATTATAAGAGTTATTCTGGTCAGGTATGCTTTGTGGGTGGTCTCCTGGCATCCCCTTAAAAGAGCATGCCTCTATTCTCCACCAGGTTGGGGGCAAGGAGGCCACTGGAACTCTTGGTATGGTGTCCTCAGTTTGTGTTGCAGAGCTCAAATGTGAGACTAAGGCAGTGTTGGCCAAACTTGTGTCTCCAGCTGTTTGGGGACTACAATTCCCATCATCCCTGACCACTGGTCCTGTTAGCTAGGGATGATGGGAGTTGTAGTTCAAAAAAGCTGGATACCCAAGTTTGGCCAATACTGAACTAAGGGAAGAGGGTTAAAGAACACCTGTTTTTCTATTTTCTTCCTAGCTCAACTATCAGTGGTCAAGCCATGTTCCAGAGGAATCCCCCTTGGCCAAGCTGCTTCTTACCCTTAAATGTAATCATCATCATCATCATCATCAATTACTTATACTCCGCCCATCTGGCTGGGTCTCCCCAGCCACTCTGGGCAGCTTCCGACAATAAAACATTGAACATTAAAAACTTCCCTAAACAGGGCTGCTTTCAGATGCCTTCTAAAAGTCAGATAGTTGTTTATTTCCTTCACATCTGAAGGGAGGGCATTCCACAGGGCAGGTGCAACTACTGAGAAGACCCTCTGCCTGGTTCCTGTAACCTCACTTCTCGCAGGGAAGGAACTGCCAGAAGGCCCTCAGCATTGTACTGGGCTGAACTATGGGGGTGGTGATGCTCCTTCAGGTATACTGGGTCGAGGCTATTTAGGACTTTAAAGGTCAACACCAACACTTAGAATTGTGCTCGGAAATGTACTGGGAGCCAATGTAGGTCTTTCAGGGTGGTGTTGTATGGTCCAGTGGCCACTCCCAGTCACCAGTCTAGCTGCCGCATTCTGGGTTAGCTGCAATTTCCGGGTCACCTTCAAAGGTAGCCCCACGTAGAGCGCATTGCAGTAGTCCAAGTGGTAGATAACCAGAGCATGCACCACTCTTGCGAGACAGTCTGCAGGTAGGTAGGGTCTCAACCTGCATACCAGATGGAGCTGGTAAACAGCTGCCCTGGACACAGAATTGACCCATAATTGCCCATATCACACACACTTCCAGTTTTTCTTCCAGCTGATGCCTACTTCCCAGTTAACCCATCCTCATGACTTCTTAATCTCACAACACTAATAAGTGCATCTTCATTGTCAGGCAATGGGACTAGTGCTCCTCTGATGCCATGCCCTGTGTGGCAGCCCCTTTGTGGGCATGAGGCTTTCTCCCACATTACAACTGCTTATGGGAAAGAGTGTACACCTGTTGATTTGCGATTCTGTACACAGATTGCACACTCATTGAATGCAATGTGTGAATACTCCTTGAGTGATGAAGGAATAGGCTCCTGTCCCTTTATTTCTCCTTGTTTTTATTGTTCTCCCCCAACGTCCATTCCACACGCACATTTGCAACTAACACATTGTCAGAGCATGCCATATTTTGTATGTTCTGTGCCGGTTGAGGCCCAAGACTTTTGGTTGCTTGCAACTCATCCTGCAAGACTTGTCCCAGAGGATCCTACGGGACAACAAGGGATTCTGGTACACACCTGTCAGGTTGAATACTGCTTCACCCTCACCCCCAAGCAGTTCTGCACAACCAGACAGACCCTGTTTAAGTCACAGACCTTTAGAGCAACAACACAGCATCTCTAGAGCCAGCTCTGAACCCATACAGTGGTACCTCGGGTTACAGATGCTTCAGGTTACAGACGCTTCAGGTTACAGACTCGGCTAACCCAGAAATAGTACCTCGGGTTAAGAACTTTGCTTCAGGATGAGAACAGAAATCATGCGGTGGTGGTGCAGCAGCAGCAGCAGCAGGAGGCCCCATTAGCTAAAGTGGTACCTCAGGTTAAGAACAGTTTCAGGTTAAGAACAGACCTCAAGAATGAATTAAGTTCTTAACCCGAGGTACCACTGTATATACAAAGTCAGGATGTTTTGATCAGGACTGTGAGATCTGGAACTTCTCCTGTTAAAATAACCAGAAGAGACATAACACAGCTCTCTGCAAACCTAAACTAGGAGAAATTATTGTTTGCTACAAAAAATGAATTAACGTTGATGACAAATACTTGACTGATAGAATTGCTTCCGATTATAAAAATTAACAAAGAAACATTTCTTGTATTCGGTGTACAAGATCTTACAGCATTAGAACACAAAAATGCATATTTATCACAACACTTGAAGCTTGGGCATTTTGATACTTTGATTTCTTAAAACAAAACATGATGTATCTGTTTTAATATCATTATTGCTTTTCTTAAACAATGCTAACATAAATTGCATAGGTAGAAAGGGTTAGATATAAACTCTTAAGCTTTAATGAGAGTATATATTTAAATACACGCACACACATGTATATTGTCAAAAGCCTACACTGCATAATTTAGAAAGCATAGATCTTTTCTTTGATAGTCTCATCTTTTAATTTAGTTTTAATCATTTCAAGCAATGGTGAGACGCTTTAAGACATCTAGAAAGGACACATTATTAGTGACTGTCGATTGATCTTAGGAAAAGCCTTCATCATAAAAAATGTATGGCTTCATATAATTAAAAAATCCAAGCAGTGTGGGTTGACAAAAGTACTGTGGGCTATTAAATTATTCAAAATTGTGTTTCGTTACAGCAGCTGTTTAATTAAAAGGTAAAAACTGCAACTAATCCACTACATCTGAGTGAAATATAATCTATAGCAGAGTTTAATCCCCTTAAGACAAAGAACAATGATATAGATTCCAGAAGTCAGAATTTCCATTTAATGAATCTCACAAAAGGAGTGACATTATATTCAAACTAGAATAAATTTGTTTGATTAGCCAAATCCACTTTCTAGTTTATGGCTGGTGACATAAATCTGGATTCATTTTCCTTGAAAACGAAGCTCATCTTGAGCATGACTTTAACAGTTACATCAGTCCAGAGTACCCAAAAGGCATTTGTTTATTGATCCCTCGACTACCTCATTAATTGTTTATAATTAAAACAGTGTTTTAAAATGAATTCCTAGATAGACAAGGTGATGAGGCATGAGGTCACCTTGATTAGCTGGATGTGGTACAGGTTTCTGCTCTGTTGAGGGTATTCTTGTGGACATATGTTATGGTAAACACCATGTCAGAATGGAAAATCCTGCTGGATTTTGTACACAACCCCTCCATGTGCAAATGTCCGCAGTCTGGATTCCACTTTACACGTTGAGGCCCAAGTGGCCTCAGTGGCCTACTTTGAGTTCTGGCTGGTTTGCCAGTTCTAACCATACCTTGACAGAGATAGCCTTGCTCAAGTCCTGGTTAGATTACCTCACTGCAGTCCACATGGGGCTGCCCTTGGGAATGGCAAAATGGCGCAAAGTGTGGCACCCACAGTGTTGGCCAGCTTGGCCCCTCAGAACCACGTAGCACCAATTCCAAAGGGCTGCCTACATTCCGCCAAGCCCGATTCAAGGTTTTAGCGTAGCCATATAAAGCCTTTGGTGACTTGGCACCTCAGAATGTGCACCTGTTTTTGCACTCTTCTGCCTGTGATTTAAGATCCTCCAGGGACAGCCTTCTTGTCATCCCATCATCAAGGGAAGCCCATAGAGCTGGGACTCAGGATTGGACCTCCACAGTGCTGGTATCATGGCTGTGGAATATACTTCTCCCTGAGGTGGGGCTGGCACAACATCAGCTAGCTTTCAGTGGCTGCTGAAGGCCTGCCTCTGCCTCTATAGGCCTTTGGGGATGGAGGGTGAACATGTGTAGCCATCTGGAGCCACCTGATTTGTCTTAAGAAAGAACAGATTGCATAGGAGTTAAGATCCCTTCAGCCACCCAATAAAATATTTGAGAGTGCTCAGGTGGGTGGGCAAAACTGATGGGCATCGCCATTCAAATGGTGTACATGTGCCATGACATGTGATCGATTATGAGGGGCAGGGCTTACCTGGTCACCCCCAAATATTTTATTCAAGATGGCACCCCTGACAGATTGTATACAGTGGTACCTCGGGTTAAGTACTTAATTTGTTCTGGAGGTCTGTTCTTAACCTGAAACTGTTCTTAACCTGAAGCACCACTTTAGCTAATGGGGCCTCCTGCTACTGCCGCGCCGCCGGAGCACGATTTCTGTTCTCATCCTGAAGCAAAGTTCTTAACCTGAAGCACTATTTCTGGGTTGGCGGAGTCTGTAACCTGAAGCGTATGTAACCTGAGGTACCACTGTATAGTCATTTTTAATGCTTTTTTGCTTGACTTTATGGTACATTTGAGGGGTATTTTCATTGTTACGGCCTGTCCTGAGCTTGTTTGCCATTGAAGTGAAGGATATAAAATTGCAAATAAATAAATTCAATAAAATCTACTTGCTTCTTCCTCACAGCTCCCTCTCCCAGGGAATCTTTGCAAAGCTCTCCCGTAGTGGGGGAATTTTCATATCAGAAAACAACTTTTGTCCTTCCATTTCCATCGTGGACATAATTCATTAGGGGCTGACAGTACTGTAATCAAGCTACATCTCTTATGAGCTTTCTTTGTACCAGAGTGAAGGGGGCTATTGGAGCAGAAAGTGGCCCGCTTTAATTAGGTAGGCCAGGTGTCACACAAAATTACAGAGTGAGATCTTCTGCCTTTCCCTGCCAGTGATCACAGGCCTGACCTACAGAGCCCTTCGTTAGGAGTGAAAAATAATAGAGTCACCAGGTGGCCATCTCGTCAATGTCAATTGCCATCTGCACCAAAATGTGCTAAATTATGTTTAGTTCTGTTTAATGCGAACTATTATCCATTAGAGGCACGGCTGGAAACTGCAAACTCACGTTAATTGAAATTTCAGCTGTGACTTAGAACCTCTGTCCCAGATGTTAAGGCAGAGAGTCTATACCTGCTGAGACACCTAATCGAATGCAAATGCTCCCTTTTAACCCTCTCGGTGCTATGCAAAATATTCTAAACAAATATAAAGATCGGATGACCTTTTTCTTAGAGTTAGCTGTATAGGTTCAGCACTGCTTATTCTGAAAAACCTTCAGAGGCATTCAAAACCTTCACTCCTGCCATCATATTGCTTGCATTTTTCCACCCACCGGGGAGAGCGCAATCCAGTGAGATCAGCTCCCAAGACAAACATTATAAAGGCCCATTCACAGTGTTTGCTGAATGGTGCTTTACATGTTTCTGCTTGGTTATGGAGTCAACTTTCTATTTACATTGATCAGTTATGACTGAAAAAGAAGAAGAGGAGGAGGAGGAGGAGTTTGGATTTGATATCCCGCTTTATCACTGCCCGGAGGAGTCTCAAAGCGGCTAACATTCTCCTTTCCCTTCCTCCCCCACAACAAACACTCTGTGAGGTGACAGATAGGTAGCCGTGTTGGTCTGCCATAGTCAAAATAAAAAAATTCCTTCCAGTAGCACCTTAAAGACCAACTAAGTTAGTTCTTGGTATGAGCTTTCAGTGTATCTGAAGAAGTGTGCATGCACACGAAAGCTCATACCAAGAACTAACTTAGTTGGTCTTTAAGGTGCTACTGGAAGGAATTTTTTTTATTTTGTCTGTGAGGTGAGTGGGGCTGAGAGACTTCAGAGAAGTGTGACTGGCCCAAGGTCACCCAGCAGCTGCATGTGGAGGAGGGGAGACGCGAACCCGGTTCACCAGATTACGAGTCTACCGCTCTTAACCACTACACCACAGTGGCCAAGAAGGCATGGATCCACAAGCATCTTACAGCCAACAACCTGAGTTAAGTTGGGGGAACACCAATGCAGAGCAAGCAATTGGAGAAGGTCCATAGCTCAGTGGCAAGGCATCTGATTTCAATGCAGAAGGTCCTAGGTTCAATCCCTGGCATCTCCAGGTCAGGCTAAGAGAGACCCCCACTGGAAACCCTGGTGAGCCGCTGCCAGGCAGAATAAACAGTAATGATCTGGATGGGCCAATGGTTTGACAAAGAAAAAGACAGACAATTCCTAACCGGAATTGAAAGTAGTTTACTCAATTACATAGGGTGAGCAAGTGATACAGCTACAGATCCAACACAGCAGTTAGTTTTGTAGATTAGTGCTAACAGTGATGACGTTTAGCGGATGGTAACTTATACAGTGGTTCCTTGGTTTTCAAACTTAATCCATTCTGAGAATCCGTCTGACTCCTGGAACTGTTCAAAAACCAAGGCACAGCTTCCGATTGGCTACAGGAGCTTCCTGCACTCAATCGAACACCGCGTCGGATGTTCGGCTTCCAAAAAACATTCACAAACCAGAACACTCACTTCTGGGTTTAAGGCATTTGGGAGCCGATATGTTCAACTACTAAGCCTTTCAACAACCAAGGTACCACTGTACTGTATTTCCCCATAGTTGCTGTTGCAGAACGGCAGAATGCAAATACTTATGACAAATATGCAAACATTTGGTTTTGGCTCTGTTTGCTTTTCATGTACTTTCAGCCAAACCTCTGAGGGAAAAAAACATCCTGAAAATGCCAAAATTAAATCACTAGGTTTTGGTCTTTGTGTACATTAGGGATTTTTCATCTACAGTTAGCCCAGAACAGCTTCTTAACCACATCCTCTATCCAATATCTACTTTTGGGTGCCCACAGCACACTCGCAGATGCAAGCATCAAAATGAATATACCCTACTCTACGTGGTCTGTTACTTAAAGCAAGGCACACCTTACTGCAGTTCAACCCAGTGGCATACGCAATCAATCATAACTACAGGATGCAAAAGAGGCAAAAGTTTTCATTCAAATGAACAAAACAGTAAAGATGAAGGATGATATGGTAGAAAACCCTCTCATTACAGGACTTGGGCTTCATCAATTTTTAAATCTTCCATTTAAAAAGCTTCATCCTAGGAGCCAAGAAGTCACTACAATAGATAGTACTGCATCTGCTATATTTCATTCCACTGTTATAGATAACCTTCATAAGCTGATTTGCTGATGACAATGAGTTTATTTTCAGAAAATTATATTTCTGATCTAATATGAGACAATAAATAATTCAGAAGTTTCACATTATTACAGGAAATTATATTTAGGAGAGCAACTGGGGATCTGTATAATGAGAAACATTCTCCTTGCTACAGGAATGCTACTCTGCGTTTAATCTCATAATATTCCCTTTAGGGCATACAAGACAGCTTGCTGGAGAATATGACGACTCCTTCACTGTTTTCCATTGGACAAAAACAGGCAAGATAAATAGTAATAAAGAAAGAAGGGTGGTCCTCCACATTTCAGATTCAATGAGGTCATCCTACCCATTAGACAATTGGTCCGGCAAAAACAACCTTGGATCAAAACCAACTGGAGGATCCCTTGCCTGATGTGTTGAACTGGATAGGAATTGGGGCCATTCCCTTTCCAGGTACAAAGGCCACCTGAAATAAAGCAATTATTTCCAGGTGCCTGAAACAGAGGTGTTGCCTGTCTAACTTCTTGTGGGAGTTCCACAGACTTCCCACCACACCACACTACCCCACCCGGTTAGGCAATTCTCAGAAGCAGGGCTGTTTTCCAGCCGGAACTCAACAGAACTCTGTTCTGGCACCTCTCAGGCAGGCGCCATTGCCATTATAAGAGAAGAAAGGAGGCATTCATGATGAGTTCTGGCACCTTTATTTCTAGACAAATAGCAATGCTCAGAAGTATGATCCTAATCTGACTCAAAGAGGGAAATCAATCCCACTGAACTCAACAGGCCTTGTTTCTGAGTAAAATTGTGCGGAATCATGCTTTTAAAAAGTTAAGTTCACAGGTTGTTGTTGTTGTGTTTAGTCATTTAGTCATGTCTGACTCTTCGTGACCCCACAGACAACAGCATGCCAGGCACTCCTGTCTTCCACTGCCTCGTGTTGGTAGCTTTGAGAACACTGTCCAACCATCTCGTCCTCTGTCGTCCCCTTCTATTTGTGCCCTCAATCTTTCCCAGGTACAATGCCCTCAATCTTTCACTGGTACAATGCTGCAATTTACTAAAGATTTCTCCAACTCCAGCAGGAGTTTAATTCGTTGGTCTACACATCTTAGAAAGAACATTCATTATTATTATTTTTAATAGCAACAGCAGCAGCACGCTTGAGGGTTTGGGTGTGGTGAAGCCATCCTTCTGACACCAGAGTCACGGCTGTCTACCTGGAAGAGGAATGAGGCAAAGGTGAGGGTGAAGTCGGGGACATACAGAGGCATCTGCAGGAAGCCATTTAGGCTCTCCTGCTGATGTGCCCATGTGCCCACTGACCTCACCACCACCCTGACCCGGCCCTATCCAGTTAAGCAGCAGAGGCCCTGGTTTGTGGAGGGCGGCTCCAATCCAACATAAACACCACTACTGGGAAAAGCTATGTCAGATGTTTATCCTTAACAGGGCCTTTAACTGAGGTGCCTTGTCACCTAGGACAGTAAGGAAGTTCCTAAATCTTGCGAGTTAAAAAAGAGAAGAAGAACATTAAAGGAAGGGAATGGTGGCAAGATGATGCGGTGGATGCAGTTTTCCCCATGCATAAATATTCATTGGGCTCAGTGGAAAGGAGGAGAGGCTGAATGCTCTCAGTGAGATGTGAGGCACTGGAGTGTTTGCCTGTGTTCTCTAACAATGGAGTTTGCCAATTAAATGAGACATGTGATCCTGTGTGCTGGGAACTGGTGAATAACACACTGAGTGACACTCAAATGAAAGGATACTGAAGCACTGTGGCATTCTCTTTCCACATTATACATTTTTATACCCTTTTCTAAACACGGGAGAGAAATGCGCTAGAGAAATCTGAAGGGACTTAAACGGAAAGGCCGTTGTCTCCTACCCCTTTTCTCTTAAGTCCAGTAAATACTAGGCTAATACCAAATATACATTTTATTCACATTGTTAAGCTTCTGCAAGGCATCAAATTAAGAGTTCCTAATTGAAAGAGATCAGTTACATATCCTCCAATTAGCATCTCTTTGTCTCAGCCTCTTCCTTTTCTTGACAGTAGACATGAATTAGACATCGTGACTCAGAAAGCCAGGCCTCGCCTATGGTGCTTCCTATGGTGCTTTTTATTATGTTTTTAGATATGCTGCAAGCTTTCCAGAGTGGCTGGGGAAACCCAGCCAGATGGGCAGTGTGTGAATTATTATTATTATTATTATTATTATTATTATTATTATTATTTCAATTGTGCTGAAATATCCCCACCCAGTAGGGAGGGGGGAGAAACTGGATTCAATTTTCATTTAAATGAGAGCTTGCCTAATTTTGCAATATTAAAATAAATCATTTTTTAAAATTAATTTATTACATGTATGCATATACCACAACATACATTGTTGGAGAGGCAAAGCTTTAGGGAAGCTTTTAATGTTTGTTGGACTATTGGAAGCCGCCCAGAGTGGCTGGGGAAACCCCGCCAGATGGGCGGGGTATAAATAATAAATTATTATTATTATTAAGCAGGCAAAACAACAGTGAGCTGGCAGAGGCAAGCGGGCTTCTTGCAGACAGAGGCCCTGGCACAATTTCATCATCATAGTCCAGCTTTGGCTGCAACAAGTGCTTCCAGGAAAGCCTGCACTTGCAATACTTGTGTTTTGGGACCTTGACGTTGACAGTCTAGGGGGCTGCAATGTCACACTGCACTGTTAACGTCCAGGTCAAATTCAGGGTACAACTCCTTTGTGGTCAACCCTTGGATCACGCCGTCCTGCCCAACAGCATTTGCTCCCCATCTTTTATCTCATTGTATTCATGGAGCAGAGAAATGTGGGTTTCTCATTCCTCCAGGCTATATCCTTCAACTGTTGGCTGCACTATTTCCTGATACAGGGCGAGGTCTTTGCATTTCAGCCCTACGATTTCATGCTGCAGGGCATCCTTGTCACTGGCAGGCTGACAGGCTGTTGGAGAGGACGGAACGGGAGATTTGAACCTCACGCTGCAGGCTTTTGGGGTCCCCACAGGTGTCCTCCTCAAGAAGGGTCTGGCACAGCGCCCCCTCCCTGACTCCTGGATTGCAATTTTCAAAACGAAATGAGAACCGAAACAGCCCTCCTTTGAAAATTGCACCTCACCAAAAAATTGAAGGACTTCCTTCCTTCCAAATAATGTGTACAAAAATGCATATACCAGGGTGAAGTGTGCGGATAAATGCATACATTCATGAAAATAGCCTACGAAAATGCATTATATGAAGGGAAGTAGCGTTGTAAAAAAATGTGTAGGTTAGGCAAAATTGCATATTGATATTAGGAGAAATTTGCACTGAATAAATTTCATGAGGACTTTAAAATAAACGAGCAAATCACAAGCTGATGTGGAAATCTTGAGAAATGAAAATCTTGAGAAATATAAATAGAAAAGATTGTAAGCTGTTTTTATATGCAATGACGGCAGCAAGAATATTGTTGGCACAAAAATGGAAGCAAGGAGAATTACCGATGAAAGAAGATTGGAGGATGAAATTGATGGACTATGCAGAATTAGACAAATTAACAGGGAGAATTCGAAACCGGCAGGACCAGAGATTCACAGAAGATTGGTGTAAATTTACGGACTATTTGAAAAGTAATTGTGATGATCAGATTACATTTGTAGGTTTGCAAGAAGTTTTGTGAGGTGAATAATTTGAATTATTGCATAATTGGATAAAAAGGAAGATGTTAGTTAAGATAATTAAAGGCAATATGAATTTAAGAAATGCAGAAGAAAAATGGGGGTTCATCAGAGGTGCTGATGGAAGTCCAAAAAGATTGTATAAGATGTGAAATTTTGTGGTATGTACAATAATTAATATGCTTAAAAATGAATAAAAATTATTTTTTTAAAAAATGAAATGTTGAGAAATGAAGAACTGGAAAGAGTGAGAAGCAGAAGTCAACCTATTTGCACACCCCTAGCCTGAAGTATGCAATTCCTGCACACTTTATAGACAGTATCTACCCTTTCATCTCTAATTTGCACTATTTAACTCCTCTGCACTGTTGCATGCAAAGGTGTACAGCAATCGTATGGAGAAAAGCTGTCGTGAACCAGGAAGCTCAAGGTAGAAAACACTGTCCAAAAACAAAACAAAACCCTACAAACAAGCTGAAGCAACTCGGGAGAATGAAAGGAGAGGAATGTTTCAAGGGTGAGCATAGTCCACTTCATGAGAGCACTTCTCCTTTGGTGGGATGCTCTACTTGGAAAGACGTGCAGATGGAATGCGTTCTGTAAATACTTCAAAACTGCAGGCAACGAAGCTGGCTTTCAACAGCAAAAAGTGGCGCCGAGTACGGAGAAAGAGTAATACAGTTGGCAAAAAGCTCCAAGGACGTGTCACGTTGAACAATTCCTCCACTTACTGGTGAAAGACACAGAATGCCTAAACTCTGCACGGTTGCAGGAAGTGGCAAAAGGAAGCACTATATCTTCGCATTGACGGGGAACTTTTCTTAACAACCATGAGAAACAGCAACATAGGGCAACGAAGTATGGTTTCTTTCACTTCTGCTAAAAATCAGTACGTTGAGGAGAGGAAATTTAAAGAAAAACTGCATGATGTAACTGCTCAGGTATGGTGATCTTCCGTTCTTTCACTTATAAGAACATAAAAAGGGAGCTGGTGGATCATGCCCGTCAAATCCAGTATCCTGTTCTCACCGTGGCCAACCAGACTCCTCTGGAAAGACAACAAGCACCTGACATTCAAAAGCATGCTGCCAGCAAAGGAGGTAGAATGCAGTCATTGTGTCTAGCAGCCACTGATATAACCTGATCCTGCACAAATTTGTCTAATCCTATTTTGAAGCCATCCAAGTTGGTGGCCATCACTACTTTGTTAATGCCAACTCTGGATTTATTGGGTTTTTTCTTCTGCAGGTCAATAAGTTGTTACTGTTATCATCATCATCATCACCATCATCACCACCATTATCATTGTTGTTAATGCCCCACCCATCTGGCTGGGTTTCTCCAGCCACTCTGGGAGGCTTCCAACACATAAACACACAATAAAACATCAAACATTGTGTCCACAAGTTGTGGTGGCCAGGTCCTTGAGGGCATTGAAGAAGATGGGGCAGCTGAAAGGGCCTTTCTGAAGTTTGGAGGCTCAGCTGATGAGGCTGGAGCCCACATCTATGCTGCTCAACTCAACCAAGAAGAAGGCGAAGAGTATGTGCCTGGATTGGTCCCTTTCTCATAACCAGGGCATGGAAAAGCAGGGCATGTGAGAGCTATCCCCCCCCTCCAGGAACTAGTATCAAGGATGGCCAGCCCAAGTGGAGAGTGCTGAGTCCAGCCTCCCACTTAAGGGGACAGCGTGAGTTCTTCCTGGAAGCACGGCCCCTTAATGCTCCACTGTGGAGCAGGGTCACCCCAGCGGTGCCGGCAATGAGAGCTGGGGTGCAGGGATGGGCTCCTTCTCCCTCTGTGCCCCACGCAGGGCGTGCTTGCACTGCTGGCATGCCCTCCCGCCCCCTGGCTTGCAGGCGCCCACCCTGGGCGCTGTGGGGTCATGCAACATCACTAGAAACAGCAACAAGGATACCTTTAGGCTCAGGATAAAGGTGTACTAGTCAAGCTTCTGCCAGAGTCTGTGCAGTTGCTGCTGCTCCCCCATTGCTTGTTGTTGTTAGTCGTTTAGTCGTGTCCAACACTTCGTGACCACATGGATCAGAGCACGCCAGGCACTCCTGTCTTCCACTGCCTCCTGCAGTTTGGTCAAACTCATGCTGGTAGCTTCAAGAACACTGTCCAACCATCTCGTCCGCTGTCATCCCCTTCTCCTTCTGCCCTCCATCTTTCCCAACTTCAGGGTCTTTTCCAGAGAGTCTTCTCTTCTCATGAGGTGGCCAAAGTATTGGAGTCTCAGCTTCACAATCTGTCCTTCTAGTGAGCACTCAGGGCTGATTTCCTTCAGAATGGACAAGTCTGATCTTCTTGCAGTCCATGGGACTCTCAAGAGTCTCCTCCAGCACCATAATTCAAAAGCATCAATTCTTCAGGGATCAGCCTTCTTTATGGTCCAGCTCTCTCTCTTTCATAGCTTTTCCCAGCAGGAGCTTTCAACAGCTGGTGGCAACAACAACTCAGTTCTTACCAACACTGCCGTTCCTGTGATATTTCAGTAGTATTGTTGAACTATGTAGGTGACTGTGGGAAAACAAAGTGGAAAGTCTTCTCTTGCTAGAGGGTTGTATCCAATTAAGTTCTGCTCAGAGCAGTTCCATGGGAACGAGTGGATCTAAGTTAAGTCATGTCCATTGATTTCAGTGGGTCTGCTCTGAGTACGAGTAGCACTGACCTTTACACGATACTAAAACCCCCGCTGTAAAGTCGGAGCTAAACAGTACAAGTTGAGAGCATTTGCAGATGACTTAGTATTGACGTTACAGGAGCCAGAATCTAGTACTAAAAGGGTTTTGGAACTGATTCAAGAATTTGGTCAGGCTGCAGGATTCAAACTGAATAAGTTAAAAACTAAGGTCTTAGAGAAAAATTTAACATCGGTTGAGAGAGAGAGGTTTCAGAATGAGACAGGCTTAACAGTGGTTAAGAAAGTGAAATACCTGGGGATTAACATGACAGCAAAAAATGGGAATCTATTCAAAGACAATTATGAAAAATGCTGGGCTGAAGTGAAAAAAGACTTAGAAATTTGGTCAAATTTGAAGCTTTCACTGCTAGGCTGTATTGCTGCGATAAAAATGAATGTATTGCCTAGATTGTTGTTTCTGTTTCAAACACTGCAAATTTTGGACAAAATGGACTGTTTAAAGAAGTGGCAGAGAGATATCTCTAGATTTATCTGGCAAGGCAAGAAGCCTAGAATAAAATTTAAAATACTAACGGATGCAAAGGAAAGAGGTGGATTTGCCCTGCCAGACCTTAAACTTTATTATGAATCAGCAGCTTTTTGCTGGTTGAAAGAATGGCTGCTTCTTGAAAACACAGACATTTTGGATTTAGAAGGTTTTAATAATGTATTTGGATGGCATGCATATTTGTGGTATGATAAGGTCAAAGCACATAAAGCATTTAAAAATCATATTGTCAGGAAAGCATTGTTTAATGTCTGGATAAGATATAAGGATCTACTGGAAAATAAAACCCCAAGGTGGCTGTCACTGATGGAAGCGAAAGCTCAGAAAAAGCTCAATATGGAGGTCAAATGGCCGAAATACTGGGAAATTTTGGAACAAGAGGGAGATAGACTGAAATTGCAGAGTTTTGAGAAATTAAAAAACAAAGTGCGAGACTGGCTTCATTATTATCAGATAATGGAGGCATACAATTTGGACAAGAAAATTTGCTTCCAGGTGGAAAAATCAAAATTAGAAACAGAACTGCTAGAACCCAAAACTAAGATTTTGTCAAAGATGTATAACTTGCTGTTGAAATGGAATACACAGGATGAAACGGTGAAATCTGCTATGATTAAATGGGCACAAGATGTTGGACATAACATAATGATGGCTGACTGGGAACAGTTATGGACCACAGGTATGAGGTTTACGGCATGTAATGCCTTAAGAGACAATATTATGAAAATGATACATGACACCAGTCAAGCTTGCAAAAATCTATCATTTGCCCGATAATAAATGTTGGAAATGTAAAGAGACTGTCACCTTTGGTGGACGTGCCCAAGGATTAAGGCTTTCTGGGAGATGATTTATAATGAAATGAAAAGGGTATTTAAATATACCTTTCTGAAGAAACCAGAGGCCTTTCTCCTGGGCATGGTCGGCCAAATGGTGCCAAAGAAGGACAGAACTTTCTTTATGTATGCCACAACAGCAGCAAGAATACTTATTGCAAAGTATTGGAAGACACAAGATCTACCCACTCTGGAAGAATGGCAGATGAAGGTGATGGACTACATGGAATTGGCGGAAATGACTGGCAGAATCCAAGACCAAGGAGAAGAATCGGTGGAAGAAGATTGGAAGAAATTTAAAGATTATTTACAGAAATATTGCAAAATTAATGAATGTTAGAATGATGTCAGAATGAAGTTAAGTGGTTTAAGCAGCAATGTTATAAAGGTGTATGTAAAAATGGATTATTAACAGGTGAGAATCCAAAGTTATAATATATTAAGTTAAAGGATTAAGATAAAAACAAAGAGGGAAAGAAATTGCTGAATTAACTAACTGAATTGGAATACAAAAAAGGGAGGTGTGAGGAGGTCAGGGAAGCAAGGAAATGAATGTAAGGTGGAAAGATTGATGTATTTTTAAAAGTGTTTTTTATCTTTTTTGTATTTTGTATTTTTCTTTTATTCTTATTTCTGTCTTTTTTTCTTTTCTTTTTATTTATGTAATTTTTTTCTTTGAAACCTTAATAAATATCATTTAAAAAATAAAAATAAAACCCCCCACTGTAGAGCGTCCCTCTCTCATCAAGGGTGGGATGCCCTTTCTTCTAAACACAGTGCCCTGCTATCATGCCAAGGTACGTTGTCATTTATAAAGTAATGACATGCAAAGGAAATGAATTAATTCTAGCCGTTCACATGACTGCAGGACAAACAAACAAAAACCCACCAACATAATCAAATCTAAATTTTCACACAGTGCCTTTGCAGACGGGCGTTCCAATTAACAGAGAGAGGAGGGGGTTTCCAGAGTATCCAAATCATGACATTTCTTTTAACTCCAGCAGGCCTTCAAAGTGTCAATCATCCAAAGGAACAGCAGGACAGATACTAGGCAATCTTCACTCTCCATTACAAATTGGATACAAACTCACCTTTACTTGGCAATTTCTTAAGCCTGCTGTTATCATTCTGCGCTGATGTCAAGTGCATTAAACAAGACCCAATGCTGCACCCACTTTACATTATTGGCAAACCCCCAATTGTTCTAATGGGGACCAGGATTTCCTCACAGAATGTTAACCATTTAACATTTCCACTGCGGCAGTTTCTTGTCTTCATGGCATTCATGTGAACACGCAAAGAGAATAGAGTCATCTATTTTAATGGGAAGGGGCTTTTGAATTGTGATGTTTATCAAACACAGAATATTTTTTAAGACTGCTGCTATAATGCAGGATTACTCTGCAGTAGAGGGGAATCAAAGGGTTTTCAACTGTTGTTCATTATTACATGCTAGAGTGGGGAGGGATGTATACCAATTCCCTTATGTTGTGGCTTCAAGCAGGCAGTAAAAAATTGTTCCAAAAGCAACCACAGAGGGTATTCTACCATAAGGACAAAGCCAGATTGGGACCAGTGGATGAACTGTCCCACCTGGTGCTCCCCACCTAAAGAAACATTTGAAAAATAGTGACATAACACAGTGACATCACAGCATCCATTTAAAAGGTGAGAGCTTGCTTTTAGAACGGCAAAATTCCTAGTTAAATAAAGCCAGTGGGAGCTGATAATAAGAACAAAGGACTACCGGTGTCCAGTATTCTGGTCCCCACAGAGGCCAACTAAGTGCCTCTGTTAAGTTCACAAAAGGAGGAAGGGGGGAAATAGCTGTTTTCACTGCTGCTCCCTAGCAGCTGGTATCTAGTGGCATACTGCCTCTGAAACCTGGAGATACAACATGCCCATCAAAACCAGCAGCCAATGCTGGTGGTGCTACCCTCACTGGGCTCTGCTTTGTTGGCATTGACCCATGACAGGGCCTTTTCAGTGGTGGCTCCCTGTTTCTGGGTTGCCCTCCCTGGAGGGTTGTGTCTGTCTCCCTCATTATTAAGTTCCAGGAGGAACTTAAAAACATTCCTGTTTCCCTAGTCATTTGATGGCTGAAGGATACTGCTCCTAGCAACCTTGAAATTATTAGTTGTGAGGGTATGGGACTGGTTTACATGCTTTTAGATACCTTCGATTGTTTCAATTACTACTGTTTGCTTGTTTTAATTGTGTCATTTTCACCACCTCCCTAAGCTCTTTTGGAAGGAAGGGCAGGGGAGAAACGTAACAAATCACCATAATCACCATCAAAGAGGTTTCCTCCGTGAATTTATCTATTCCTGCTTTAAACTGATCTAACCCATTGCCCCTCAAATGCTGATCTCAAACTTGCATCCCAGTGGACTGGGATATCTCTCATGTGAGATGAAGCCTATGGGCATCCACTTTACCACAGCTGATTTAAAGGGTGGAATTACCCCCCCACACACACACACACACAAGCTCACTTCACATTCAGCATCACTGATGTTAGGGAAATAATCTCTAAGGAAAGTCACTTAGCTGAATGGCCACTAGGGATAGGCAGAATAGCCCAGATCTCCTCTGTATAACTTTAGTGCAGAGTAGATTGAAAAATTCTGAGTGCTGAGGGCTCACTGGAAGGACAAATCCTGAAGCTGAGGCTCCAATACTTTGGCCACCTCATGAGAAGAGAAGACTCCCTGGAAAAGACCCTGATGTTGGGAAAGATGGAGGGCACAAGGAGAAGGGGATGACAGAGGACGAGATGGTTGGACAGTGTTCTCGAAGCTACCAGCATGAGTTTGACCAAACTGTGGGAGGCAGTGGAAGACAGGAGTGCCTGGCGTGCTCTGGTCCATGGGGTCACGAAGAGTCAGACACCACTAAACGACTAAACAACAATAACAACAAGATTGAAAAATTATTCAGCGCCACCAAAATGCCAGAGTGAACTTTGGAAGCCAGAATGTCTTCTGCAATTCACTGCCAGGCCTGAAGGTACGGAAAGAGGTCAGTAAAAGCACTTCTTTGGGGTGCCAAAAAAGAACGCATCACAAAAACCCAGTGTAAGAATTGTCACCTGAGGAATTCAGAGTTGGTGGTTTTACATTTCTCTCCTTGAATGGCGAGCGCTCAGTAACCCATGGTACTGATGTGACCATTCCCAATCTCAGTATAAGGGAGAAATGTGCTAAGAGGAAGGCATGCTTGGTAAATCCACACCGTGATCAACTCCTGCCTGGAAACCAATGTCCCCACTGTGGAAAGATGTGTGGATCCAGAATTGGCCTCCACAGTCACTTACAGACTCATTGTTAAAACCGTGTTTATGGAAGACAAGCTTACTCGCCTACAAGTGATCACCAAAGAAGAAGAAGAGCCTTCTGTTCAGCTACCCTGTTCTGCCCCTCTCAGCGTCCTTCCTTGGTGTCAAACAGACCAACCACCCATCTATGACCTTGGCTTGCCTCTCATTTGGGCTCTTCACCTATCAAGGATTCTGTTTGCTGAGACCCAAGACCAGGGGTGGAGAACCTCAGGCCTGGGAGCCAGATGTGTCTTTATTCATCCTTTTTCATTTTATTTTGTATAACTAAAAAAAACTTCAGAATATTAATAAGTAAATAAATAAGAAATACTATCAGTTTAAAACTTTGGTCTGTGGCCCTTTTAGTTCCTGTATCACTGAGTAATCCTGGATAAGAAGGTGGAACAACACCGTGAAAAAGCTCGTCACACTTTTTCATAAACAAACTAGGAGCAGCTGATCCAAGGTCAATAACTGGCAAAAGAAAATGTTGAAGAATGATGTTAATGAACAGACAGACATTAACTGGGGTAAAATGTCACCTCTAAAGTCAATCATTCCAAACTGAAACCATCATGTGAAACTATAAGAGCAGCAATTATGGTGGTAGGTACTGTAACTAAAGGGCTTGTTCAAAGGATGTTATTATGGTACGAACTGTATTGATTTATACAAGATGGCTGATTGAATGACTGATAGTAACAAGTAATTAGGTTGCTCCTGGGGTTACAATGGCACGAGCTGTCTTGTTTGAAATAGGGCCAGCACTAAAATAGAACCTGATTGCAGTTGATTCTCCAATAATAGATACCTGACACTATCCCACTTAAACAAAGAGTGATCAAAGTTTCCATCTTAAGTTTATATTCTGCTGAAGATTGCAGCCTGATAGCTCCGTTCTTAAATAACAAACTCTGATTCGAGCTACAAAGGGGGCCCAAGTACGCATGTTACACGAGATCCAGAATCACAACACCCTTGCTTTTGCTTAAAATAATTAGCAGGTCTGCATGGAAGACTAACAAAGATCTGTCTTTGCAGCCACAGCAGGCTCTGTAACTCTCCAACAGTTTGACTTCACTCCCAAAGGCACATTCTTCTACTGTCTCCCGAGACAGTCAGATGGATGCCAACTGGATGGAAGTTTTGAAGATAAGGAAAGTGCTGCTTTGCTTGTTTGTCCTGAGTCATTGCTGGGCTTCAGGAGTAGAGTGGGAGGCTGAGATGGACAAAGAGATGGAACAGGATGATGACAAAGTGATACAAAATTGTTCAGGGTCATTAAAGCTAAACAAAAAAAGTCTAAAAGGACATCTCCAAACTAAGTGAATGGGTGGTAAAATGGGAATGTTCACTGTAAAAAGTGTAAAGTGATGAATGTTGGAGCGAGAATATATATATCTTAATTTCATATATATGATCATGCGGTCTGAACTGGCAGTGACAATCCAGGAATGAGACCTTGGCATCATAGTAGATGGATCAATAAATAAGTCAACCCAGTACAGTGGTACCTCGGGTTAAGTACTTAATTCGTTCCAGAGGTCCGTACTTAACCTGAAACTGTTCTTAACCTGAAGCACCACTTTAGCTAATGGGGCCTCCTGCTGCTGCCGCGCCGCCGGAGCACGATTTCTGTTCTCATCCTGAAGCAAAGTTCTTAACCTGAAGCACTATTTCTGGGTTAGCGGAGTCTGTAACCTGAGGTGTACGTAACCTGAAGCGTATGTAACCCGAGGTACCACTGTATATGTGTCAGCTGTGAAAAAGGCAAATTCCATGCTAGGATTCATTACACTGGGGTCATTGAAAATAAAACTGCCAGTATCAGAATGCCATTATACAAATCTATGATTCGACTGCACTTGGAATACTGTGTATGGTTCTGGTCATTTCACCTCAAAAAAGGATATTGCAGAACTAGAGAAGGTTCCTGGAGGAGAAGACTATCGATGGCCACTACGCATGATGGCTATGCTTTGCCGCCAGCATTGGAGGCAGAAATGCTTCTGAATACCAGTTGCTGGAAATCACAGGAGGGGGAAAAGGTCTTCTTGTGCCGGGGTCCTGCTTGCAGGTTTTTCCCAGGCATCTGTTTGGCCACTGTGAGAACGGCATGCTGGACCGGTGGGCAAGTGGCCCAATACAGAAGGCTCTTCTCGTGCTCTTATGTTCTGCCACGGAGCTCCTGTTGTAACAAGCGGCTGACAGATTGCGCTTCAAGACCGACAGAAATCGCATTGTGGAATCTTTTTGTTTCATCCAGATATTGTTTGAGAAGGTCCATTATCCCCCAGTAGATGCATGTGTGCGTGCAGGAAATGTCTCAGCTGCCACCTACAGCCTCCCTGTGGGGTCTCCTATTTGAGCAGAACTCCTCCATCACTTCCATATGTGGACTATCATGGGCTTCCCACTGACTGGCTGGCCACTGTGGCCAGCAGGGCACTTACAATCTCCTTTTAAGCCCCTCGAGTCTCGATCACAACAATCAACGCTCTCTGAATCACCTTTCTGGGTTAGAGCAGCCGAAGAAATACAACTGCACTTCAGACAGATGAATGCAGCTGGGAGGCATACAATGTGGGTTGTGGAACTTCAACGCAGTTCTAAATTCTTGGGTAGTTAACTATTCATTTAATTAAGCTTAACCACCAGGTTGTACCCAAAGCAGCGTGCAATGCATCAAATGAACGAATGGTCAATACATAATGATTCAAAGTCTGTCCCAATATGAGCGATTAGAAATAGCAGTTAAGTTTCAGGTAGTGAATTTCCCTTCCTGGATGCTGTGAATGAGACGCAGAGAAAGGGGAATAAGAGAGGTGGGGCACAGATGTGCTGTGAGCTCTTGAAACATCAGGGGGGTTCAGGCACCTCTCTCTGGGGTTCGATGTGAGGAAGTGGATCTGCTGCCTGCTGATGCTGATGCCTTGCAGGTATGGTTCCACTGCGACTCTTTATTCATTCGCTGGGTGCACAATGTGTTTGCCCTGAGCGTGCCGGAAAATCTCACCTTTTTGGGGAATAGGTTTCTCTTGAGCATTTTGTGATCCAAACCTTTTCTTGTTTTCAGACCTCTAAGGCTTGAAGATTAAGTGAAACTCCAACCACTTGCCTTCTCCCGGAGAAATAACAGAACTGAAGGGAAGGAAGGGACCCCAAGGGTCATCTAGTCCAACCCCCTGAAGTGCAGGAATCTCAACCAAAGCACCCATGACAGATGGTCATCCGACCTCTGCTTCCAAGGGAGGAACTTCGGAGGGAGTCTGTTCCACTGTCCAACAGCTCTTACCATCAAAGTTCTTCCTGACCATATAATCATGGAATTGTGGAGTTGGAAGGGACCCTTAGGATCATCTAGTCCAACCCCCTACAAAGCAGCTGCCCCATACAGGGACCGAACCTGCAGCCTTGGCATTGTCAGCATCACGCTCTAACCAGTTGAGCTTTCCAGGCTCTATGTCATTTCTGATGCACCATTACTGGCAGTTTGGTATTACAAAATACACAGACACAAAATACAGTGGTACCTCGGGTTACAGACGCTTCAGGTTACAGACTCCGCTAACCCAGAAATAGTACCTCGGGTTAAGAACTTTGCTTCAGGATGAGAACAGAAATCGCGCGGTGGCGGCAGCGGGAGGCCCCATTAGCTAAAGTGGTACCTCAGGTTTAGAACAGTTTCAGGTTAAGAACGGACCTCCAGAGCGAATTAAGTTCTTAACCCAAGGTACCACTGTACACAGATACACAAATATCATTCATGATTGCATCATTGCTATTGCTGGTATGTTTTATACTGAAGGATGGCTTAGACTTTTACTGAATACATACATACATACATACATACATACATACATACATACATACATACATTAGTTAAATATACCTAGAAAATGAATGCCAGTTTAGAACTGTTTTATTGTCATCATAATTCTAAGAAACTTTGGCTTGTTTCCATTGTATTCTCAAGAAGGCCCACACGCACGCTCCTCAGAGGGGAAGGGGTTTCATACCGTGTTATGCAACAGAACGTGCCTGAAAAGCGTCCTTAAGTGACCTTTCTTTTTCCTTTCTTTTTTAAAATCGCTTTGCAAAACAACAAGACAACAGCAAGAAGCAAAAGCCGATCTAGAGCAAGGCTGTTTTCGGAACTGCTTATGCAAATCGAAACAGTGTCGTGGGTATGGGCTGCTCCCCTCCACCACACCAAAGTTTTGAAAACTGAGAAGAGAATCACAGAACTGTAGCGTAGGAAGGGACCCTGCGGGTCATCTAGTCCAACCCCCTGCTATGCAGGGAACTCAACTGAAAGCATTCGTGACAGATAAGGCAGCGAAAGAATGAACTCACATCACCTGAGAGCGAACGATTAAAAAAGAACCATGCGCCCCTGGAGAGGGCAGGATGAAATTGTCTTTCTTTCCATACGCCCCTCATTGATGCACACAGACAAGCCCAGCTACAAACGTCTTTTTCTTCTTTATTTCCTTTTTTTTAAAAAAAGTGGGTACAAAGAAGCCCAGGGTGGGGTGGAGGGGACAGGAGTCGAAAAAAGGGCTTTTAAACGCAGTGTCTCTTAACACCCACAGGAGCGCTAAGTAAAACAAGGAACCGAGTTGCCTCGCTCCACAGGGATTTCTCTTCTCGCTTGTAATAACTGCAACCCTCCGAGAACAGTCTCTTGGCAGAAGATGAGAACGAACAGCAGCACCGTAAGTCGGAGTCTGCTGTCTGCCAAACTCCTGGGATGTCTTAAAATGCAGAAATTTGAGATGGGGAGAAGTGGATACAAGAAAGAAGTATGCCTGAATTACCTCCCTCCCATCCCGTAATGTGGACCAAGAAGTATTACGGACATCCCATGGGGAACCAATGAAGAGAATCTTTTGGACACCATCTGCTTATTTATTCTACACAAACTTTTCAGAATTTGTTGTTCCATTTCCTTCCTTCCTCCCCCTACCCCCGGCAGAAAAGTGTATCTTCCTATACTCCTTGTCCCAAGCTAGCGTTGTAACCAGACAGCAGCATTTGGAGACAGAGTTTTCACTATCAATTTGTTTGCTTGTCCCCTATCCTAGAGTGCAGATAACGGCAACAACAACCACATAAGTCCCCCCCCACCCGGGATATTATTTTACCACCATCCAATAAAAGGTTAGGAAGGCATAAGGATATATATTTTTAGTCCTATCAAAAATGTTTTGATTTCCCCCAAAACTTCTTCAAATGTTGCATCTGACCATTAGGTCCAGTCGTGGCCGACTCTGGGGTTGCAGCGCTCATCTCGCTTTATTGGCCGAGGGAGCCGGCGTACAGCTTCCGGGTCATGTGGCCATGATTTATATACCACCAACGATTTATATACCACGATGGATATGGATTTATATACTGCCCTTCATCAAAAGATCTCAGGGCAGATCACAGAGGAAAAATTCCAAGAGAGAGGTATATGATCATTTGCAGATCTATGATGTGGTACAGTAGAGCCAACATAAACTAGAATTATGAGCTCAGGTCTAGGACATGAGACATACATTATATGTATGCTGGGACTCATCCTCTTAGGCCGTGTTCACACCATACATTGATAGCACTTTAAGCAGTCTTAAGGTAACGGTAAAGGGATCCCTGACAGTTAAGTCCAGTCGTGACTGACTCTGGGGTTGTGGTGCTCGTCTCGCTTTACTGGCTGAGACCGCCAGCGTTTGTTTGCAGACAGCTTCCAGGTCATGTGGCCAGCATGACTAAGCCGCTTCTGGCGAACCAGGACAGTGCATGGAAACGTTGTTTACCTTTCCACCAGAGTGGTACCTATTTATCTACTTGCACTTTGATGTGCTTTCGAACTGCTAGGTTGGCAGGAGCAGGGACCGAGCAACGAGAGCTCACCCCATTGCGGGGATTTGAACCGCCGTCCTTCTGATTGTTAAGCCCAAGAGGCTCTGTGGTTTAGATCACTATGATAGCACTTTAAGCAGTTGTAGTTTCCACTAAAGAATTCTGGGAGCTGTGGCTAGTTAAGGGTACTGAGAGTTGTTAAGAGACCCCTATTCCCCTCCCAGAGCTAAAATTTCCAGAGTTCCCCATGAAGAGAGATTGATGGTTGAACCAATCTGAGAACAGTAGCTCTGTGAGGGGAATAGAGGTCTCCTAACAACTCTCAGAACTCTTCACAAACTACAGCTCCCAGAATTCTTTGGGGAACCCCTGGCTGTTCAAAGTGGTACCATAGCACTTTATGTGAAGATGACCTTACTCTAGATCCAGCCCTAGTTAAGAGGCATTTACTGCCTTTCTCCTTTAGATCTGTCCGCAATAGACTCATGGGACAGCTTTGCAGAACCTCTTCCATGCTTGTGCTTTGTGCGTCTTCGATCCAGCTGAGAATTTGATGGGGTCCCCTGCTCCTGCCTTGCCCATTCCATCAGCAACTGTGAATTAGAAATGCTCATTGGCACAAACCTGCTGGACTTTAATCATGAAATATTCATCCGTTGCTGCAGTCAATAGAGTGATAAACAAATTTATTGGAAAATGATGATCTATTATTCATTTTAGTTTGAAAGATATTCTGCCCCTTCCAACCCCCCCACCCACAACAAAAAACCCTCTTCCCTGCCAGTGGATTTTTAAAAGAATAAAAAAATAGTTGCTTGTGATTAAATATTTGTAAAAGGTATTTCAATCATTTCCTTTGGTAAAAGTCGTAACGCGTCACCTGTATATCACCACACATCTGAAGTTCCTTCATGTTTCGAAAGTGAAACTAGAGCTCCAGAGATAACATTATGTTAATTGCTGCCCTGAAATGTCTACATGCCGTCATTTTTCTTATTAATACCGACTAGGCTCATATTAATGCTTGAATAGTGGGGCCTTTGTTGTTGTTGCCGAAACAAAGGGATTTTCAGTTCTAATTTCCCCAAATGCGACGAGAGAACTGAAACAGAACCGTGGGCGCTCTTTTCGTGGCAAGTTTATCTAGGATAAATATCTTCGGTGATTGCCGTTTCAAAAAACAAAAACAAAAACAGAACCCGCCAATGATAACAGAAAGCCTGCAAATTTATCGAAAGGCAGGACAACTTATAATAGGTTGTGGAAAGTGCCGCCATCTCTGTTTCCCCTGCAGTAGAGGAGCAGAAATGTCACCTCCATCTCAGTATGAATACAAAGCAAGACTGAATTTTTAACTTGCTCTTAATGGCAGCTGTAGACATGTAGGATCTTTAGAAAGAAGATCTTTGTTTGACTCCAAACACAGTGGATCACAACAATCTACTGGTTGAGCTTTTGGCTCACAATGTGACTCCCACTGGTGTGAACCAGCCTACTACAGAATGGAGAAATGCACAGTTCCATTATGTCCTTTCACTCATGATGCCAAGAGCATAATTTTTGTCCCCAATTTTAGGGATCCTTTTTTGAACTTGTTTATATGATCAGTATAAAATGTTGCCCCATAAATAAGCCATTTTTTAAAATTTGAACAATATTCCCCAGAAAATTGGCTGTTAACGGTAAAGGTGAATATATCACACGGTTCCTGTGACTTCGGGCAGACACACTATGAGCTGATAATTCCCAAGTTTTCCATATAAAATAAAGCTTTGGGGCTCTTTTTTTCTGGATATCTTGCCTCTCCTGCATTTAAAAATACCGTGCCTGGTATGGCTACAGAGTGTTCAAAAGTATTCCCTACAACAATAAGCACAGCAGTGTCAACTTGAAATTTTACTTCCTTTTCTTCACAGTATGTATTCTGTGAATAGCTAATATGAGATTACCGTACAAATACTTCTTATTGGGTTTTTTTATTTTTAAAAAATCCTTTAATTTTAAATCGATGTTGCCATCTTTTCTAACTATCAGCATGAACTATCTATTGCAACTTATAGTTTCTCCTAGAAATCAGCAGCAAGTTATGCCTATCCTATATTGACATATGATGCTACTTTATACTGAATCAGACCATTGGCCTGCCTAGCTCAGTAATGTCTACACTGACTAGTAGTGGTTCTCCAGGGTTTCAGGCAAGACCCATCCCCAACACTTCCTGGAAGTACCAAAGTAGATGCCCCACTCCCGAGCTCCAGCCCTCTCCCTAATCCTTGAGTGAGAATGGTCAGGGGTCCGTTTACCTTTACCTTAAATAAAGGAAGTCGTTCATTTTGGGTGCTAATTTATTACTCGCACACACTCTCCCCAAGGTTATATGCAATGTGGGTGAGGGAGGGGTGGGGAATGAGACATTTAGTGTGGTACTGGAGAAAGGCTGTAGAGCACTAGGTTTGTATACAAAAAGCCACTGGTTCAAATCCCCAGCATCTTCAGGTAAGGCTTGGAAACACTCCTGCTTGAAAGTCCAGAGAGCCTCTGCCAGTCAGTGTAGACAGTGTTAAGTTGTGGGTGAACATATCAGACGACAAGGCAATTATTCAAACAGCTCTTGTTTATTCACAGGCCAGAACAGAACTGAACTGAAGGGTTCAGTCAGCCTGCTTATATAGAGCTCCAGTACAACGTAACTGTAACAAGTTTCTAAAACTGTCCAATCACTGAATGCCACTTTCAATCCCTTATTTGCATAACTATCTACAGTATCCCCCCCTGCTGGCCCAGGGTGAGAACTTCAGTACATAACAGACAGTACTAAGCTAGATGGGCCAAAGGTGAGACACGGTTCAAGGCAGCTTCCTCCTTTCCTGTGTTCTGGGCTTTGTTATCATTTCTCACTTGAATTTGCAAATGTTTGGCTTAATATTCAGTTCAGGTTCTTCTACTGCCCTCATCACTTAGCAAAATCAGTAGTAAGAGACAGTCAGAGAACAGCCTGGAACTTTTAAAAATACTGTATCTCCACAAATCACTGTCAATTAAGTGAGACTTGATCCCAAACAGCAAAGATTGAGGAATGAAATATGCAGACTCAACTAAATAATAGAAATGTCTCCAGGACACTGTATTAGGAAAGGGGAAGGGAGAGGATGGATGTGCAATAAGGAATATTAAAATGATCCTAAGGTGCTGCAGTTATGACAATGCATCCTGATGACCATCTCTATGAGATACCCATGAAGGACAATGTGTTAAAAAAATGATGCAGAAGAGCAGTACCACATGCATTTTATACAGAGTCCTAAAACGAAGGTGGGTCCTGTCTTTTCCCACTCCTTATTCAAAATGTTTTGTAACGTATTTTAAAACGCAATACATTTTTCAGATCCAAATACAAACGTGCATAAGAACAGAATTAAGTTCCAAAAGGGAAGAGGAGGAAGAACCATGATTCAAAGAATAAAAAATGGAAGAAACCAACCCAAATTATTGTACAGTGGTACCTCTGGTTACGAACTTAATTCGTTCTGGAGGTCCGTTCTTAACCTGAAACTGTTCTTAACCTGAGGTACCACTTTAGCTAATGGGGCCTCCCGCTGCCACTGCCGCGTGATTTTCGTTCTCATCCTGAGGTAAAGTTATTAGCCTGAGGTACTACTTCCGGGTTAGCGGAGTCTGTAACCCAAAGTGTTTGTAACACGAGGTGTTTGTACTTCGGGGCTAGATAAGAGGTGATATTTTAATGAAGATATGCATACTGACACACCATATAGTTTTCACTTGCTTTGTTTATGTTAAGGAAGGAAGCACATTACTTGTCACTGACCTTTTAAATTCGGAAAAGTCACTTCCGGGTTTGAGGCGTTCGGGAACCAAAACGTGCAAGAACTATGATGTTCGAAAACCAAGATACGATTGTATGTGAAACGTTTACACACACCCTGTGCAGACATTCCCAGTGAAGCAAAGGAAAGGTGCCATAGAAAGGGTAAAACTATTCAATGACTACAGGCAGGAGATTCTATACAATGGTACCTTGGCTTACAAACACTGTAGGTTACAGACTCCGCTAACCCAGAAGTAGTACCTCGGGTTAAGAACTTTACCTCAGGATGAGAACAGAAATCGCGCACCGGCGGCAGCGGGAGGCCCCATTGGCTAAAGTGGTACCTCAGGTTAAGAATGGTTTCAGGTTAAGAACAGACCTCAAGAATGAATTAAGTTCGTAACCAGAGGTACCACTGTATAGCAATGTGCTTACACTTTGAGAATTTTCTGTTTCTGAAAAACTAAATGGGATAACTAAGACTGATTTTTAAAAGGTTAGAAGAATGTTTCCTTCTCACTGCTCCCCGTAAAGCGAGAAACGACTATCTCTAAGAGTACAATGACAATTTATTTATTTTTAAAAAATGCTTCATTAAGCGGTGGCATTGGAAAGTGAGCAACACAATGGCAAATGGCAAAGATAAGTGTGATTGCAAAACAATCATGAAAAGAAAACTTATTTTATTGTGCCTTCTGATGGGAGCTCAACAATACAGGAGGCATTAACACTACCGAAAGAGACATTGTAATGGGTTTCACAACAGGCTGATGAACCTTCTTCCTCAATCAAAGAGAAGAAAATTCCATCCATGTCATTTTCTCCTTTATTCAAATAAGCGCCGTTTTGTGTTTTGAAGAAAATATTTTCACAGCGCAATGGCCATTAAGCATGAAATTGCGAAAAGACGGCAAATTTGAAAGTGCGAACACATAACCAAAAAGAGAAAGAGAAAAAGGTGCTGTTTCCCCCTTTGCTGTTGCTAGGCACGTTCTCTAGCAATTTTGTTTCCCATGGCTTTGTAGAGAGAGCCTTGGGTTGGACTTCATCTATCAAGAAATAAGCAGCAAATCACTTGACGGATACGCCACTCTAAGGTACGCCTGCGAGAACAACCAATTTTACCATTTCATAATGTTTGTAAAACAGGATGCTTTCAAGGATGGCTTTTGTTGCCGGGTTTGAAGATTAGGATGAAATAGAGCTAGTGAAAACTCCACATGCCTCTTCCAAACAGTAAGAGACGCATTTCCAATACAGTATATAAAAGGCCTTCTGCTGCCACAACGGCACAGTCGGGCAACATGAAAGTCAAGATCTGTAAAAAGAAGATGCAAATCTTGGGACTGCCTATGCAGAAGGAAGGCAAGGGACAGAGTTGAAATAAGGCTGGCTTTATTTCTTTAAACAACACAGGATCTGTCCCCACTTCGCTATGAAGGTGGGGAGGGGAAAAAATTGCAGAGGTTATTTAATCACTTATTCAGAAATGTCTATGGCGCCTTTTGCCAAATGGCCACAGGGACAGTCTGCAACCTAAAGCAACATAATAACTATACCAGATGAAGGAGGTTTTTTTAAAACGAAAACAACCCCCCCCCAATGATTTCCATATAATAAAATCAACACCGTCAAACTATTTATAAATTACCGTATTTTTTGCTCTATAAGACTCACTTTTTCCCTCCTAAAAAGTAAGGGGAAATGTGTGTGCGTCTTATGGAGCGAATGCAGGCTGCGCAGCTATCCCAGAAGCCAGAAGAGCAAGAGGGATTGCTGCTTTCACTACGCAGCGATCCCTCTTGCTGTTCTGGCTTCTGAGATTCAGAATATTTTTTTTCTTGTTTTCCTCCTCCAAAGACTAGGTGCGTCTTGTGGTCTGGTGTGTCTTATAGAGCGAAAAATACGGTAAATCAGTCAGGGTTCCCCTCATTCCAAAAGCCTGCTGGAAGCGGTGGGTCTTCATCAGTTTCCTAAAAGAAAGCAATGATGGGCCGAGGCACATTGCAGTAGGGAGATCAGAGAAATGGAGCCATCACCAAAAAGGCCCTTCTATGGGACTCTGCACTACATGCTTCATTCTGTGCATGGACTGTGTGTGTGTGTGTGTGTGTGCGTGCGTGTGTGTGTGTGTGTAGGGCTGATCAATCATTTGACTTTTGAGTAGGTAGGGGTACTTACAGCAACACTCAATATATCTCCACATTAAAAATCTGCCTTAAATGTAAACACTACTCCATGGGACTAGACAGGACACTTGCTGCCATCTGCTTTGAAAATGAGGCTAGAATGACGCCACATCTTAGCATCACTCCCAAGGCATGCTTGGCGGAAGGAAAAGTTGGTGCGCTGGCCTAAGTGGCCTCGGTCCTGTATACCTGAAGGAGTGTCTCCACCCCCATCGTTCAGCCTGGACACTGAGATCCAGAACTGAGGGCCTTCTGGCAGTTCCCTCATTGCGAGAAGTGAGGTTACAGACAGAGGGCCTTCTCGGTAGTGGCGCCCGCCCTGTGGAACACCCTCCCTTCAGATGTGAAGGAAATAAGCAGCTATCTTCTCTTTAAATAGACATATGAAGGCAGCCCTGTTTAGGGAAGTTTTTAATATTTAATGCTTTATTGTTTTTAACACTTGATTGGAAGCCGCCCAGAGCGGCTGGGGAAACTCAGACAGATGGGCGAGGTATAAATAATAAATTATTATTATTATTATTATTATTATTATTATTATTATTATTATTATTATTATAATTATTATTATTATTATTATTATTATCATCATCATCATGCCACCTAGGGCTCCTTTGGTGAGGAAAGGTGGGCTATAAATCAAAAATAAATAAACAAATATGTCGTGTCATATTTGGGAATTATAGCTCTGTGAGGGAAACCAGAGTCTCCTAACAATTCTCAGCACCCTCAACAAACTACAGCTCCCAGAATTCTTTGGGAGGAAGCAATCACTGTTCAAAATGGTATCATAGTGCCATTAAATGTATGGTATGAATGTGGCATCTCTCTCTCTCTCCTTTTCTCAAACACACACACACACACACACACACACACACACACACACACAAAATGGCTGATACAATCAACGTGTCCCGAACACACACTTCTCTGAACATGATACATCCCACATAGTCAACTTTTAACTCGCAATGTATTTTGAAGTCACACAAAGAGGCCTGAGAACTTGAAAAATGAGTTTGAGGTGCGGGGAGCAGGCAAAGCCCTTACATTTTCTGCTCTGGAAAAGGAAAAAATCCATTCCATGACTCAAAGATTCCTTATGGATTATATATACATATATAAGAAGGAACCACCAACAGGAAAAGAATTATTCACCACATTATTAAACATGACAAAAAGCTTCTGAATTGAAGCTTAAAGCAGGGCTACTTAAGATTCCAGCATTCCCTAGGACTTTGGCAACAACAACAAAAATGTTCAAAAGCCTTTTATAGTTGCTGTCAGATTTGTGTAAAGCATTCGCGATTCCTGTGAACTTAATTATATAACAACCCCAAACCTGAAGCCAACTTGAAAGTCTTTCGATCCTTAATTATTCAGAGCTGGCGATGCGGCAGCAAACAAAGGAGGCAAACTGCCTCTCTGAAGAAGCCTCGCTGAAAATGGTGGCATGGAAACCACAGGGTGGCCTCCAACACGCTGTCGAATGACAACCACCGCTTGATTATCAGCTCTATCTGTTTAATACATGAGCTGCGTACAGCAAACGGTTTTTATCTAGCATTCAGTTATGCGCTGACAAGTAAGCGAGCAACCTGTGGGCTACTACACTTTTCTGAACAATTGACTGTTCCATATTGATCTTCATTTCCCTGTAATGCGGTGATCTATTTTTAGGGATATGCTGCAGAAAGCATGACGCTCTGGTGGCTAATAACCAGTAAATAACAATGATGTCTCAACTGGAGAATGCTTCAGACCTGAATGTTGGGTGCATATACTACTACTACTACTACCGTTGCTTTCCCCCCGGGGGTACGCAGGGGTACGCATACCCCTAAACATTTTTTGAATCTAAGTTTGGCCTCATTGAGGGGCAGTATTTCAATATGAGTAGGAAAATGAGAGTACCCCTAAACCTTTTTTTAAGAAAAAAAAAGCACTGAATAATACTAATACTATTACTACTACTACTACTAGTATGTCAACCATCTAACTGGGTTGCCTCAGCCACTCTGGGTGGCTTCCAACAAATTAAAAACATTAAGCACAGCAAAACATCAAAAACTTGGATTAAGAACTCTGCAAACCCGGAAGCAGGTGTTTTGGTTTGTGAACTTTGCCTTGGAAGCAGAACATGTTCCGCTTCCTGTTGAGTGTGTTCCATTTGCAGATTGAGTACCCCACTGCTATGGGAAAGCACACCTTGGTTTAAGAACGCTTTGGTTTAAGAACGGACTTCCAGAACGGATTAAGTTCGTAAACCCAAGGTACCACTGTACAGGGCTGCCTTCAGATGTCTTCTAAACATCAGATAGTCGTTTATTTCCTTGACATCTTGGGGGGGGGTGTTCCACAGGGTGGGCACCACTACCCAGAATCATGGAGTTTCTGTGGGTCTTTGGGGTACCCCACCCCCCAAAACCAATGAGCCACACATCCCTTGCCTTGACAGTTACTCTAAAATACAGTGGTGCCTCGCAAGACGAAATTAATTCGTTCTGCGAGTTTTTTCATCTTGCGAATTTTTCGTCTTGCGAAGCACGGTCAAGTCGCAACTGCACCTCTTCAAGAGGTTTTAAGAAAAAGGAAACAAACTTGCAAGACGTTTTCGTCTTGCGAAGCAAGCCCATAGGGAAATTCGTCTTGCGAAGCAACTCAAAAAATGAAAAACTCTTTCGTCTTGCGAGTTTTTCGTTTTCCGAGGCATTCGTCTTGCGAGGTACCACTGTAATAATAAATAATAAATTTTTATTTATATCCCGCCTTCCCCAGCCAAAGCCGGGCTCAGAGCGGCTAACAGCAATAAAAGCTTGATCAGTGGTAAAACATCTATAGATAAAGCCGTGTTGTGATGGTGAACCTCGTCATCTCAAATTTGAGTGGCAACAGGGCTTTTTTCAGCCAGAACTCAGTTCTGGCACCTCCCATTATAAAAGAACAAGGGAGCTCTTTGTGGTGAATTCTGGCAGCTCTTTTTCTAGAAAAGTAGCACCCTGTACGATGCCAAAATCCAGCACCCCCCTCGCCCCACCTCTCACCTTCCATTGAAAGGCAAGAGGTGCTCCAAGAAGCTCTGTGGCCAGGGTGACTGCACCAGTCGCGCTCCCCTATGAACATAGCCTCTGAGCATTTCTGCATTCAGAAGCGCTCATTTTTTATTTTTTTTAAGGACATGGGGATAGGGCTGAAATTGAGTTCAGTTCACATTTAAAGGCAAACCAACCTAATCCACACTTCCCAAAACAGAATGCAACAGAAACATAGCTATCTTTTGAAATCTGTCCTCCTTAGAATTTTGTTTTATGGTTCGACTCAGGTGCCAAAATGAATCGTGCTTGGGCCCCGCGTGAGCCTATGCATGCCTTTTTGGAACGAAGCTTTATTAAGTTGAAATGGGTGACTGTATCCAGGATTGCAGCCTTTGTCGTTTAGTCGTTTAGTTGTGTCCGACTCTTCATGACCCCATGGACCAGAGCACGCCAGGCACTCCTGTCTTCCACTGCCTCCCGCAATTTGGTCAAGCTCATGCTGGTAGCTTCAAGAACACTATCCAACCATCTCATCCTCTGTCATCCCCTTCTCCTTGTGCCCTCCATGTTTACCAACATCAGGGTCTTTTCCAGAGAGTCTTCTCTTCTCATGAGGTGGCCAAAGTATTGGAGTCTCAGCTTCACGATCTGTCCTTCCAGTGAGCACTCAGGGCTGATTTCCTTAAGAATGGATAGGTTTGTTCTTCTTGCAGTCCATGGGACTCTCAAGAGTCTCCTCCAGCACCATAATTCAAAAGCATCAATTCTTTGGCGATCAGCCTTCTTTATGGTCCAGCTCTCACTTCCATACATCACTACTAGAGGATTGCAGCCTATATGACATCAAATCCAAGTTATCCAAAAGATGTATGGATCAGACCAATTTGATGTATACCTGCACAGTATGTATACCTGCACAATATTGGCTAGCCTTTTCATAGGAAAAGAAACAGAAAATCTAGAAATGATATCAAAAGGAAACTCAAATGTTATTGAAGGGGTGGAGAGAAATGCTTTGCATAAAGAGGCAGAGAAAGGGGTGAACTCAAATTGTGACACAATATCATGCATGCAGCATATTAAGGAGAATTTTTTGAGAAAGGTAAATGCATTAAGCACTCTGAAAAGCAGGGGGAAGAGAAAAGTTGGTCACTTTTCAACCCTGTGTGATAAAAAGACACACATGCTCAAGCTCTCCCAACGGTGTTCTCCTTGTTATAGGATTAAACCACCAAAATTACTCAGTCTACTGAGCCAAAACCAACCAATCCCTTCTTTTCAGTCTTAACAGTATGATAAAATTTAACCTACAGACTGATATGCTATTGCAACGGATCGTTTCCACCTTTTGAAATACCATGTTAAAGTCAAGCTTGAACTTAACACCTTTCTTTCTAACATCAACTCACTCTATGACTATGCAGGGCAGTCAGTTCCTTCACTGCACAAACAATGTCACATACCTGCACAGGTGATCTAGGTGAGCAATTCTAACTGATTCAGAATATAGCCCTATTTACTACCTCTCTTCATGGGTGTATATTAGGGGACCGATTGCCTCTGCCTAATTTATTTTGAATAATGATTCAGTTTTGCTTTCTGTTCTAACTAGCATAGGCTTCCTCAACCTCAGCCCTCTAGATGTTTTTGGCCTACAACTCCCATGATCCCTAGCTAGCAGGACCAGTGGTCAGGGATGATGGGAACTGTAGTCTCAAAACATCTGGAGGGCCGAGGTTGACGAAGACTGAACTAGTATGTATTGCTCAGCAGCAGTGGGCAGTACAAAGAAAGCAACCTATTTACCTCATTCAATTACTCACCAGTGGGAGGAGCCTAGGATCAGAGGCAGAAGCTTAACAAACCCCAGGCCACATTCACAATGTATACTTTAGCCCTATGATACCATTTTAAACCTGGAGGAGCATCTCTACCCCCATCATTCATCCCAGACACTAAAGTCCATCTCTGAGGGCATTCTGGCAGTTTCCTCACTAAGAGAAGTGAGGTTACAGGGAACCAGGCAGAAGGCCTTCTTAGTAGTGGTGTCTACCCTGTGGAATGCTCTCCCATCAGATGTCAAGGAGATAAACAACTATGATACTTTTAGAAAACATCTGAAGGCAGCCCTGTATAGGGAAGTTTTTAATGTTCTATATTTTATTGTTTTTATAATTTGCTGGAAGTCACCTAGAGTCTCAGGGACAACCCAATCAGATGGATGACATGATGATCATGGCTTCTCCAAAATAAGTATGGGAGCTGTAGTTTGTTAAGCATGCTGAAATTGTTAGGAGGCCCCTATTCCCCCCAGCTCCAGTTCTCAGAGTTCCCTGTGAAGAGGGATTGATTGTTAAACCACTTGGGGAATTGTAGCTCTGGGAGGGAAATTGTTCTCCTAACAACTCTCCTCACCCTTAACCATTGTAACCCACAGAACCTTTGGAGGACACTATGATTTTTAAAAAGGTATCATAGTGCTTTAAATGTATGGTGTGAATGTGGCCCCAGTCTGCTCTCAACCTGTGTCAGGAGAACTTGATCATTTTGGGCTATTGGTGGCTTGACTTGTCTTGCTCCAGGGGAACTGACGTCAGACCAGAATGCCACAGGCTGGGGAAGGCCATTGGGGGGAGGGATGGTGGAACTAAATACCAACACCTTCAGTTCAAAACATCTTCCATAGCCATCACATTTCTAGCTCAGGTCCTACTAAAGGTAAAGGTAAAGGACCCCTGACAATTAAGTCCAGTCGCAGACAACTCTGGGGTTGCGGCGCTCATCTCGTTTTACTGGCCGAGGGAGCCAGCGTTTGTCCACAGACAGTTTTTCCAGGTCATGTGGCCAGCATGAAACCAGAGCAGCACACGGAAACGCCGTTTACCTTCCCGCTGGAACAGTACCTATTTATCTACTTGCACTTTGACGTGCTTTTGAACTGCTAGGTTGGCAGGAGCAGGGACCGAGCAACGGGAGCTCACCCCATCGCAGAGATTTGAACCGCAAGCCCAAGTGGCTCAGTGGTTTAGACTACAGTACTTTGTTTTAAAAACTTAGGCTGTCAAAAATAAAGCAAAGAAATAAGCATTATCCATCACTCTCAGCCCCAAATGTAAATGCACTCACCCACATGCATCATCTCCAGATTCACAAACATGTTGCGGTTCTTGATAGGCATTGTGCTCACTGTCACACCAAATTGCCAGATATAACCCCCACCCACCCACCCACCCACCCAATACCTGAGCCTTTAAGGCATTCTTGTTCCTCTGGACTGTGTAACAATGAAATGATATTCCCACGATGCTTCTTTTTTTCCTCCCTTTCCCTTTTTACAACATGTGGCCTGTTAAAAACAGCATCATGAATATTCTATTTAAAATGGATAACAGAAAGGACATCAAATATCCAGGAAACATCTCTCTCGTAATGTATTCATGAAGAGGCCCTTGTCAATCACGGATAGCGAAGTGCATCAAAATGCTTAAAATCTTAGGAGGATACGCAGAGCTTTACATGCAGGAGATATGAGGACAGAAGTGGGGCAATGTTCAGCTAACAAGATTCTCAGCCTCAAGTGTCTTTTGTGAAATTATTCAGAAACCTGCAAATAATGACATTCCAGTCCACAGAAAGCCTTTTGCCCAGCACTGCGCCATGTGGGTCCCTTGTATTATTTTCAAGCAACTAATGGATTCTCTCAGCCGGCACTTTTTAAAAATGACATTTACATCACACGTTGATCTTGGAGTTTGAAACATCACATTATAAACTTTCGGTTTCCTATGAATATTAATAAATTTAGATCTTTTTGAAATAAAACTATTATGGATAGGATTTTTTTAAAACGCTAATTGCCTTGAGAATTATATAAGTTACACTGAAACGTATTTTTTTAAAAAAAAAAATCTAAAAGCAACACTGATTACTAATTCATGCCACTACAACAGTGTCTGTCAGTTTTTGTTTTTTTGTTTTTACTGTGGCACAAATATGCATGTGGCAACTTGAAAGCTATAAATGCATCTAAAGTAGTTTTTACTAACTTTTAAAGCTGAGATGCTTTTTTTTAAAAAAAAGACTACATCTGAAGCTGAAACATTTGCTTCTCTGTGCATATGAAGTTATGATTTTTGTTGTGTCGTGTTTAAAAGTTTCTTTGATCAACCCATGTACATACTGTGCAAACATTTCACAAATTCCTAAAACCTTTACATTATTTTAAAAATAAACAGCAAAACATCTTTGCTATCAAAAGACACACTCAAATAGCGACTCTTGGATAGGAAGAGTTATTAAATCCTCCTCGTTTGAATTTCTGCCTAGATTCTAGGGGGTCTCACTGGGAAAGGGCAGTAGATCACTGGGCTTGCATTCAGAAGGTCCCCAGATTCAATCTGTGGCATCAACAGGTAAGGCTAGGAATGTCCACTGTCCCAAACCTTGGAGAGCTGTTGCCAGTAGTGTAGACAATACAAAGCAAGCTGGACCAATGGTTTGACGCTCTAAAAGGGAGCTTCTTATGTTCCACAGATCCAGATAACCTGGTCTTGTCTGTGGTGCAGAAAACTGCTACCCTTTAGTCTTCACATCCAGACTATGTATGTATGTCTTTTCCTACATTCATAACATGCTTTTCTTCTTTTCTGGAACCCAAGGTGGCGTAGATGTGGTTCCCTGGTGGCCACTCATCCAGGCATTGACCAGATCTGCTTAGCTTCAGGAAGGTGATCGTCTTCCATAAACACGGTCTTAACAATGAGTCCGAAGGTGACTGTGGAGGCCAATTCTGGATCCACACATCCTGCCACAGTGGAGACATTGGTTTCCAGGTGGGAGATGATCACGGTGTGGATTCTCCAAGCGTGCCTTCCTCTTAGCATGTTTCTCACTTGTGTCCTGAGTTCAAGTGTCTTCAAAGCCCATGACACCTTTGGTAAAGGCTGTTCTCCAATTGGAGCACTCGCAGGCCAGTGTTTCCCAGTTGTCAGTGTTTATACTACTTTTTTAAAGATTTGCCTTGAGACAGTCTTTAAACCTGTTTTGTTGACCACCAGCATTACGCTTTCCGTTTTTAAGTTTGGAATAGAGTAGTTGCTTTGGAAGACGATCATCAGGCATCCGCACAACATGACTAGTCCAACAAAGTTGATGTTGAAGAATCATTGCTTCAGGACATCTCCATCATGGCTAGCCTTTCATCTGCTTCTTCAGCAAATGGGCTCACCCAAGCTTTTTGCTGCCCAAGAAAAGTCCAGTAGTTAAGCCAGCTGGTACAATCTTGGAGTGAATTGGAGGAATCAAAGGTACATCAGTGCAGTTCATTGCCTAATCTCATCAACCCCTTACATTGGCAAAATTAAAACTGGCTTCTGCTTCTGAATTTTTGCCTAAATGAGACTTTAGTTGCCCAACTCCTTTCTAGCCAGAGACTTGGAAATTAGAGAATGCCCTTTCCCCCACCTTCCTGAGCAGGATTTGACCGACAATGCAGCCTTCCCCATATACACACAGACCCCAGCTGAGCCAGGTATTCACCCAACCATCTGCAATCTGATTTGTTCAGTAGATTTTGGGAAAGAAAAAAAAAAAAAACCTGCACATAGTTTGGATGCTGCAAAGTACAATTCAGTGCGCAAACTTTGCAAAACCTCTCCGTCGTCCTGCAAAGAAACCTGCAAAATACAACACCTGAGAATTAAAATGTATTAAGCTTGTTGAACACAAAAAGATGAAGGACTGAATAGCGGAGTTGATGCCTTGGGTTATTAACAACCATTAGAGGATAAATGCACTGATCTGAAAATGTATTTCTGAATACGTGAGAGAAGACTTGCAATGGAGTGCCAATGGGAAGGAGGGAGGGGAAACAGAGTGGATTTTCTAAAGCAAGTGATCTGAAACTTTGCAGTATGGCAGATGGACTGACAACAAAGAGCTCCGTGGGAGATTTGCTAATAGCATGCACTAGCTGATGAAAACCCACTGCTAGCAATGGAAACGTACAGGGGAGGATATTCAATCAACCCAAGGGTAATCAGGGTTTAATTTAATTTCCAGTCTATATGAAAAAAGAGCAGGCAGGTGTTCCATGCAGTTGAGTTCTGAGGGGTAAACAAAGGTAGACCATTGAGATATTATTGTAATCGGTAATTGAAATGGAATGTACAAGTTTGCCTGGTCACAAATAATATTAAAGCTTCGTTTCTAAATGGCGGCAGACAGGTTGGTAAATGCCTAACAGATGTTATACGCAGGCAGCTGACGTAAGTAGTTTATGTTTATAGATGGCTATACGTACTCATCCACAGAAAGTGTCATTAGCCATTGCTTTAACCATTTCCTGGCTTCTTGGGGGTCTAACTTTGAAAGCAGATTAGCCTTCAGGAACATCCTCCCCTCCACCATCCTGCGATAACCAGCTATGGCTGGTCTGCCAGCTACTGATTCTTTTAGACAGCAATGACTTGGCCACTCTACTCCATGGTCCAGTAACCTCCCGACTGGATTGTTGCAATGCACTCTATGTGGGGCTGCCCTTGAAGATGGCTTGGAAGCTTAAACTGGTTCAAAACCCAGTACAGTGGTACCTCGGGTTACATACGCTTCAGGTTACGGACTCCGCTAACCCAGAAATAGTACCTCGGGTTAAGAACTTTGCTTCAGGATGGGAACAGAAATCGTGCTCTGGCGGCGCGGCGGCAGCGGGAGGTCCCATTCGATAAAGTGGTGCTTCAGGTTGAGAACAGTTTCAGGTTAAGAATGGACCTCCAGAACGAATTAAGTACTTAACCCGAGGTACCACTGTAGTTAGATTGGGCAGCAGTTCCGTTTAGATCTCGCATAACCCCCTGTTTTAAAACAGCTGCACTGGTTGCCAGTTCATTTACAGGACCAATTCAAGGTGCTCATGTTAGTGTTTAAAGCCCTAAAGCAGCCTTTCTCAACCTGTGGGTCCCCAGATGTTGTTGAACTACAACTCCCATCACCCCTAGCTAGCAAGACCAGAGCTCAGGGATGATGGGAGTTGTAGTCCAACAACATCTGGGGACCCACAGGTTGAGAACCACTGCAAGACCTCCTCCTTCCCTACAGACTCCCTCGTGTGTTAAGATCGGCAGACAGGGCCTTCTTGGTTGCTGTACGGCTTTCAGAAGCTCAAGGCAGGGTGTAGCAGACCTACCACTTAATGCCACCAATTAATAATGCAGCGGATCCACTCTGTGGCTAGCTGACTCTGCAGCCAATCAGCGAGAGACGCCACCCTCCGGTGCAGTTTCAGATGAACTGCATCTCCAGACTGGCTCTGCTGTCCATCACAGAGGGTAGCCCAGGAGAAGGCATTTGTGTGGCAGCGCCAACACTTTGGAACTCCCTGCCTATTGATAGCAGGCAGGCGCCTTCACTGTGTTCTTTTCGGTGCCTGCTGAAGACATTCTTATTTAGACAAGCCTGCCCAAGGAAGGACTTCGTCTTGCACTTATAATAATGATGATTTATTGTTTGTACCCTGCCCATCTGGCTGGGTTTCCCCAGCCACTCTGGGCGGCTCCCAACAGAATATTAAAAACACGATAAAACACCAGACATTAAAAACTTCCCTGAACAGGGCTGCCTTCAGATGTCTTCTAAAAGTCAGGTAGTTGTTTGTTTCCTTGACATCTGATGGGAGGGCGTTCCACAGGGCGGGGGCCACCACCAAGAAGGCCCTCTGCCTGTTTCCCTGTAACCTCACTTCTCGCAATGAAGGAACCACCAGAAGGCCCTCGGCGCTGGACCACAGTATCTGGGCTGAATGATGGGGGTGGAGACGCTCCTTCAGGCATACTTGTTGCACTCCCCCCCCCTGCATGCTTCCTGAGTCCCTGAAATAGACTTGGGGGGGGGGGAGCATTCAAGAGAATTGAAGAAACAGGATGAGAGGGTGGAGGGGAGGGATCATTCCATCTGGGAGACTGAAATGCTTGTGCAGGCGGAATGTCGAATTCCACCCTAAATAATTAAATAAATAACGTCACATCTCACTTTTTCATTACGGTATACCAAGATCGTCAAGGCAGCTCACAGTTTTAAATAAAACACCCCAATATATTTATAGACCCTGGCTAAGGGCTCATCCAGAGGTCCTTTTGTGCTGCGTTTCTAAGCACAGGTTCACACGTGCAAGCAGGAGGGGGCAGGGATCCCTCAGCTGGGAAGGGAGGCTTCCCCTTACCTAACTGAGAGAGCCCTGCCCCCTCCTGCTTGCACGCAAGCTCTGATGGGCAGCCTGAAGCCTCCCTTCACAGCTGAGAGATCCCCGCCCCGCTCCTGCTTGCACGCAAGTAGGAGTTGGGAGGCTGCTCCGATAGGCAGCCTGAAGCCTCCCTTCACAGCTTAGTTGCTGGGGTCAGGGAAGGTGGAGGCAGCCCGGAAGCTGCATCTTAGAGCCCCTGTGCCACCATCATATGGGGACTTCCGAGCAGATCCTGAAGCCAGCCAGAGCCAGCTGCTCCGGGTTGCTGAGAGACTGCTGCTGCTGCATTTCCCGGGGACATTAGATGAAATCCGGGGACATTCCGGGGATGGAATTTGTCCGGGGACTTATTTGCAAATCCGGCACTGTCCCCGGGAAATGGGGACGTCTGGTAACCCGACTCTAGGGCATTGTTGGCTGAGTATGTTGGCTGGTGTGTTTGCTGTTGCATGAAGAGATTTCAAATGGGGGGGGGTTCAAAATGGGTTTCTATATAGCTCAATGCCGCAGAAAAGGGATAAGTCTGCCAGGCATAGACTCTACGTGTTTCCCACTGGGAGCCTTAGCTGCTTCACCTTTGGTAAACGGGATTCATTAGTGTATTAACTGACAGTTGCTTCCTGTTCTAAGTGATTGTTTGGTTCTATTATGTTCTGTCAGGCAACAGTACACAATTAATTATAAATAAATGGGGAATTAAGTTAGCTAACAATGGGATGCTTCCCAGGCCTTTTACATTGAGGACAAGATAATCTTCCATTGTGGGCTTCTCGAGTTCATTGAGAAACATTCTAACACAAGCCCGGTTGCATGTGCTTCTTAAGGTAAAGGTAGATGGACCCCTGACTATTAGGTCCAGTCGTGACCGACTCTGGGGTTGTGGCACTCATCTCGCTTTATTGGCCGAGGGAGCCGGCGTACAGCTTCTGGGTCATGTGGCCAGCATGACTAAGCCGCTTCTGGCGAACCAGAGCAGCGCACGGAAATGCCGTTTACCTTCCCGCCGGAGCAGTACCTATTTATCTACTTGCACTTTGACGTGCTTTCAAACTGCTAGGTTGGCAGGAGCAGGGACCGAGCAACGGGAGCTCACCCCGTCGCGGCGATTCGAACTACCAACCTTCTGATCGGCAAGTCCTAGGCTCTGTGGTTTAACCCACAGTGCCACCCACGTCCATATGTGCTTCTTAGAAGTATCTTTTTGGCCTCCGAGAGAGGTTAAAATAACAGAGGGTTTAAAGAGCTCGCACCTCGGTAATCGATTGCTTAAATACAATAGGCCACACGGAACCCTTGATTAGTACATGGAACTCTGTACTATAGGAAATGGGAGCTGAGCGAATACGAAGAGGGCACTAAAGGGCCCTGGAAGACTATAAAAATACTGCACATTGTCATGGAAGGCTAAATTCAATAGCCTGGTATTTCAGCTCCATTGTCCTTTTCAAAGGTACCCTTGTGATTAATGGTTTATCCTCAAAGCACTGATACCCGATTTTCTCTGTCAGAATCATTTCTGTGAAATACGTTGGCAAGTGTGGAACAGCAGGCATTCCCCAGTCGCTCGGTGGCACTGAAGAGAAACAGGAAGCACAAAATGCTGCCACGCTGCATAAGAGCAGCAAGAGGCTGAACTCCGAGGAACACAAGACAACCTATTATCAGGTGAAATACAAACAGTAAAGGCGTCTGCTGTGTTCAAAGGTAGGGACAAAATTGCTCCTGAGATTGGCATGGCGGAAGGCATTCCTGTCAAATCAAATGCATCTGTGGCCTCAGCTTGAATGGCCTTTGCAGAACCCGTAACATCTTTGCCTCCACCTTCCCAGGTCCTGCCCTCTGCACTGCAGTTCTGCCCTTCCCACAATCCTGCGTGATAAGGAGGAGATTACACCATGATGGGCAGCTATAGAAAGGCAGCTCCCCATCAGACCTGGCTTTCTGCCAAAACCTTTAATGCTTAAAATCAGCATAGAACATAGGCAAGGCAAGAATTACAAGGCATGGCAAGCATGGCTAAGTGCAGCTAAGACGATGCTCCAACAAGCAACAGGCCCATCGTCTCTCCCCTTTGAAGGGCAGGGTGGGCACAGCCTTTAATGAGGCAAATGTCAGGAGTCCCGAGACTGAACAAGCAATCAGGCATTCCTTCATGTGGGCTGTGCTTGAGTAGTCTGTGGGTTTTTTTAAAAAAAAAAATTAAGCAATTTCAAGATAACAAATTATCAAATTGTATAATCACATACATTATTCCCCCCTTTCCCCCCTTCCATCTCTCCCTCCCTCAGCTACTCTCTGATTTATCTGCATGTTATAAACTTATACACATCCTTGCGCTGTCTATCTATCATGTTATCAGCCAATAAATTTGTGTATGTTTATTCAAAACCTGCCAAGGAAGGAGTCCAGTTCATTTTGTTGTCTTTTTAGGTAATTTGTAAAAAGTTCCAATTCTTCCTTAAAGTCACAGTATTCCTTGTCCCGCAGTTTGTATGTCGATTTAGCCAGTTCTGCATAGCTCATCAATTTTTCTTGCCACTGTTCTTTCTTTGGGATTTTCTCATTCTTCCATCCTTGTGCTATCAAGACTCTTGCTGCTGTTGTAGCATACATAAATAGATTCTTTGTTTTTCTTGGCAGGTCTTGTCCGACAATCCCTAACAAAAATGCTTCTGGTTTTTTTTTACAAATGTCATTTTAAACATTTTTTTTTCAATTCATTGTATATCATTTCCCTTTTTTAAAAAAACTTCTCTACATTCCCACCACATATGATAAAAGGCCCTTCTTTCTCTTTACATTTGCAACATATGTTTGACTTGTTTGAGTAGTCTGTTGACACAGAAACTGGCCTAGGATCCATGACATAGGGGTTTTTCTCTTGCTACAGTTTCTGATTGCTCCCGCCTCACTCACTCTTGCTTTCTCTGCTGCTGCATTCCCTTGCCCCAACCCCAGCCTCTCGCCCTTGCATGGCTTTTACAGTCCTTTGCCTCCTGCCTGGATGCCCTCCCTCCCCCAAGCACTCCCTTCTCCTCCTTTTGGTCCACCCCCCTCCCAAAAATATATATATCTGTCCAGATTTTCACTTTTGGAAATATGGCAACCCTAGTTTTGCAGTGTTCACTCCTACAGAAAGGCATGAAAGTAAAGGGAGCAGAGTGAAAATAATCTGGGCCAGGGATGAAAAAAAGGAGACAAAAAAGGTTCTTTTGTATACAAAGATGGCTGGCTTCTTGCACTCAGCTGTAAAAGGGGAGGTGAGAATGTACCCACTGTGTTTTTATTCATATGTACTGTGCACTGATGCCATTCAATATTTGCAGAACCAGCAAAAGGGTGAACGCCGCTTGAGTGAGATTTTATCAGTCATAGGTTGACCACACAGGCTACAGTTATAATCCTAAGGAAAATGAAAGCCTAGCAAATTGCAAACATTCCAAGAAAACAGCAACTAACCAGAAAGATGCTTTTTTTCTTGTCTTTTTTTAAGGCTTTGTCAAATAAGCAAAAAAAAAAAAGGAAAAAAATGAGACGAAAGAGTTTATATAGCTGAAAGTTGTTCAAGCTCTTGATAACATGGGGCTGATTTAGTTTGCTGCTCTGCTTGATGGAAGTGTGAAAAAGGCACAGAGGACATCAAGAGATATGCAAGAAGGCATAGCATTGGAAACACATCAATAATGGAGAGGGGATATTTATCTGTGACATTTGGGTTTAAATCTTTGGTGTCAATGATATAATGAGGGGGAAATGACACATGGTATAGTTTTTGGTAACTGGTATGTGCTTTGTAACTGAATTGTTAAATGACTTTTGTTCACTGCATAGGATTTTTATTTTTAAACAGACAAATTTCCCATACCAACGAACTTTGCAACCTACTGAACTGCCGCGAAAACCAAAACATTTTAAAGTCAATCGAAGGAAAGGACAGGAAAGCATTCTAAGACCATCAGGGACGCGGACTTATAAAAAATCTTGGGGGGGCCCGGGAAAGCTCATGAATAATAAATAAGCTCATGAATATGCAAATAAAGTGGCCCCGCCTCCTCGTGAGCGAATAGGGGAGAACGTGCTGCGCCTATTAATCAGCTCCGAAGGAAATTGGGTGGAGCTTTTGCTCGGGAGGGAGGGCAGGAGGCATGCAGCCCGACCCTGTGCATTTTGGGCTGGGGGAGGGGCGGCGATGGCGCTCTGCTGGAGGGGCGCTGGAGATTATTGGGGGGCGGAGCCCCCCCAAACGATTTTTTGAGGGGGCTCGGGCCCCCTCAAGCCCCATGGAGTCGGCGCCTATGAAGACCATATAACACATGTCCAAGTGTGATTATTACAATATCATTTCCCATTGAGCTTCAGGCTGACTTATGTTGTGCTTTTATAGAAATCATATGCAGCTAGGGAATACAGACACACACAGGGAGAGAGAACAAAGCAAGCATGAGAGAGAGAGAGAGAGAGAGAGAGAGAGAGAGAGAGAGAGGGAACAAGCCTTTGGTTCTCATGGAATGCAGCACACTTTGTAACCCATTCATAATTTGCAACTTTGACAGGAGTAAGTAGTTCATTCATTATTCCTAGGGCCTGTTCATACAATCATTGCACAGTGTGGCAAGATGCAACTTACTAGGTGAGGATTGAATCCATTGTGAAGCTGTTTTGCAAGTGTTTCTCTACAATTGCGCTCACTATGCTGGTGTTCAAGAACTGTGATCGCCTGCTGTTTCAGGGCAAGATGGAGAAATCAGGTCCTTTCCCACATGCGGGCACTCTCAGAGATTAAAACCTTGACACGCTAAAACCAGTTGTGTGAAACAGTCCCCGTCCCCCCAGGTCTTTTCCGTCTTTGGAGCTATTTCTGCATCTCAGTCCATTTCTGTGTGTAATTTTATTTGCAGAGCAGGCAATATTTCTTTAAAGCCCTTGTTATGAGGAAAAAAACTGCTCCTTTTCCCTTGTGGGGTACCCAAGAGCCCATATAGAGTCCTTTTGTAGGTTCTCTATCGGTAGGAGAAAATAACAGAGACCAACCAGAGAATATTGAGAAGCGAAGCAGCTAGTAAGCCTGATCTTTATTAAAGCTGTTGCAACAGGGTGCTCCCCCCACACACAGGAGTGGGGAGAGGGACTTGAGCCATGCACGCAAGCCCTTATATAAACATTTTAAATTGCCCGCCCTGGAGTCCAAGACCACCCCCAGAAACATCATACTTACATAACAGAAGGGGTGTAGCCCAAGACCACCCCCTTATTACATCAGAGAAGGGGCAGGAATCTGGGTGTGTTGTTTCTTCCTGTCTGCCAGGTTACCTGATTGGATTACCTGGGCATCCTGGCCACTCTTTTGTTATGATAACTACTCAATTCCTGAATCCAGGTCACAAGTCACAGGCTCACACCTTATTCATATCTTAAATGTGCCCTTAAGACAGGATTTGTGAAAGAGACAATGGGGAGATTTCCCATTTCCTTCGACCTTGCAGAGAAATATTTGAGGTCATTTTGGGAGAGAGAAAATGGTTTCAGGACTTTTCTGTTGGTTTCAGACATGTGGCTTACATATTTGTATGTGCCTGCTCGGTACATTTATGAACATCTATTTTATATATATAAGACCTTAAAATTCTTATAACACCCTAAATATGTCAAAATACCCAAAATATCTCCGAGACCAGGGAGAAGAGTTGGTGGAAGAAGATTGGGAAAAAATTAAAGACTATTTACAGAAATATTGTAAAATTAATGAATGTTAGAATGATGTTGGATAGAAACTAAGTGGTTTATAGCTGTAATGTTATAAGGGAATATGAGAAAGTGGACTATTAATAGGTAAAAATCCAATTTTACAATATTTTAAGATTGAAGACCAGGATAAACAAAGAGGGGAGGGATTTGCTGAACTAACTATCTGAACTGGAATACAGAAAAGGGAGGCGTGAGGAGGTCCGGGAAATAAGCAAATGAAAGATAAGTCATTGAAAGAGCGAATTGTTTTTAACTATTTTTATTTTGTATTTTTCTTTTTTCTTTTTTAATTTTGTAATAATTTGAAAATTTCAATAAATATCTTTTTTTAAAAAATTACCCAAAATATCACACCGACACCCATGCTCCACTGAAAAAGTTCATTTGAAAGTCCAAACACTTTTAGTTTGTATTACTGAGAGATGGGGAGCTAAAATACTCCCCTCACCTCTTTGAGAGCTAGCACAGAGATAATGTTAGGACTGATGAGATCTGAGCTTGGATGGTATTTTTCCAACTTTGGTAAGAACCTCAGTCGAGCCCTACTGGATTAGACCAAAGGCCCATCTGATCCAGTATTCTGCTCTCACAGATACCTATGGGAAGACCAAAGGCAGGACATGATACACCGTCATGGAAGAGGTTTGATTACTGTGTCAGGCATTATATTATGTAGGGCTGCCTTTGAAAAGTGCAGAATACAGGGCTCAGGCTGTTGATATAGGCCAGTAATCAAGGGACTGCTTCCCTCATTCTGTTTCCAGGCACAATTTACAGTATCCCTTTTGACCTTTAAGGTCCTAAATCAGAGACCCTCCAAGTTTCCCTATTTTTCCAGGAACAGCCCCGGAATTACAGAAGCCATCCCAGTTTCTTTTTTGATCCCGGAATGTCCCACTTTTCCTTAGAATGTCCCTATTCTCATTGGAGAAATGTTGGAGGTTATGGAATCCTACCTTTCTATCATAGGACGGGTGTGTGTGCATGGGCATAGCCAGGATTTTTTGGGGGGGAGGCAGGCTTTTGTAAGGGGGGAGAACCCCAGATTTGTATTGATGTGTATTGATTTTTACTTATTTAGGAGACAGCTGCCCCCCTGCCCCCCTTTGGCTATGTCAATGGGGGGGTGGGCACAGGAAGGAAACAAGAAGGGGGCCACGGTGAGAAAAAGCTTGGGAAACACTGACCTAGATCATGAATTACCAGCTGTATGCAGGTTTCAAGTTTTAACTCATGGAGTGGTCCTCAGGTAATACTATTTCCTATTAACCAGAGATGTTGCAGACTAGGGATGGAGGAACCTGTCAATTTTGGTTCCTCTTGGTTCCTCATTTTTCAGTGCTTAAGTCCAATTCTCCACATTTCCAGTGTGCAAATTTTTAAATGAGAATTCAGAAGCATTTTCATGCAAATTTCACATTTCTGGAAATTTGCGTGTTCCTCTAACATATATCAATGTATATGTGCACTTTAGCTTGGTATGTGCATTTTTGCACATACATTACTTGGCTGGAAGGCTGCATTTCAAAACGTCGAGAAGTGTGGATTTTTCACCAAGATGGCTGTGTTTCGGTTCACATATTGTTTCGGTAAATACGAAGCAGGTAGGCCTGGCTACAAATGCAAACTGAATCCTAATTCCTCCCCCAGCCCTTCCGCAGGCTGCAATCCCTTTTCCATATGAAGCAGAAGCTTTGTCGCCGCACCACGAAGCGATTCCTCTCTGCAGAAAATGGCAGGAGACAAGCCTGACGTAGCAATCAGAGCACCTGCGCTGCCTAACCAAATGTTGTGAAACTGTGGAATTTTCTGCAGCAAGCTGAGGGCAAAATGCAACCCTTTCCCCTTTATTATGTAATAAAACAATTGCATGCTTGGGAGCTGTTTACAGCATAATTCTGCTCTGTCCTCATAGCCCCCTTTTGAAACATATAATTTGATATGCGCGCTATATTTTATGTGCGGGTATGCGTGCGTGTTTAAATGTGAGGCACGGAAAACTTTTTTTTATTCTCTCAAAAACCCTAGTCATAAATTTAGATAGGTGATTACCAGGCACGGCGGTACATAAAATCACCAGAAGACTCTCCTGCTTGGGAAGGGAGGGGGTGGAACGGCTTGGTGTTTCCAACACGGCCTGCATACTGAGTGTTTAAGCTGGCTGCCTAAGCTCAGGCGGGCTTCCCAAAATGCTTAATGAGCAAGCTTGGAGGCTTTCGGATTCCAGCCTATCCCAACTTTATTACAAAAGTTTATCTAGCTATAAAGACGCGATTGCACGGCGCTGTCATGTTTTTTTTTACAAAGCAGTTTATAAAAGGTGACATCTGGCAAAGAGGCAGATCTATAAAAATCAGGCTGGTGGATGTAGTGTCATTTTTTCTGTCATCCTCCCAGAAAGAGTAATATTGTTTTGACACACACATTCATCCCCACTGTCAAGCTTCTATTTTTATAGTGAGCTCGCCGCACGTATCCCTAAGCAATACAAAACCTTTGGGCTAATGCAAAGAATGACATCTCTGCATATGTAGGATAACACTTATTTGCAGGCTTGACTTTGCCTGATGGGATTGCGCCTCCCCTACCGAGCACAATGTCATTTCCGTGACAATATGCATTGTTAGGAAACAATAAATAAAGATGCACGGAGAGTCAGGGGAAGGCCAAATAAGCAAGGACAACAACAGTAAAGTAGGCTGGGAAGGAGCTTCCTGCATTTGTCCTTCTTGAATATTTCACCAGGCACATGAACCCTCTCTGTGCATGAGGGAGAGAGAGAGAGAAATCTCCCCAGGGCATTGCAGGCTCCTCACAGACAGAATCCCAATACTGTGTGTCCTTCCAACGTTAGCTCTGTCGTTTTGACATTTAAGAAGGTTTCTAGTAAACCCTGCATTGGTATAAGCAGATGCCATCTCACTAAGGTTTAAGCCTTTCAGCCACTTAGCTGGGGAACTATCCTAGTTATAATCAGCACGGCTGCCTCACAATGTGCAGCCGAGGCTCACGGTGGGAGCCACAGCAAACGTATGACATGGGATTCCTTCTGGGCAGCACTCATTGTCATTTCTTCCTCCGCGTTTTCACAAATTGGTCCCATTTTTTGCTCCGTCAGTGCAATGTCACAGCACATTACATTAGCGGCGGCATACGCAATGTGTTACATTTTTTAGCATGCGCCCTTTCTGCATCTTGTAAAATATTTTGCAAAGCGTGCGTTTTTAAATCACGGCGGACCACAGCTCCCTCTGGCCTCTCTCTCTCTCTCCCTCCCTCCCTCTCCCTCTCTCTCTCGCTCTCTCTCCATGTTGTCTCAATGGAACCTGGGGCGTGGCACCAAAGTGTCTTTGCAGGGGCTTTTAGTCATGTGCACATGAAAAATACATAGTTTTTCTATATACTGGCCTCAGTTTGGTGAGGAAGCTGACTCTGGAGGTGTCCACTCCCTGTCAAAGAAAAGGGGAGTTTGTGGTCAGCCATGACACCCACATTCTACCAGGAAAAAACAGGCTTGGGACTTTGGAAAAGTTCACCTGATATGGTGAACTAATCAGAAGGCTAATGAGACCTGGGTTCAAATGCTCACGTGGTCATGCAGCTTATGTCAGACTTCAGGGAATCTGATCCCTCCCACGGTGGGCAGCCAAGAAACAGATAAACGAGAATAGTTCTTACCTTTATTCAATATTCACAGAAAGAGACAAAGGAATGCAGACTCTCTTAGATAATGGCGTTGCTCCAAGTAAAGTCCCACCCCTTCCGTCTCTCCTATTCTACATCATCCCTGCACTGGCTGATATGAGCTTTCTGCCTCTGAGCTTTCTGTTCTCCTACTCTCAATGTCCGTCTGGTCCTGGGAGGGGGCAGTCAGGAATGCTTTCTAAAGACACTGAGTCTGTCAGCTGTCTCTCCCCTGGTGCTTCTTCTTCCTGCTGCTTCTCCCCCAATATTTCCCAGCTTCTCCCCACTGCAGCCTCTGAACTATGCCCTTCTGCAAACCGCTATTGTAAATCTATACTGTCCTTCTGTTCTCAGGAAGGTTCAGGAGAAGTGGGGGGCGGTTCCCACCATTCCTCCTCAGTCCAGCCCCTGACAGCTCATCACTTAACCTAACCCACCACACAGGGCTGTTGTGATAATATAATGATGGGGAGGAGAAAACCCCCATGTTTTTGTTAGCCCCACCCCAATGCTGAACACATATCGGCCCATTGCTGGCCAGTCGTCATCTCTCTCTAAGAACAGAAGAAAAGCTCTGTTGTATCAGGCCAAAGACTCATCTAGGCACCTCCGTGAGCTACAATTCGCAGAGTGGTTTAACAGTCAAACCCTCTTCCTAGAGAACTTCCTAGAGTTATAGCTCTAGGGGGTCTTCTGAGAACTCTCAGCACCCTTAACAAACCACAGCTCCCAGGATCCTCTGAGGGAGATGCATGGCTGTTTAAAGTGATATTGTAGTACTTCAAATGTATGGTGAGAATGTGGCTTAAGCAGCTCAGTCCATGGCAATCTGGAGACCCGTCTGGCTGCCAATCACTGCCAATGAATCAATGCTCACCACTGCCACCAAACTCCTATCTGCGTTACATTATCAAAAGTCCACAGTGACGTATTTTCAGAAGGGACTCTGCTTGAGCTTGCAGCTGCCAAAAGAGTGGCTTGGCTGTAGTAAGTTGAAAATCACACACACACACACACACACACACCCCTTATAGATCCGATCTAAATTTGATTACTTTTGTGGTATTTTGCAGGGCAATCAGCACACACTGGGTGTCATGGTAATCAAGAGCTGCAAGTATCATTAGCCAGCGTCAGCAATAAATGAGAACAGAACCTTTAATTTCAAATTATAAGATAACACATTGATTAATAACCACGGGATGATTAGTCAATTCGAGACCTTATTGCACAATTGAGGAATTCATTCATTATCTGCTCAGCATAATTCTTCTTTCATCTTGGAGACTTTAAAAACAACCAAGGAAAATTACTGTCCCTCAGTAAAGGCTTTTGAATTTCATATGCATTTAATTAGATAAGTGCCATTCCAAGGACAGGAACCATGACAAATAGTTGTTCTTTTCAAATTAGAAGAATAGACTGTTCAATGAGCAATATTGATGTTCTCACACACCTAGTTATACAAGTGTTTGGCTAGTTCTCCCTTTAATTTATCTAACCTTTTAACGTTTAATGAGTTTTTAAAGCATAGTTTTGGTTTATGTGTGCTGTTTAGTCCCCTAAACAACGGAATCACTACCAGCAGCAATGCTATTATTATGTACGTATACACAGACACACATGCACACAGCACTCTATCCTAGTGTAAGATGCCGGGACTATTTTGAACAGCCACCGCAGTCATTCTTCTGGGGAAATTAGAAGATAACCATCATTCCACAGGAGCTGAAGAGGAAAAATCACAAACAAAGCTGATCTACCTTGCTTAGGAGGCTCTGAATAATAAAGATTCTAGAGTTCTGTCACTAGGTATGGAAAGTTAACTCCTCAAGACTCATAGGAGCCAACTCCTAGGGGCCAAGGCTTCTTTGGACCCCCAATAAAATATATGAAGGTGCCCCCTGCCCCCCCAAATTGATGGGCACTGCCTTTCCAATGTTGTGCGTGCACTGCTTCATGTGATCAATTATGTGGGGTCGGGCTCAATTGCCCCCCTCCAAATATTTTATTCAAGTTGGCACCCCTGACAAGACTGTTAGTACTGTAAAGTTGATCTGCATAAATCTAACAAGCAGTGGAAAAAGGAAACACACAGACACACACATGTATTTTCCCACAACATACAGTGGTACCTCGGGTTACAGATGCTTCAGGTTACATACGCTTCAGGTTACAGACTCTGCTAACCCAGAAATAGTACCTCGGGTTAAGAACTTTGCTTCAGGATGAGAACAGAAATAGTGCAGCAGCCGGAGGCCCCATTAGTTAAAGTGGTTCCTCAGGTTAAGAACAGTTTCAGGTTAAGAACGGACTTCCAGAACGAATTAAGTTCTTAACCAGAGGTACCACTGTACTTCATTTGAATGACTGGCAGAGATGGAAAAGCTCAGGCCTGAGGAACGGAGGCGGCCCTCCAATCTTTCCTATCTGGCCCTTCGGTCTCTGCCCAGGCCACTCCCCCTTCCAAGGCCACGCCTTTCACCAGGCCTCCTCCATACCCCCTCGAGTGCTTTGCCTCGGGAGGAATGTGTCCTTGAACTACGATAGTGCCTCTTGCTTCCGCGGAACGGAGAGGTGCATGTTTGGGGTTAGTGCGCAGAAATTTCTGAATTAATGTAGCCTATAGAATAAAGCAGTTGCTTAGCCCACTTTTGGCTCTGACCCCGTTGTCCACTGGCATGCGGCCCCTGAAAGCTTTCCCATGCGGGAACATGGCCTATGATTAAACTCAAAATTCACGTGCAATTTTGTGGTTACGTACCCAAGCCACGAAAAAGAGGGGGTTGGTTATCTTTAAATGTAAAACTGCGAAAGGAGAATATGAAGAAGAGCTGCGGAAGGGGCATGGAAGAGATTTAAGGGCCTCGGATATAAGGTCACCAGGTTAAATGCACTAGATCAATGGGATAAAAAGGACTGACAAAACCCGGGACCAGGAGGAAGGGACGCTGGATGAAGATTGGATTGTTTTTATTTCTCTTTTTATTACCAGGATTGTTTTATAAAATTGATGAATGTTAGAAAAATGTTGGAACGAAATTACTTGGCTCTAGCAAAAAGGTTTAAAGAATTAGGTAAGAATATTATGGTTGTGAGAAGTCGGTAAAAATAAGATTTAAGTTTTAAGTTTTTAAGGTTTTCTATAAGATAAGATGAAAATAGATTAATGTAATGTAATGACCGAATATTATGAAATATGGAAAGGATTTGCTGTGATAATTATTAACCAGGATACAAAAAAAGGGAGGAGGAGGAGGTCAAAGAAAGAAGGTAATGAGAATTGAGGATCTGAGAATGATGGATTTATTTTTGTCTGTTTGCGGTGTGTATTTTTGTTTTTTGAATTTGTATTGTTTGATGTGGTTTGTTTTTTCTTTGTTTTTTCCTTTTTCTTTTTCTGCCTTGTTTTTTCTTTGTAATTTCAAAAATTTTCAATAAATACCATATAAAAAAAAAGTAAAACTGCTACCGCGCTGTCCAAGTCACGAATCATGTTGAATGTGGTCTACAAGTCACGTGGCATGGTATGTACTAGAATGCTATATGGTCTTGCTCCCATAGTTTTGCTGCTCTCCAGGGCCATTCCTACCATTGTGCGGAATGTGGCAACTGCCTCGGGTGGCAGGTGCTGGGAGAGCAAATCTATATTCATTGCTGCCCTGCCTGCCTTTGCATCTGGCCCTGCCCACCACTCGTATGTGGCCCTCAAAAGGCTGAAGAATAATGGAATGTGGCCCTCCAGATGAAAAAGGTTCCCCACTCCTAGGCACAGTATATCCTGTTCTACACACATCTGTGAAATGCCAAGGACAGGAACAGGCCGTGTTGATAAGCAGGGACGACCTGCAGTGTAGATAAGGGCCAAAACCAACTCTATAGGCATTTCTGCTGCCCTTTTACAACGCCGGCAGCAAAACCCTTTTTCCTCAAGAATAATTCTGCATATGATGATTGACTCTTTATGTTGGTCATCCATTTGCATTGATTTCTTGTAATCACTTTGGGCAGTGGTGATTTTGTTCCCTTCCTCGAGCAGGGCAGGGAGGGAAATCAAATCTAATCAACAGATAACTTCACAAGGTATACCGAGTGCAACCCCCGCGCCTGGGATTTCATTCTCTTCCCATGGATTTCTCTGTCATAATTACTGCTGCACAGAGAGCGAGAAAATATGGGTAAGGGAAAGCCATTGCTTAATAAAAACAAGTGTGTGTGGAGAAAGCATTATCAGATGCTAGGAAGTTGTCTCTTTAAACGAATGTTTCTGAACGGGCTTACAACGCCAGTAGCTGGAAAAAGAGGGCAGGGGAAGACTTCCTCCCTCACGCAACAAGTTGATGCCTGTTGATAAAATATCAGTCCTAATCTTCATGCCATTTTGATAATTCACCGTGCGCGCTGCACACACAATCGAGCTACCTTGCAGGCTGTGGAAGGATTCTAAGCACATCGCTCAGTCTGACAGAGCAACTATTCCAGACAATTGGCTCCCCACGGGTCAAGACAGTGATGCTCGATCAGGATTCAAACGGGTCATAAAGCCTTCATGGATCTCGCTCAAGTGGGTGGTGATGTCTCCCTGGGGCAAGCTCATCATTTTCAGCTACAGTCAAGCACTTGTCATTACAGACAAAGTTCCCCCGTCAGCCGTTGTAATGCACGTTTTAATCGGCTCCTTAGCGAGGACAGCAAATCTTATCAGCACTTACAAAATCCAAATATTATGTCACTCATGCTAGGCAATTAATGTAAGGACCTTCTCGAACCACTCCCTGGCAATTAACCCATGCCATTCCCTTTTCTGCTCCACGCTGAAGATTATTCCGTGTCTCATTTCTACACATAAGGTTGGTCTGTGCAGACCTGGTGCCCCCATGACAATTGTCACTGGGCACAAGAGAATAACATAGCCGTTCTAGCTAATCAACGTGCCCCCTGGGTATAAGTGTGCAGAGGAAGGCAACCAAGATGTTTCCGGGTCTAGAAGCCGAGCCTTATAAGGCTTAACCTGGAAAAGAGGAGACTGAGAGGGGATATGCTAGCCATCTTCAAATATCTTAAGGGCTGTCACATGGGAAATGGAGCAAGTTTGTTTACTCCTCCTCTAGAGAGCAGGATCAAACCAATGGTTTCAAGTTACAAGAAAGGAGATTCCGACTAAACATATGGAAAAAAACTTTCTGACAGTAAGAGCTGTTCAGCAGTGGAATGAAGGTTGTGAACTCTCCAACCCTCAGAAGGTTGTGAACTCTCCTTCCTTGGAGGATTTTAAGCAGAGGTTGGATGGTCACCTGTGATGGATGCTTTAGCTGAGATTCCTGCATTGCAAGGGGTTGGACTAGATAGCTCTTGGGGTCCCTTCCAACTCTACAATTCTATGATTCTAAGTTGAGATGCTGCTTTATTTGTGGCCAGAATGCAGAGCTAAAAAAAAATCCAGGAAACAATATTGCATTATTCCTGATTGTGCAAGGTAGACATTTCTGCAATATTCTTTACCTGGGACATCTAGAAAACTAGTTTGATATCATCACATGTTGTCTGCACTTCAGAGAAGAAGAACAATGGAGAACAAGGGTGCATAAAAAAATGCACCAGACAATGGTCCACATTTACAACCAACAATTTTGGGAAATTGGTCAGTCATATGCCATTAAAAACTGTTCATTTGGTTGCAAACTCTGCTCCAACTGTAGTCAACCAACTGCCCGACTGGGAAGTCTACAAGCAGGGTATAGTTTTAATATATATTTTATTTATATTTTATGTAAACTGCTTAGAGGGTTTGATGTTTAAGTGGCATATAAATCTTGTTAAATAAATAAAAGTAAATGATGGAGGAAGCCATCAACAGCATCAATCAATTATAGATACACTGGTTTTGAGTAAGGCGGCCCCGTTCTTAGCTTAATAATCAAGGACAGGCCTGTCCTCTGTGAGCCTTCCATATAAAAAATAAACTATTTAAACTTTATCCAAGCTCTTTCTCCCTTTTTCGATTCTTTCTTTTTTCTTATTTTACTTCAATTTACTATAATAATCTCAATAAAACTACAAATATAAAAAGTTCTATCAAAATTAGTGGTCAGTATTATATATTCTAGCAGTGGTTTACTGTATTAAGAAATACCGTATTTTTCCGTGTATAAGACAAGGTATAAGACAAGGCACCACTCTGGTCACGACAAGGGTTCAGGTTTGGATATAGTCAAAATATCCATATATTATGGAAATACATAATGGTCTTGCTTCTTACCGAACATCATGGCTGCATCTCTCTCTCTCTCTCTCTCTCTCTCTCTCTCTCTCTCTCTCTCTCTTATTTAAAAACACACACAACAACAACAACCTCACTGACATTTCAAAGCCTAACAACAGAGTTAAACCAAACTGGAAGAAAAAATATGTTTTATGTTCCTGCTATGAAATAATCAAGGAAAAGTACAAATATGAACACACAACAGGCAAAAAAGAATGAAAGGCTACATTTCAATAATAAGGTTTCAGAAGTCAAAATACTTTCTTCTTTCATAGTGCGCTGCACTTATACAGTGCAGGAGAAATGAAATCTCGGGTTCATCAGCACGTGTTATGGTTGCAGAATGCAATCTTTGTGATGTATTTCTACAGCAAGACTCTGATCTATACATCTTGCTAAACTAAACTGAGAAGTCAGTCGGTCCCCACCTTCATTTGTTTCTGAGCCTAATGACGAAATGAAACAAATCATAAACCCATTTAAAGGGGAAAGGTGGTGAAACAATTATAAGGAAAACTATTGTGCAATTTATAAGGTGGCTATATTACACAGCACAGCAGGTGTGGTCCCGTGGATACACAATCAAATCCAAATTTTTGAAGATTAACCCAATAACTACCCTCCTCAGAAGGCTTTAAATGTGATTCTGAAAGGGATTCAAGAGATTCATTACACAACCAGAGGAGAAATTCATTTGCTTTGCATTTCTATGAGAGACCAAGATAATGTACCTTATCCTGCCTTATCCTGAGTCCGACCATTGGTCCACCTCCATGATTTCAGACTGGGTTCTCTCCCCAGTTTTAGCTGGAGATGCTGGGGCTTGAAGCTAGGAACTTTTGCTTGCAAAGCACATGTTCCCCCACTGAGTAATGGTCTTTCCCTAACTATTTCACACTGCCCAAGTGAATCTGCAAACTGAAATGCAGCTAATCCTTTAAAATTTGCACCTTTCAGAATTTTGTGGTAAAGTTCCCCAACAAAGAAGAAGAAGAAGAAGAAGAAGAGGAGGAGGAGGAGGAGTTTGGGTTTGATACCCCATTTTATCACTACCCTAAGGAGTCTCAAAGCGCCTAACATTCTCCTTTCCCTTCCTCCCCCACAACAAACACTCTGTGAGGTGAGTGAGGCTGAGAGACGTCAGAGAATTGTGACTAGGCCCAAGGTCACCCAGCAGCTGCATGTGGAAGAGCAGGGAAGCAAACTGCAGGAGACTCTAAACCTGGGAGTAGCCAGAAACGAAAGAGGTCAACCCACCATGCCAGTCAGCTAGAGCAGATATGGGGAACCTTTGGCCTTCAGATGTTTCTGAACTACAACTCGCATCATTCCTTGCTATTGGCCATGTTTGCTGGTGATGGTAGAAGTTGTAGTTCAACAGCATCTGGCAGGCCAAAGGTTTTCTATATCTGAGCTACAGGAAGTGTATATGCAAAGGTGTGTCTTGCTATAAGTGAAAGTACAGGTTACATTTCCATCAACAGATCTCTAGACAGGTTCTTGGGACACACTTAATACAGGGTGTGAGTTCTTTGCATCCTTTCATCTAGTTCTGACTGCATCTCCGAATGCTACATTACAGAAGGTATAATATGAATGAATTCTAGCCATACGTACAGGAAAGAATTGCAGATTTTGTCAGTAAATGAAACTTCTCCGTAAGACTGCAGTGAAAGGAATATACTTGCTAAAGCCTGCACAACACATTATGCCGAAGCACATCCATGTAAATCTGAAATTCTCCTATTTAGACTTAGCTTATAATATCCTCCGGGACTGATATATGAAATATTCATAGCAGAATTGCATAAACAGACAATTTGGTGCTAGATAACGTCCCAAATCCGAGAAAAGAACTTTGACATTGTTGAGCAGGTGGGAAAGAAAGAAGAGCCAATAGTTGTAAGGTACTGGATGGGGTAAACCAGACCTTTCAAGCACTGAGGGACCAAGTGGGACTTTCGATCCAGCTAGGCCTGTCTTGTAGCTAATACGGTGGCACCTCGGTTTATAAACGCTTCGGGTTACAAATGCCGCTAACCCAGAAGTAGTTGCTCTGGGTTGCGAACTTTGCCCCAGGATGAGAACGGAAATCACACGCTGCCGGAGCAGCAGCAGTGGGAGGCCCCATTAGTGAAAGCGCACCTCAGGCAAAGAACGGTTTCAGGTTAAGACCAAACCTCCGGAACGAATTAAGTTTGTAACCCGAGGCACCACTGTACAAGTAAGAGCCAGTGTGGTGTAGTGGTTAAGAGCGGTAGTCTCGTAATCTGGTGAACTGGGTTCATTTCTCCGCTCCTCCACATGCAGCTGCTGGGTGACCTTGGGCCAGTCACACTTCTGTGAAGTCTCTCAGCCCCACTCACCTCACAGAGTGTTTGTTGTGGGGGACGAAGGGAAAAGGAGATTGTTAGCCGCTTTGAGACTCCTGATGGGGAGTGAAAGGCAGGATATCAAATCCAAACTCCTCTTCTTCTTCTTCTAACAAGAAGACCTCACTGGGATTGCAGTGCAGAAGAGCAAAACATGCTTTTTTAGATGCCACAAATGGCACACTTAGATCAGAATGTTTGCTAACATACTGTGAGAGATCTCCTTTCTCTATATTTTTCCTTACCATGTGGACCCTAGAATAGAAATGCTAGATTTCTGAAATGCCTCCTGACATATTGTCTGGGAGATGAGGGTGTTAAGCACCAAGAAGATGATTGGAAGTAACATGGCAAGCAGTCTGCTAGATGTGGTGCAGCTCTGAATAGTTGAAGGCACTATGCCTCTGAACACCACTTGCTGGGAATTTCAAGTAGGGAGAACATAGTTGCACTTAGGCCCTACTTGCATGCTCCCCATAGCCATCTATTTGGCCACTGTGAGAAGAGAGCATTGAACTTTGGCCTGATCCAGCAGGGCTCGTTCTTTCATTCTTAATTAGGATGTGAGAAGCATTTGTATGATTAAGTTCCAGAAAGTGGGGGGGGGGGAGTCTGGAGTGGGGGGAATTGCCAGCTTTAGTTCACAATAGCCCACTCGGATCCAAACTTCAAAAGACAAGATTCGAATCAACTTTATTTTTATTTAATTGCTTACATTAATTTCCCAATTCAACACACAACCACCTCGGGTGGTAGGTTCAACTGAGAAATCGTAACGAGACAAAGGTCATTCAGTGAGAGATGCATGGCTGAATGAGGGTCTAAAGATCTGAGCCAATTGCCCTGAAAACTTGTTGAAGGATGAGGTGTAAATCCTAGCCCAACATTCCCACTCCACAGCAATGGATGGTTTTCCTCAAGTCCTGACGCTACAGATCTTGCTTTCCTATCCTACCCATCAACTTTTATTCTGGAAGCCTGTGCCCCATCCAATGCAATGGGCACATGTGGCACGGCTAGGTTAATAGGCCTCCAGAAGGAGCTAAAAGCTACTGGAGACCTGGCAGTGTCAAGCTCTGATTCGAGCATGTCTTCTCTAAGAGTCACCAGACCCGCATGGCTACATCTATAAGCTAGGAATGTGGGTAATATCAGGCTGTGTGTGAGATGGTTCACCCTGTGTCCAAAGTACCTGAAATAACTGGCGCAGCAAGTTTCCAGAAGAAAATGTTCTCAGGGTTGAAGTTTGCAGTGGGGAGAGATTTCATTGGAAGGGAAAGAAAAATCACCACTAAGGTGTTAAAAGACCATAGTTAAGATTAAACTGGAGGAAAGGTATATTTCAAAAGGATTTGTTACGGCTACTTTTTGTCTCTCACAATAACCACAGCAAAGTTATTGATACCTCTTAGTCAACAGTCAATTAAAAAATGAGTTTCTTTATACATACACACTTCATACATAGGACCACTCAATTCTTTACAGCAGGGATGGGGAGCCTGCGTTCCTCCAGATGTCACTGAACATCTGTAGCGTCAGTCAGCATGGCCAATGGGGGTGATGGGTGATGTAGTCCAAGAAGGTTGGCAGGCCACAGGTTCCTCATCCCTGGTGAAGAACTTCATTACAAGTATCATAACAACATAGGCAGAGCCCTGATGAATCAGGCCAATGGCCCGTCTCCAGCCCAGCATCCTGTCTGCACAATGGCCAATCGGATGCCCTTGGGCAACATCAGGGCAACCAATCAGGTGGATGTAGTGCCAGTGAGGTGGCCCAAAATACATTTGCTCCAATGGTTTGATTGCATGTCTGCAAATTGGGAGCGGCTTGCAGAAGCAAAGAAGGTCCACACCCTTCCCTTTTTTTTTCTTTTTGTTTTACCGACCCTCTTTCGTTATGTATGTTCAGTTACACTAGGATTGTGCAGGTTGTTTCGTTTAAAAATATTTTGTACATTGCGCTTTTTATAAAAAGTGGTAAACTGCTAATTCAAGGACTGTCAGATGAAGAATACGGCAACTGCGCAGAACATACCCTGACAGACCTGACAGAAAACATGAAAAATGTGTGCTTTCTATCATAATGATTATTTTTCAGATAACACCAGCTGTGCGCCTATTAAACCAAGCGACTGCTTCCCCACACAACACCGAGTACCAGCATTCAATCATGAAAGAAATATAATTCTCCACGGGTTTCCCCCACATGCTTTAAATCAGCGGCAATCTGTGCGTTCCTATCCACCCTGGAAACGCCGAGGCAAAAACCCTGGATCTGTGTCCCAGCTTGGAAACCCACTTGTTATCTTTATTGACACAGAGTAGTAGTGGAGTGCGTGGAGAAGTGGTTAAAGGAATGTTTTACATCAGAGTTAACTCTGATAAACTGCTCCCTCTCGCTGTAAGACATTTCCTTCAACTGCTCTTAAGAGAGCCCTTAGAGTTCCTGCTGGGAGCTCCCCCAAGCCTCCTCGACTCTTTCAGCTGTCACAAGAACAAAACAAACAAACCCTGAAGCTCTTGCCGACAGACAGACAGATGGCTGTGTGATACCTCCAGCACCGGAAGAAGGAGGATTCTAAATATTAATTGCAGGCAAACACAAGCTGCGCAGGTGCGGTTGCACTCAGGTCCTTCTTGTGGGTGGACAATGAGAACAGGATGTTGGAGAAAGATGATCCAGCAGGATTCTTCTTAAGTTTTCAGAAATGGCACCAGCATTGCAAAACAGGCAGGAACAGTTAAGGAACGCTGTTCATAACTCCTCTGAGGTATTGCAAAGGTATAGTAGATTTCCCCCGAGCTTTTAGACTGCTGCTGCACACAGGTCCTGTTTGCCGGCTTCCCATAGGCTTCTCCTTGGCCACTCTGATAACGGATGGGCCACCACTTTGACGCAGCAGGCTCTTCTTATGCTTTTAGATTGGGCTTAAGAAAGAAAATTCCCCTTTTCAAACCTGAAAGGGCTCATCATAGGCTTCTTTGTTAAAACTGAAGTGAGCCTGGTTACAATAGAGATATCTGATGCAATTTCTCATGGCCGCAGCAGTCTGAAAAGAGCCAGAGTTCTGCCTGGGATGCGATTGACTCTCAGCATTTGATAGGTGCAACATTAGGTCAACCGCAAAAGAGTGTGCAAGCTTCCAGACTGAATCTTGTTTTGGAGCTGCCCATTGCTGGCATGAGGCCCCCGGATCATTGGCCAAGATGAGATGTGGCCCTCAGGCTAAAAGGTTTCCCAAGTACTAGATCTAAACAGATCTAAAAGGTAAAGGTAAAGGGACCCCTGACCATTAGGTCTAGTTGTGGACGACTCTGGGGTTGCGGCGCTCATTTATTGGCCAACGGAGCCGGCGTACAGCTTCCGGGTCATGTGGCCAGCATGACTAAGCCGCTTCTGGCAAACCAGAGCAGCGTACGGAAACACCGTTTACCTTCCCGCCGGAGCAGTACCTATTTATCTACTTGCACTTTGATGTGCTTTCGAACTGCTAGGTTGGCAGTAGCAAGAACCGAGCAACAGGAGCTCACCCCATTGTGGGGATTCAAACCACCAACCTACTGACAGGCAAGTCCTAGACTCTGTGGTTTAACCCACAGCGCCTAAAAAACTAATCCAGGAGGGCCCCCAGAAGCAACTTTATCCATGCATGTATATAACATGTCTCTAATTTTCATTCCCTCCCAATAACTTGAAAACTATAAGGCAAAGGAATAAAGCAGTAGAGCAATTTTAATCAAAATATGAGATGTAGTTGTTATTTTATTTTATTTTTTTAACTGTGATCTGTCATGGAACAACCCCAATGAAGAAGATAACAGTGGTTTCCTGGATCTCATTGCTGGCTGCAAAGGGGTCCCCATAACAGTTCAAGCTTCAGTGTCCCCAAAATGTAGGATCAGGCCAGATGCGGATTGAGTTTCCAGCATGCACTTACCCTGGCATATTCCCCACCTCATGACTGGCTGGATCAGGAAGAGTTGTCATCTGGTCTGGTCCTCTCTCTTTAAAAAACAAGTGAAAGTCAAGAAGGTCTTCATGATGTCACTAAAGACACTTGATTCTAATTTAACTTGCCATATTAAGGCCATCTTCTTGGTCTCAGACCATAACAACTACCAACTAGATCTGTTGAATCCTGGTCATATCACACAACTTAGCAGAAGATTTAGCATCACATGCTCCACAATTCACTTAAAACTCCCCCCCCGGCCACTTAACTCAAGTTAAAAGAAAAGGCCTGGCAGTGTGAAGAAAATCACAGCAGCTGAGATAACAGGGAAAGGATAGCTATTCCTAAGCAGCTGTGAATCAAAACATGAATGACAAATGAACTGTGCCAGGCTACAGAGCAAGAATGCATGCAGAGGGCTCCTTAGAACTTAGCTTTCATCTACTGTCTAATATCCCCAGGAAGGTCAAAGATCTCCATCTTTGTTATTCATTACAGTTCTTCTCTTTATTAAAAGTGCTACAATCTTTGGGATTTCTAAGAAATCTGCCTTTTCACAACTGTGCCTTTTGTTTCTTCTTGAAACAAAGAATCATACAGCACTGGTCAAACAGACGGGTTTTGAGCTCCTTTGGGATGGTTTTAAACACAAATATTTCAATTTACACACTGACACAGGTGCTCTTCCTTTTTAAAATAAAAAACACACACATTTTCTGCTGCCTTTATTTAATTACTTTGCACTTTGCCATAGGTCACATGAGCTTGCAAGCACATCACTTAAAAGGCTACTCTTTTCTGTAGATCGTGGAGAAGTTGTCATTGAAAACTTTGAATAAAATAAAAATAGCATAATAATAATAAATGATGGTGAGGATCACAGCATTACATGGAATCATGGGGCTTAGTATTGGCAATTGAGAAAAACTGTTAACAAATCATTGTGTTTATGCACTACTGAGCAAGGTTTTGAAACACTTTATGTTCTCCATCACCACTATTTCATCATTGTTTGGTACATCCAGAGAAAGGTGTGAGACAGCAAAGCCAAATAGCTACCCAGGTTTTCTGCTGCATGTCCTGTTCTATGGGATGCCCAATGCCAAGGATAGTGATGGCCCAAGCAAGGTCAGCAAGCCCAGGCAGGTAGCAAATTGAGGCAAGATGGGATCAGAACCTTGGAGAGGGACTTAGGTGTGGGTTTCAGGACCACAGCTGGTGTGAAACATGCAAGTTGAGCTCTGTGGGCGTAAGGCAAGACAAGGTTCAGACATGATACAAGGCAGGACAAGGCAGAGTTCAGGCTAGGGGCTAAGGGTTTGCTATAGGGATCATAGGGTTCTGAAGTTGCTCCAGCAAGGAACAAGCTGAAACCGAGCCCTTAATTATTAACACCACCTTTGTTGCTCCACTTAAAGGATCCAGCTTTCTTCAATGACCTCCTACATTGACAGAGCAAGGAGCCTCTGGTCTGACTGAGTCTCCTGCAGTGGAGTCCTTCAAAGCAGAAGTTGATAGTGCCACATCCTCAGGAGGGCAGAAGTCTGAGCCCCACAGGTTTACTTCAAGGCACTTCTGGGGCGGTCTTCCCCTTCGGCTTCAAAGTCCTCTCCTTCCTCCTTCCTGAAGATGAGGAACCCAACTCCAAAAGCAAGTTGACTCATCAGTGTCCTGAAGCAGCTGGCAGATCTCAATGTTTCATTTGGCCAGTTAATGTATCAACACCATTTTCTGAAGTCTCTGCCTTCTTCTAGGCCTCAGGACTGCAAGCTATGAGGATTTCTCCTCAGGATTCACCTGAGAAGGGCTCTCCTCAGGACTCACCAGACTCAACCAGTATCTGGTAGTAGAAATATCTCATCAGGGTTCAGGTTTTGATACCTGCAGCTCCACATGGGAAGGACCAGGGTGTCCATCCATCTCCTGTTTGAGGATGCTGTCCTTTGAGGACTCTGCCACTAAAGATTACTGGTTTGGGGCTATGACACCACCAAGTCTGAGTCTCATGCATGGGTGCAAGATGCATATATCCCCCACAATGAAATGCATGATTGTTATTGGGGCATCTTGTATATCTCCCCCATTCAAGTGTGATTTGAAATTGAGGGGAGAGGAAACACAACTCAGCCATTCTTCCTCATTTGCCACTTCTGTCAAAGTGGCTTTCATGATTTATTATTTTTTAAGCAACAGCAATAATGAACAAAGTGGTTCTTTTGCTGCATTTGTACAGCTGTCCATGTTTAACACAGTGAACTGCCCTGTCATAAGGCATTGATGGAATCAAAATCAAAACTGCTCTGTGTGCTTCTTGGATGCAGTCCGAACAGATTGGTAGAGCAATAGATCATGTTTTACAGGGCTGATTCACCAACGCCTCTCCCTCTAAGCACCCTCTGCTCAAAAACATTTTGGCTACGTACCCTTCAAATTAGAGGCAGCACCTGAAATATATGTGTGTGATTTCAATTTCTCTCTATAATATCTTTCCAACAAAAATCAAGCTGTTCTGGTGGTCTGCACAGGCCTTTCCCACCAATTCTAATACGGATAGCGCCGACTCCAATAATTCCCCCACCCCCAATGGACCAGTAAAACAATAGATGTGATTTGCAACATTGAAGGGCCATGCAATTTCATGCTCTTCAAGTGTTCTGTGATAGCAAATGAATCCAGTCCCAGCAAAGATTTATATGAAGGTGGGGGAGAGAAACATCTTCCGTACTTCCAACTGTTTGAGGATAATTGGAAATGCGACATGCATGCTTTTAGCAAGCCACTTTTTATGACATACTGCATCACTCCATATTATTGCGCAACATAAAAGTGTGACATAATTTGACATGACAGCTCAGATTTACTGGACAACAGTCCCCATTCCACTTGCAAACTGGATAAGTACAAAAGAGGCCAACAAAAGCTGGCCAGCAGGAACACAGCAGACGGGGAAATGTCTGCTGTCTGCCAACTTTAAATTGCTGTTGAGTAATTTAGCGTATCTCTAGAATAATCCTTTAAAAGAGTAATTAATCATCATTTAGAGAGGGTCTTCAGTGAAGTGTGTTTACTGTCTTTGATTCATGCCTGGCAGCCTTTAATGAACCACCAACACCTCTGTATTGTTCTACCCTTTATTGTCATAATTTCATGTAAACTAGAAGAGTTACGGGTTCAGAACTCTAGCTTGTGGTAAGGATATGATAGAAGTCCTACATTCCTCATTACAATTTAATCACCACGGCAAAATCAGTTGCATCCTTCTTGTGGAATGAACACCCCAAACACTTAAATTAATGGCCATTTGGGAAACATGGCGTTCTGACATCTCTTAAAGCAGAGCGTCATGGGTGTAACCCCATCTGGTCACTTCTCCCCATTCCCCAGCCCCACAGTTCACACATACAGAGAGAGACAGGGGGTGATGGGGAGAGCGGAAGTGTGCGCACCCACACTTCATTTTTTTCCAGGCTTTGGCTGAAAGTCAGGGTGAGTAGAATTAATCTGACCCCTGAAAAATATATTGTTCTGAATGAAGACATAGGAAAGAGCAGGCATAGGCAAACTCCGGCCCTCTGGATGTTTGGGACTACAATTCCCATCATCCCTAACCACTGGTCCTGTTAGCTAGGGATGATGGGAATTGTAGTACCAAACATCTGGAGGGCTGGAGTTTGCCTATGTCTGGGAAAGAGCGTCATCTTCCAACATCGTCCTTCAGCTCCATGTCCTTTTCAGGGGAGACAGAGGCAGCCTACCCTCACCACCTCATCCCTAGTACTAAATTATTTTGGGGGCCCAAGTATCATCACCCACAACGATTCTTTGGAGGACTCTGGCCCTTTTGGGACTCCCAGCTTGCTGAACTCAATGCCCTCTTGGATGGGCAGAATGACACGATCTTCAGTACGTTGTTCTCTATCCTTTCCTATCAAGTTTCTTTTCAGAGATAATTGTGCCTCGCTGGTTAGCTCCATTCCACCAGGTTTCTGTTATTCCCAGTATATTAATGCTGTCTTCTAAGACCAATTGAATTATGGTGCTGGAGGAGACTCTTGAGAGTCCCATGGACTGCAAGAAGATCAAACCTCTCCATTCTGAAGGAAATCAGCCCTGAGTGCTCACTGGAAGGACTGATCGTGAAGCTGAGTGCTTTGGCCACCTCATGAGAAGAGAAGACTCTCTGGAAAAGACCCTGATGTTGGGAAAGATGGAGGGCACAAGGAGAAGTGGACAACAGAGGACGAGATGGTTGGATAGTGTTCTCGAAGCTACAAACATGAGTCTGACCAAACTGCGGAAGGCAGTGGAAGACAGGAGTGCCATGGGGTCACGAAGAGTCGGACACGACTAAACGACTAAACAACAACAAGAGCAAGGGGCTTCCAGCATTAGTGTAGAAACACTTGTATACAGTTTCCCTCAAGTGCCTTTGGCACTTGCGTTTTAACCTGCGCTGTTCTGCCCTCGCTGAATTGCTATCTTGTGCCTCTGCATTCTCCATGCCTAGTTCTCCACCTCCCACATTCACATTTTCATAGGTTTTGTCATCTCCATTCCAGTGAGGAGATTTGTTCCAAGCCGGACCCTCCTCAGCACCCGTCGGTTTCTCCTCACAATGACTTTTAAAAGCAGTTGCATGCATCTATCCTACACAATAGGATCAGTGCAAAAAATGGCCTTTTTCTTTACACCTCAAACCTATATGCCTGACATCCTCGGTTGCATCTATGAGCCTTTTCTGGAAAGGCAGAGAGTGCACAGAAACCACTGTACCCAGAGGTACAGAGGTAGTCAGGTACAGCTAATTGATATTTCTAGGAAACTGTGAAATCTTTATGATAGGCGAACAGCTTTTGCTCCCTAATGACAAGAGTCTATTCATTCTTCCCTTGCTAAGTCAGAGTGACACTAAATGTAAAGCAAACACAGAATGAACATCTCTGTTAAAACAGAGAGAGGGAGAACAAAAAAGGCATTCAATCAAAGCAGATCATAAATCTCTTTGTGCATTTCATCATGGCAGGGCATTTAGAAAATGGGATAATTTTGTTGCATCTTCCTAAAGTGCATGGAAATGGCACACACACAAAAAAAAGAGTATTCATGCTCCTTGACAGCACTCCATTTTTCTTTCCTCAAATGACTTCTCTCCAGGCAACTGCAACCTGCATAACTTTGTGAGAGGAAGTAAAAAAATAGGAAGGATGGTCTTTTCATTTTTTTTATTTTAAAAAGACCATTAGTCCTCTTATTTATTTATTAAATTTATATACCACTCTTCGTCCAAGGGTCACAGGGTGGTTTACAATCTAAAAACACAAAAATACATAAGATAATAATAAGCAAAAATGTTAACTCTCTACACCCCACCCCAGTTTAAAAGGCCAAAGATTGTATAATTAGCCAAAGGCCTGGGAGAAGAGGAATGTTTTTGCCTAGTAGCACCTAAAGATATGTAATGAAGGTGTCAGGCAAGTCATCACAAACAGGGAGCCACTTCATGTTATGTACTGAAGTTCTCACCCTGGGCCAGCAGGGGGATACTGTAGATAGTTCAGGTCCACATATGCAAATAAGGGATCGAAAGGGACGTTCAGTGATTGGATAGTTACAGAAAGTTGTTACAATTACGTTGTTCTGGAGCTCTATATAAGCAGGCTGGCTGAACCCTTCAGTTCAGATCTGTTCTGGCCTGTGAATAAACAAGAGCTGTTTGAAGAATCGCTGTGTTGTCTGATATGTTCACCCACAACTTAACACTTCAGAAAAGGTCTGTTCTTGTGTTGCCACCCTCTGGACTTCTTGTGGAGGAGCCCCACAAAGAAAAGCCTCAGGTGATCTTTGCAGGGCCTAGGTCGGTTTGTATGGGGAGAGGTGGTCCTTGAAGTATTGCAGTCCTGAGCCATTTAAGGCTTTCTAGGTCAAAACCAGCACTTTAAATTGGGCCCAGAAACTAATTAGTAACCAGTGCAGTCAGGCCAGGGTTGGCATTATATGATCAAATCGTATTGCTCTGGTGAACAAATGGGCCAGTGAATTCTGCACCAGCCGAAGTTTCTGAACCGTCTTCAGAGGCAGCCCCACATATAATGTGTTGTAGTAATCTAACTTATGTTACCAGAGCATAGACAACAGAAGTTAGGTTATCCCTGTCTAGATAGGGGCAAAGCTGGACAACCAGTCAAAGCTGATGGAAGACACTCCATGCCACCAAGGCCACTTCAAGTGACCATGATGGATCCAGAACTACCCTCAAGCTGTGTGCCCGATCCTTCAGACACAGCGAGGATAAACATCTAAACCAGTGTTTCCCAACCTTTTTTGGGCAAAGGCACACTTGTTTCATGAAAAAAATCTCGAGGCACACCACCATTACAGCCCTGTGACGTCAGCGCGCAGCGTCACGCCGGGAGGGACATGAATTGCTAGCAAATTACATAATCACCTCCTTGAGGGCTGGCTCATCTTCTCCGAAGGCAGAACCCCATTAATTAACAGCACAGACTCACACCATAGCCAAGACGAGGGGGGAAAACCTCAGTCATGCACATGTGGGGGCTAAATGAGGACGAAGACCGGGCAGAGAGCAGGGTTCAAATCACCCCACCTGGCCAGGACAATCCCTGGGTGCTCCCTTGGGCCACTCGCCTGACCCACCTCGCAGGGCTGTTGTTGCGAGGATAACACGGGGAGAACCACGCGCGCCCCCGGGAGCTCCTTGGAGGAGAAAGCGGGCGATGAATGCAATGCACGAAATATATGAGAGGCGACCAGGTTTTGCAGGTGAGGGGCCCCCACCAGCCTCCGCTTCCAACACCCGGCGCAACGACGCCGAAGTTTCCCCCCGGGCTCGGCTCGGGGAGCAGTGCTGCTCCCCCCCGGCTCCCCTTCGCCCTCCCGGCTCTCTCTGCCGCCCACTGGGGACCCCCCTCACCTGCCAAGTCCGGAGCGCCGGTGGAAGTTGCATGCATGCATGCAGGGCGCCGCGTTGCCATTGCATTGCACTGCACTCCATGCAACGCCTGCACGCATGCATTGCCTTGCACGCATGCCAAGGGGTCTCCCCGTGGTCCGATGCGTCCCCTCCGGCGCGGATGCAGCATTGCAAAAATAAAAAAACCGCAACGCAGCCCTACCTGGGGGGCAGCCTCCACCTCCGCTGCTCCGCCTCCGCGGGGATCCCCGGGCTCCATCCTGCCGCCCGATCTCCGCGGGGGCGCAGGCAGGCTGCGCGGGGTCTGCGCGGAAGAGCCCCTGCCCGCTCGGCCGCCGCTGCGCTCATTCCATGGCCAGGAGAAGAGCGCTTCAAACAAAACGCCCGGCCCGCCAGGCCACGCTGGGAAACGTAGTTCGTGCACCCCACGCGGGCGCAGAGCCCAAGGGCGAGGGGACTACGGATCCCGGCAGCCCCCGCGCCGGGGACGGAGGGGGAGAGGCTGGGTGCAGGGATGGAGGGACGGGTGGGCGAGCGAGTGAGTGAGTGGCAGCCGCCAAGCCTTGGCCGAGAGCCAGGAAGGGCCTCCCCGGAGGAGGAGGAGGAGGAGGAGGAGGAGGAGGAGGGAGGCGCAGAGCGGGAGGGAGGGAGGGAACCCCAGGGGTCATCTAGTGACGGCGCCCCAATCGAAAATTTGACTTAAAAAAAAAAATCTTTCGAATTTTTTTAATTTTTCCCGCGGCACACCAGGCAACATCTCGCGGCACACTAGTGTGCCGCGGAACAGTGGTTGGGAAACACTGATCTAAACAACCACCAGCTAAACCTACCAGACAAGAGAACTACAGAATTGCTATTTTCTTGCTGAGATTGACAACAATTTCTTCTATAGCCTCTTCTTTGTTCTGCTTCATTAGCATCACTTTTTTATTTAGAAAAGAGAAATATACCCTCACTTCTTTCTAAATAGCTCAAGCATGAACATCATGGTGTTTCTGTAGGTACTGTTCAACACAGATGTCATATCTGTGCCTGATCATTAACTATAGCTGCAGATTATATAAATATATATATATTTGCTTTCGTATATATATATACGAAAATATATATATATATATATTTCCCTCCACTTATTAAGCAAAGCTTTAAAAACATAGGGAAACAAACTGAGATGCTCTAAAGCACTCGAGGAAATGTCTTATTTGCAGATATGTTGTCAGATCCTCATTCATACAGATTTATAAAAACAATAATCTAGACAATGAAATAAAATCTCCCACCATTCAAATGCTGCCCGAGTAAGGACACCACGAATATAATAGGCTCCTCATCACTGAAGTTCCTACCACTGGCCTCTGATTATCCTCACAGTCCGAAGTCACTGAAGCTTAGAAATATCGTAACCAATTTAATTAACAAGAAGGAGGGGGCTGGATGTTGTGCGATTAAACATGGCAAATCAGCTTCAAAGATATTTGGGTCACATTATCTTTATATTAGGGGTATAGCAATAATTAGGATTGCATGCAAATTTTAAATGGAAAAATGTTAGGCTTCTTTTTAATAGGGGATGTCTGTCTGTCTATCTCACACCAGACTTTCAAATTAAGGAGCTTTTCAGTTCTGTGGTGATTGTTTTGTTTTTTTGTATGTCCTTTGAACGTGAAGCATTAATGGATGGCCAGGCTCCCGCTCTGAAACTATATGTGGGATCTCCCATACCTGAAATGACAAGTCAAAACTATAGGAAAGGAAGCACCCAAGGTGACCAATAGAATCAAAGCAATCGTAAGTCATCATAAGAGGAAGGAATTAGAGACCACAGATTTGTAGCACACAGAAGGTGACTGTAGGTGGTAGAGAGGAGAAAGAACAATTATGTTTTTAGGGACCACTGTTTTCATTGTATTTAGCTGTGTTTTAATTGGTAAGTCAGGAATTTGAACTGGGATGAATGGACCAAACATCTTGGCGCAACATAGAAGGGCAAAAGAAGAAACCACAAGATTATCCAGAGAAACCGACAAAGGGATACTAAATAATCCCAAGGAACAATATCAATTGTCCTAGGAATGGGTAAAGCCCTCCACCTGAAATCTGATTTTTCTCCCCATGTGGTAGTGCACTGGAGTGAATTTCTGTCATCATAAATTGGGTTCATGTGAGCAAAAAGCTTTCACCTTGTTGGGACTTTTTCTTAAGCATAACTCAAACATTGGTTCTAGAGCAGGGGTGCCTTTTAGGTGCTGGTGGACTACAAGTCCCACCATCCCTCTCCACTGGCAGTGCTGGCCGGGGCTGATGGGTGTTGGAGTCACAACATCTGGATGGCCCCAGGTTCCCTAGCCCTGTTTTAATGGAAGGAAAGTTTTTTGCCTTACATACTCTACCGCATTTGGAAGGAGTTGTGTCAAAATATTCTAGCTATTGATCTGAGCCGCAAGGGGTACTGGGATGATGTGCTCTTGATGGTTGCCAACTTCATTAGATGAATGTGATGCCTGTAGGCCTCCGCATTAATTTATGGGTTGTGTATTTCACTTACAGCCAAGCACTAGTCAAACTGACATCGGAATCATTCACAAGTTCTTAAGATGATAATGCCAGATTTGGATGTATATTGTTATGTCTATTATAGCCGGATTAAAGGGCTTTTTAAGCGAACACAAATGATGGCACGCATTGCTCTCTGGAGCTCTCTGACAGTCTAAATACAAAGATTCCCAGTTTGCCTACAAAGGGAGCTATTTTGGTCATGAAACATTACCTCCTCAGCATGTGGTATGCCCATCAGCAGAAAAGTAGTATAAAAGAACTGACTAACTTTGTTTATTACATTTGTGTTGCTTACAAAACCATTTACTTAATGGATGAGTATCATTAACAGTCCAGCCACAAAATAAAGAATACAATGATGTGTTTCATAGGTTCATTAAAATAATATTTCAAAGGAATCATTAGAAACAGAAAGCTAAAGATCCAAGACACAGTAAGTTATCTGCGAATAAATGAGGCAGAACAAACATGCGCTCAACTAAGTTAAGGAAAATGTTTACAAATACATTGCAGCCATAAAGAAGGAGGAGGCATCAAGCTCATTTGTTGCTATGAAAAGTATCAGTCACGCAATTTGCTACCACAAGGGTCTCTTGTAACCACATTTTCTTGGGTCTGGGTTTAGACAATGCAGCTATGCTGTAATGAACTTGTGACAGGTTTAATCTTTCTTATGCTGATTGCTACTGACTGCAGTGACCGTCATGAGGAGCACATAGTTTTGATGGAAACCTCAGATAACTGGGTAGATAATTTCACGTCACACTGTGGTTGTGTGGAATCTACCTTCGTATTTCAGCCTACATGGGACATTCTCAAGAGATGTGGTAAGAGTGGTGTGCCTCTGTACCACAAATGATCTTAGCTACACTTGTAGACTGCTAAGGTGACTATCTGGGGATGTTCAAGAACAAGAGCCCTCGTGATGTGTTACTTGTGTGTAGAGGTGCTCTTCCCCCACCTCCACAAGTTCTGCTGCTCAATGGTGCACTAGGTGGGCCACTGGCCTGATTCAGCAGGACTTTCCTTATTTTATGATGATTAGACAAATTTATGGAGGATAGGGATATCAGTGGTGACTAGTTGAGATGGCTATGTTCTACCTCCAGTTCTACCAATTGCTGGGGACCACAAGCAGGAGACAACTATTGAATTTGTGTTCTGGTTATGGGTTTCCCACCCAGGCACTGTGTTAGCCATTGTGGAAACTGAATGCTGAACTTGGTAGGCTTTCAGTCTGACCCAGCACTGCTCTCCTTAAGTTCCTATTTGAAATGTTTCCCTCTCTCTGAAAGAATTGCTTCTGAATACATTTTTGTGTTGTTGTTGTTTAGTCGTTTAGTCGTGTCTGACTCTTCGTGACCCCATGGACCAGAGCACGCCAGGCACTCCTATCTTCCACTACCTCCCACAGCTTGGTCAAACTCATGCTGGTAGCTTCGAGAACACTGTCCAACCATCTCGTCCTCTGTCGTCTCCTTCTCCTTGTGCCCTCCATCATTCCCAGCATCAGGGTCTTTTCCAGGGAGTCTTCTATTCTCATGAGGTGGCCAAAGTATTGGAGCCTCAGCTTCACGATCTGTCCTTCCAGTGAGCATTCAGGGCTGATTTCCTTAAGAATGGAGAGGTTTGATCTTCTTGCAGTCCGTGGGACTCTCAAGAGTCTCCTCCAGCACCATAGTTCAAAAGCATCAATTCTTCGGCGATCAGCCTTATTTATGGTCCAGCTCTCACTTCCATACATCACTACTGGGAAAACCATGGCTTTAACTACACGGACCTTTGTTGGTAAGGTTTTTTTGTGTTATCATTTTTGTGTTATCATAGCATAAAAACATATACAGAATTGAACTCGGTACCATTCCTTTATATATACAATTTTGTGCCCATCCATCAGTGGACCTGAGCTACAGGATTTCTCCTTCCTCTCCTCCCCGACAACAGCCCAAAATGCTTCTCTGGCGGATTGGGACAAATTTTGGAGCAGATTTGAGAGGGGCTGCACAGAGAGAGGGAGGGGAATAAGTAGTGCTGCTGCATGAGTAGAAGTCTGCACTCACACAGTATTGGATTTCACCCTCCATAAAGAAAAACACGAACGATAAAATTGCAAAAGAAACTAATCAATTCAAAATAAGGAGAAATATATTGTGTTATGTCATGTGACAGCATAAACTCTTGGATTTTCTATCTCTGACAAATTGCACTACTTTTACAATAATCAATAAAACATAACCAATTTCCCATTAATTTGACCTGTTTTCATTTTCCTTCAGTCTTTGATATACTGCATTATGCAAAGAATGTCAAAGAATGCGCTAGAAAAGGAGAATTAGGGCATATATAAAAACAAAGAATGAGTGTGGAAGAAAAAGATAGCGTGGGAGAGTTTCTCCTTTAAGTCCCTAAAATACCAAAGGTCTACTCTGTAGTAACTCAGAGCAGGTATTTCAGTGTGGTTTACCCTGTTTTGTGGAACAGCACTCCTGTCGAGATATGAAAGAAGCCTCCTATTTGTACTTTCTGAGAACAACTGAAGACTTTTTCCCTTTGAAAATCTTCTCTAGCTGGATGAGAAAAGTCTCTGCCTTAGGTGTACATTTTGTATTGTTTTTAAACCTTTTAGTTTCCGTACTGCTTAAAAAAATTCTATTTTAGAGCTTTCTTTTACAGAACATTTGTTAATCACCTCGAGATGTATGCGAAAGGTAATTCATCAGTTAATAAAATAAATAAATTACAGTGGTACCTCGGGTTAAGTAGTTAATTTGTTCCAGAGGTCTGTTCTTAACCTGAAACTGTTCTTAACCTGAAGCACCACTTTAGCTAATGGGGTCTCCTGCTGCTGCCGCACCACCAGAGCACGATTTCTGTTCTCATCCTGAAGCAAAGTTCTTAACCCGAGGTAATATTTCTGGGTTAGCGGAGTCTGTAACCTGAAGCGTATGTAACCTGAAGCGTATGTAACCCGAGGTACCACTGTATATACAAGGGGATCCCCTTTTTCTAATTAGCTGGCTCTTTCAAAGGGCAAGATGAGAGGGACAAATGACAGCTTAGAGGTTCTAGAGAGTTGAGCAGGCACACCATTCCGCCCAATTTCCCAAGCAGAGAGAGAGAAATTCTAAATCACTGATTCCTTTTCCAACCTTTGCACTAGGCAAACACATTGCATTCAGTGAAAGAACTCTGCTTCATGGGTTGATAGGCCCATACTTTAGATATTGTCCATGGTTACCAAGCAACAGCAACCTGCTCATATATCACATGTTTTCCAAACCCACTCCACTTAATAAACAGGGAAATGAATACTTAAGGACATTATCAATCTTGTGATACACAACACATGAGTCATTTTGTTGCCTACGAGAAATGAACACATCTTTCATAACAAAAGTATTGTGTTGTGACTTTCTAAAGGCTGAGCCAACTGCCCACAACTAATTTTTCTCCAGGCTCAGGCTTGCTCTTGAGGAAACTGGGGCATCTGTACTAACTGCATGCCGTTGTGGCCCATGGATAGGTAAGCCCTCTTCAAACATTTGGAATCAGAGTAAAGGAAATGTATGAAAGGTGACCACAGAGATTAGCACACTTGTTGTTGTTTAGTCGTGTCCAACTCTTCGTGACCCCATGGACCAGAGCACGTCAGGCACTCCTGTCTTCCACTGCCTCCCGCAGTTTGGTCAAACTCATGCTGGCTGCATCGAGAACACTGTCCAACCATCTCGTCCTCTGTTGTCTCCTTCTCCTTGTGCCTCAATCTTTCCCAACATCAGGGTCTTTTCCAGGGAGTCTTCTCTTCTCATGAGGTGGCCAAAGTATTGGAGCCTCAGCTTCAGGATCTGTCCTTTCAATGAGCACTCAGGGCTGATTTCCTTAAGAATGGAGAGGTTTGATCTTCTTGCAGTCCATGGGACTCTCAAGAGTCTCCTCCAACACCATAATTCAAAAGCATCAATTCTTCGGCGATTAGCACACTAGCTCCACCAATTTGCCATTTCCATCACCCTGAGCTGGAGGGTGATCTTCTGAAACAGGAGTTGAATCATGATCTAAAACATGCAGAAGCCTATGCAAATATCACTGTGCTCCAGAAGGTTGCCATGAGGGGTGACAAAAATGGCAAGGGGGTTGCCCTTGTCTCTGCTGACGTTGTGCAAGGTCCTGTAGCTAAGTGGTAGAACATCTGTTCTGCGTGCAAAAGTTCAGTTGCTCCAGCTGTGGCTAGGAATGTCCCCTGTCTAAAACCCTGGAGAGCTGCTGTCAGTCAATGCAGTCAATACTGAGATAGATGGACCAAAGATCTGACTTAATGTAAGGCGGCTTCCTATGCTCTGTGATTACTCAGATTCAGAGAACTAGCCCTAATACTAGGATTTCTGAATCTTCAATGCTCGCATTCAAACTATTCCAGAAACTAATGTAAGGGAAAAGAAGGTACTTTTTACCACATGTGGTGGGAATGTAAGAAAGTAAAGGACTTCTGGGAAATGATTTATAGCACTGGGCAACAATTTTACTTTTTGAATGTTGTCTAGATTTCTACAACTGATTTAGGGTATTTTTGCACTGCTGAATCAGAAAATGGCATCCGTTTCTCTCCATCAGGTCAGGTTTTTGTGTTATGTTGATTTGAAAAAAATCAGATCTTGTGACAAAATCGATTACATTTTTGTGGTATTATCAGCTGATTTTTGTCAACACATATCATCCTAAATATGTTTTTCCAACAACATATATTGATTACCTGATAGAAACATCGATTACTGTAAACTGAATGGTGGGCATTGATAAAGGTAAGTATACATAAATTGCATGTTGCTTCACCATTTTTCAAACTTCAGGGCTTGAACTTCCATTTCTTGGAACTCCTGGAATGCTCAGCGGCAGGGAGGTCTCTCTTCAGAGTCCAACAGTAACAGTGAGCCATCATGACTGCGTCCCAGCGACCCTGATACCTGGTCTCCATCTCTTTCCTGATGGAATCTCTCCCCCTGCTCGTCACTCATTGAACCCAGGTTCTCAGGAGACTGGTCCATATGTGAAAATAGGTAGTGCATCTTGACACTCATGTTGCAGCCCAGGTTTCTGAAAGCAGTCAGCATGTTGTTGACAAGTTCTGCGTAGTTTCTGGCCTTATTGTTGCCAAGAAAGTTCTACACTACCAGAACAAATGCCTTCCATGCTTCCAGTTCCACTTCATTCATTGAGTTTCCGAACTCTGGATCTCTGATGAGCTGATGGATCTGAGGACCATCAAAGATGCCAGCTTTCAACTTCTCCATGGTCAATCCTGGAAAAGCCTGGCACAAGTAAGTGAAGCAGTCACCATCCTTGTCCAGAGCCTTGGTGAACTGCTTGATTAAGCCGAGCTTGATGTGCAGCGGTGGGAAGAGTATTCTGTCTCTGTCCACCAGAGGGTCGTTGATGACATTCCTTTTTTTGCAAGGCACCAATTCCTCCCGCACAGGCCAGCCCTTCTTCGTGTAATGCTGAGCACAGTCCCTACTATCCCATATGCACAGATAACATGGGTTCTTGGTGAAGCCAGACTGTTGTCCCAAGACAATGCAAGAATACTATTAGCCCAGCGATGGAAGCAAGAAGAACTACCAACAAAAGAAGAGTGGCAGATGAAACTGATGGACTATGCCGAGTTGGCGAAATTAACTGGGAAAATTCGTAACCAGCAAGACCAGACTTTCCTGAAATATTGGAAGAAATTTATGAAAAATTTGAAAGACAATTGTAATCAATTGACATCACTTGTAGGGTTGCAAAAAGTTTAGTAAGGAGAACTTTATGAATTATTGTGAAAAAGGACTAAGAAGGAGTTTATTTAGGATTTGGTTTTTAGAGCAATAACTATTAAAATAAAATGCAAAATCAGAAAGAAAGTTACAAAACCATTAGTCGAGGTTAACAGAAGTCCTAGGCTGTGATAGCCAAAGGTTTGTTATACTGTACAAGATGGGATTTTATGTTTGGAAAATATGTGTAAAAACCAATAAAAAGTAAATGTGTTTGTGTGTACGTACACACACACACACACACAATTCCAGGAACTATTGGGGGGTGTTATTGGTTTGTTTTTGTTCTTATTTTTATTATGTATTTTGTGTTTTTACATTGTATTTTTATGTTGTGAACCCTCCTGGATGAAGAGCAGTATATAAATTAATAATCGTAGTAATAATTTTATTATTTATACCCCACCTATCTGGCTGGGTTTCTCCAGCCACTCTGAGTGGTTTCCCTTTTGCTGATTAAAAATGGCATACAAATCGTTTTCAGATTTCCCATTCTTCCAGTCTGGAGGGAGAAGGAACTGGGAAGGCATCCACCTCACGTTGAAGCGCTTTTTACGAGAAAGCCTTTCCAGTTAACCTTATAAAGAGCCAGCCTCCATTTTCATTAATAATGCTCAAGTACGGCACTAAGGAGCTAATAATTTACTGGTTCAGTCAGACAGTGAACCTTTGGAAAATCCAATCCCAAAATTCATTAATAATACCGAGGTACTAAATACTAAGCTGGAGTTCACTGTTTCTTTTGACCACAATTCAGTAAGGTTAAGCTAGTGTATCACTAGCTTGGGACAGGTAAGCAGGAAGAGGGAGGGATGTACGGCAAACAGAGGGAACACACAAAGGCACAATCTGCCCCCCTGTTTTCAACCATGCTGAATGCTTCTTCTTAAGTTCCTTGCAGTTCAAACTCCAGCTCAAAACTCCAGGACTACAATTCCCATCAGCCCCAGTCAACATGGCTAATGGCCTGGGATGGTGGAAGCTGGAGTCTAGAACGCCTGGAGGTTGCTCAGTTGGGTAAGCCTATTTCTGCGACTTGTAGTATGTTGCAGGTTGCTCTGCTAGTTTCACAGGGTAGGATGCTTACGCTGAGGGTCAAGGCCAAGTCTTTGGGCATCTGCTTTGCTTTTTAACATGAATAGCATCTATTATTATTATTATTATTATTATTATTATTATTATTATTATGCCACCCATCTGAATGGGTTGCTTCCAGCAAATTGAAAAATCAAACACAATAAAAAAACCAAACATAAAAAACTTCCCTGGACAAGGCTGCCTTCAGGTGTCTTCTAAAAGTCAGATAGTTGTTAATCTCTTTGACATCTGACAGGAGGGCGTTCTATACGGAGGGTCCCACTGCCAAGGCCCTTTGCCTGGTTCCTTGCAACTTCACTTCTCACAGTGAGGGAACCGTCAGAAGGCCCTCAGAGCTGGATCTCAGTGTCTGGGCTGTACGACAGAGGTGAAGATGCTCCTTCAGGTATACAGGGCAGAATATAAGCTTTTCACATTGTATTCCATGCCAGAGTCCGATGTGATTTAGAGAGTGGCAAAAGCAACACCAGCAACATACCACAGCATGTTCCCTCTTCCAAAGAGCAAAAACAAATAGAAGATAATATTGAAGAAAATAAAACCGCAAAATCAGCCTATTACAAAAAAAAACAACAACCGAAAAACCCCCACAGCTTCACTACTGACAAAATTCAAATCTCATTTTTTTCAGTTCGCAGTATTAACATTCCAACTGTAAATCCAAAGTTACCGCATCACTGACAGGGGAAAGTCATTACAGTCCTCAGCAGAGCGACAGTTTTCATGTTACAAATGGCTCTCCCTGTCATTGGCCACCGTAAGGGCTCGCTGTCATCAATTCTCTCAACAGGCATTGCCTTTATGAACTTCTAAAGTTTCGTGCCAATCTCTATGGTTACTAATTGATGTGGTTATGTAAAAGGAAGGGGAAAACAAAGAGTGGGAGAAGGAGTATATTTTTGCTGCAACAGTATTCAAAATATTGCCTATTTTGATGTGACAGTTATGAAGAGTATCATCACAAATGACATCCTCTTTGAAGAACAGAAAGCTGTAAGTGCATATATACTGGTATATACAGTTATTTGCTACCAGGTATCAATAATACAGTTGTTTAATACAGTAAACAAATTGAGTCCACTACTAGCAGCTTTTTAAAAAAATAAGGTTTGTGTGTGTGCATCTCTGACTCTTAATCCGTTTCAATAAACTACAAAATTCCTCACATTTGTGAGATCTGTACAGTGCTTGGATTGAATTTAGGATGGCTTTGGGCAGAAGACGAGAAGAAGAGTTTGGATTTGATATCCCACTTTATAACTACCCGAAGGAGTCTCAAAGCGGCTAACATTCTCCTTTCCCTTTGTCCCCCACAAAAAACACTCTGTGAGGTGAGTGGGGCTGAGAGACTTCAAAAGTGTGACTAGCCCAAGGTCACCCAGCAGCTGCATGTGGAGGAGCGGAGACGCAAACTCGGTTCCCCAATTACGAATCTACCACTCTTAACCACTACACCACATTGCTGTAAAAAAGGTAAAGGACCCCATGGTGGTTAAGTCCAGTCAGAGGCGACTATGGGGTTGCGGCGCTCATCTCACTTTCAGGCTGAGGGAGCTGGCGTTTGTCCACAGACAGCTTTCCCGGTCATGTGACCAGCATGACTAAACCACTTCTGGTGCAACGGAACACCATGATGGAAACCAGAGTGCACGGAAACGCCGTTTACCTTCCTGCCACAGCAGTACCTATTTATCGACTTGCACTGGTATGCTTCCAAACTGCTAGGTGGGCAGGAGCTGGGACAGAGCAACAGGAGCTCACCCCGCTGAGTGGATTCGAACAGCCAACCTTCTGATCGGCAAGCCCAAGAGGCTCAGTAATTTAGACCACAGAACTCAGTACTTGAAGAGGTGTTTGCTTTTCTGGCAGCACATCTTCCTCCCCATAACATAGAGATCCTGGGCAGAATTCAACCAAGTTGCTGTGTGCACAGAACAAAGCCCAGTCGGGCAAGGATCATGCGCAAGTATCATGCGCTTCCCCAGGAGGAGGTGACAAGCCTGCCTGTGCGTATCTCGTTAGTTGCAGTTAGATAGGCATTCATGCACAAGACAGAGAGAGATATAAGCTTTATTGCGGTTGCAGACCAATAAAAGTAGGGAGACACAGGATAATTAATTAACATAATAAGAAAACAGATAAGATTCACAGCGGAGCCAAAAGGGAGTTCTTATTTGACCATCTGCTTCCCAATTCACATTGGTGATAGAAGAATTTAGCTACATTTTTAGTCATGGAAGAAGAGCGCATGAGCACTACAACAGCAAAGCACCCAGCCTTTACAATGAGGGTGGACAAGTCTTTTTGCAACCAAGGGCTACATGTGATGGTGGGCAGGTGATTGGGGGCACAGGGCCAGCATCTCCCCCCCCCCATCCTTACTCCCTCACACACATGAATGCCCATCCTCTACCGCTCCCACAACCTTCTCTTTTTCATGCCCTTTAACCCTCCTCCAGCCCCAGATGTACAGGAAGTGCAAGCTTTGACATGCACTCCACAGCAATCCCAACACAGCCAAAATGGCTGTCCCAGCACTGTTATTGGCAGCACTGGGATAGTGACCTTGGCTCCATTGGAAGCACTGGGACAGGGTCAAAGCCCACACTCCCTAGGGGCCTGGATACAGCTAGAATCACTGTCAGCACTGTGTCTTCACAGTAAGCAATCTTGTTGTTGTTGTTTAGTCGTTTAATCGTGTCCGACTCTTCGTGACCCCATGCACCAGAGCACGCCAGGCACTTCTGTCTTCCACTGCCTACCACCAAGCTAATGTCTGACTGTCTGGACAGTTTGGGGAACTGGGCAGGGCTCCTCAGGGTTTGGTAGATAGAACCGTGAGCAGCCAAAGGCCACCGATATGTTCTACGACCTTTTAAAAACTCCTCTAAAAAGAAGGTTACAAAAAACTGCATGGCAGTGCTTGTGTTGTGGGAAGGGGGGGTGCAGAATGTGTCATCACTCCCACCATTTAGAGGAAGAGATGTTTGTTGTGATACTTGCAGAGCCACATTATACCAGGCAATAATATTTGGGGAAAGAAATGCCTTTTCTGAGATAGAAAAGCAGGAGATACAGAGTTTGGGGGACACAATCTCCGCACAACAGAAGGCCAGCAAGACATCTGGACAGAACGCAACAAACTGGTTGCATGTGTATCATATTACAAACTGATTAACTGGAAAAACCCTACATCAGCCACAGTTCTTGTACCTTTGTTGTCATTGAGCCATGGATTAGACTGCCCAATGCTTTGTCAATTGCCCGTTAAGTCTTGATTGAGTTGTAATAGCTGAGGCTGCTTTTGGGTTAATAGGAGAGGTTTATGTTTTAAGATCCATATTTTGAGCTACTGTCCAAAGTGGGCAGAATTATGAGGCAGTTGGTGGGCAAAGAGGGAAAGAAAAGTGGATTGATGAGGAAAGTTTATGTCACTCCAGAATTTAAAACCAAACGGACTGGAATTTTTTGCTTCACAATGACATTAAGTAGCAACTCAAAGCTTCTTCACACTCCTCCACCTTGCAAGTGCACCTTAAGAATTTTGTTAAGTGAACACCTAAAGTGTGAATGTGACAAACAGGTGTTTGAAAACATACATATCAAAGAAATATACTTGTCAGAAAGTTGGGATTGGCTTAAAACTACCTGCTGAGTGGCAAACCTGAATTTGCTGCTGCGGTAATGAAGTGTGAAACAGCTCCCAGTTCTGTGCTCTTAAAAACATCTTTTGCTGGCCCCAAATGGAAGAGGCAGTGCTGAAATGAAATGTGGGCCGCATAAAGGGAGAGGGACTAATACTTTTTTTCAAAATTGTAGGCAGGACCTGCACCCTATTCAATTGGGCACCCCATGTCTCAGCCTTTTAATAATAGTAATTATTTATTATTATTCATCTGGCTGGATTTCCCCAACCACTCTAGGCGGCCCTCAACTGAATATTAAAAAACACGATAAAACATCAGACATTAAAAACTTCCCTAAACAGGGCTGCTTTCAGATGTCTTCTAAAAGTCAGACAGTTGTTTATTTTCTTGACATTTGATGGGAGGGCGTTCCACAGGGCGGGCGCCACTACCGAGAAGGCCCTCTGACTTTTATCGCTCTTGTGTCCCCCCCCCCAACTTAGGGCTCATGCAGACTTCCTTTCATCCCATGTTTCTGGCAATCTACAGAAACCTCAAATTGTTATTTGTTCCATTTCAGTGGTAAAGAATGGTTTTTCCTGGGGAAGAAGAAGAAGAAGAGTTTGGATTTGATATCCCGCTTTATCACTACCCGAAGGAGTCTCAATGCGGCTAACATTCTCCTTTCCCTTCCTCCCCCACAACAAACACTCTGTGAGGTGAGTGGGGCTGAGAGACTTCAAAGATGTGTGACTGGCCCAAGGTCACCCAGCAGCTGGATGTGGAGGAGCAGGGAATCAAACCCAGTTCACCAGATTACGAGTCTACCGCTCTTAACCACTACACCACACTGGAAAGCGGGGTGGAGGGCTGAAAAAGAAAGCGCATGGACACTGCACTTTTAAAGCACAGGCCTGTGCCTAGAAAGTGTGGGGCAAAAGGTACGTATGGATGTGCCCTTACACCCTTGCCTGTCAACAGTTTTCGTTTGCTTTTTTCCTAAAATCGGGGGCGGGGTTATTCAGTGGTCCTTCAGTTGTCATTCAGCTTGAACTCCCACCAACCAGCATAGCCAGCAGTCAGAAATGATGGGAGCTGTAATTCAACAACCATAGGTTAGCCATCCCTGCCCTACAAGATCTATCCGGAGAAGCCCTACTGAATCAGCCCATCTCATGAAGCATTCTGTTTCCTGCAGTGGCCCAAGAGCAGGTGCTTCTGGGAAACCCACAGGCAGGGCATGAGGAAAAACAGCCCCTGGCATTCAGAAATATGGTGTCCTACGTACACATCTTGCAGGGCAATCACAGTTTTGCATTTTGATGCTTAATGTTGAAAGCTTTGCATTAGGGGGAGCCTAGGCCAGTACAGAGAAATATGCAATACTCTTGGGGCTTTTTTTCTCAGCCAGAACTCAGTTCCGGCTCCTCTCAGGTGGGCACCATTGCCATTTTAAGAGAACAAGGAGGGTGTTCATGGTGAGTTCCGGCACCTGTTTTTCTAGAAAATAGCACTACGTACTCTAATACCTACGGGACCACCTCTCCCGGAATGCCCCACGGAGGAACTTAAGGTCCATAAATAGCAACATCCTAGAGGTCCCGGGCCCTAAGGAAGTTAGATTAGCCTCAACCAGAGCCAGGGCCTTTTCAACACTGGCTCCGGCCTGGTGGAACGCTCTGTCTCATGAGACCAGGGCCCTGTGGGATCTGATTTCTTTCCACAGGGCCTGTAAGACGGAGTTGTTCTGCCTGGCCTTTGGCTTGGAATCAATTTGATTCCCTCCCCCTTTCTTTTTTCCTCTCTCCTCCTGTGATGAGGCTGTATCTTAATGTTTTAATGTTGTATTTTAATCTTGTTTCTAAGTTGTATTTCAATCAACTTGTTTTTATTATTGGTTGTTAGCCGCTCTGAGCCCAGTCTTGGCTGGGGAGGGCGGGGTATATATAAAATTTATTATTATTATTATTATTATTATTATTATTAAGAAAGCAGGTCTGACTAAGGAGGTCTCCATCCAACTGTGGAGGTTACTATCCAAATCTGAGTATCATTTTTAATGATACTCGTGGTGAAGAGCTTAGCGGCATGATGGCACGGCTTGGTATGACAGACTAGAGCATTACGGAAGGCAGTAATGTTAGCAACTTGCCTGGCTGATGGGTATTAGGCAAGTTGTGAATGAAATTTCTTCCATCTGAAAGGAAGGAGTCATGCTGTGTGTGTGATCCATTGTGCAGTACCATCCTATATCTATCCATCTATCTATCTAGTAGTCAACTAAGTTTTACTCAGAGGAGACCCACTGAAAATAATGGGCCTAACTTGGTCACGCTAATTAAATTCAATGGGTCTAATCAGAGTGAATCTTCGTTGGATACCACTCATATATTCCCCAATGTAATGCCGATACTGCTAGCTTAAAAAGCAAACAACACAGCAGGGGTTGTTTTAAAAGGGGGTTAAAGCATAAGAGTTTTGCAAAGCACGCTTTATAGTTAGGGATACAGAAACTATGGCAGAACCAGCAACCGCTTGAAGAATTGGAATTCATCATTCCCATCAAAACCTCTCCTTTCCTCCGAGAAGGGCAGCTTTGAGGATGGGCTCCTTTGAATTAAGTGATCGTTAATGTCGCCTCCCATCTCACCCTGGCTAGTTCTATTCACAGGGAAGTCAGAGCTGACAGCCAATTCCCTTCAAGTCCTCCTCACACTTCTGGGAAGGGGAATAAAAACCCTTAAAGGTTACATACGAACAAGATTGAAAATGTGTTTTTGTAGCCGATACCACATACAATAAAATAAAGCTTTCCAGCTGACCAAGAAAATCTCAGAGAGATTCTTTCAACCATTTATTTGTTTAACAAAAAATATATACCACTTGATCGTGTGTGTGTGTGTGTGTGTGTGTGTGTGTGTGTGTTGTTGTTGTTTTTTAAATCCCCTCTATTGTTTACCACAATATAAAATATCAAAAACTGTTATTAAAAACAGGTGTAACAAATGTTCCAAAAATCTATGTGACTGGGTAGGCTTGCCTAAACAAAACTGTTTTAAGCAGGTTCTGAAAACAGTACAGGTAGCTCATATCTTGAGCAGGGGTTATGCTCTGTTGTTGTTGTTTAGTCGTGTCCGACTCTTCGTGACCCCATGGACCAGAGCACGCCAGGCACTCCTGTCTTCCACTGCTTCCCACAGTTTGGTCAAACTCATGTTGGTAGCTTCGAGAACACTGTCCAACCATCTCGTCCTCTGTCGTCCCCTTCTCCTTGTGCCCTCCATCTTTCCCAACATCAGGGTCTTTTCCAGGGAGTCTTCTCTTCTCATGAGGTGGCCAAAGTATTGGAGCCTCAGCTTCACAATCTGTCCTTCCAGGTTATGCTCTAGGGATGGTGAATATATGCTAAAATGCATATACCAGAACCATCCCCTTGCTGAGCGAGCAATCTCACTGCTGCTGAGCGAGCAATCTCACCTTCTGTGTTCTGAGAGGCTCTCACGAGATTTCTCAGGGATGTCTGAGATCTCGCAAGGGCCTCCCTGACCCCACTAAGCAAGGCAGAGAGCTCTTTTCGTGGCGTTATGTTATTTTTGCTGCTTCATATGCTCCTGGGCTCAACCACTGGGTTCCAAAACTAGGCACTGGTGAGCCCTTGATGGAGCCTACTTGATATTGTTGAGATACAGCACCAGAAGTAGATGGCCTCTTACAAACAAAAAACTTCTAAGTCTTCTCTCACCCCTGCAGAACAGGTTAAAAAAAGCAGGCAATAATCATACAAGTTCTAGAATAATACTGTGCCAGGTCACCTTTGAAAAAGAAGAAAACAGGTCAGGTTTCTTGAACACCTCAAGAACCAACCGATGAAGCCCACACAAAAGTTAATTGCTAGAAGCGGAAGTATATACCCTGAAAACCTATGAAACTGAATGAGAGCATTATTTCCTAAAGCAACACTAAACAAAGTGCCTGGGTATAATTTCTGGATCAACTCCATCCTGTGTTATCTGTTGCATTGTTCAGATGGGGGGGGGGGAATCGCTCCCTGTAATCATATAGCAATACATGGTGGGATGATTGCAGACACAGAGTGCATACGCTTCATTCTCTGACTGGATTGTTTACTAAGGCCTAACTAGAAACCTGTAAGTTTGAAGCAAGTTTTCAAAAAGAAGAAAGAAAGAAAGAAAGAAAGAAAGAAAGGAAGGAAGGAAGGAAGGAAGGAAGGAAGGAGAAAGCTTCCTTACTACAACATGAATTGAGGGTCTTGAAGATGAACATGAAAGATTTTACCAGCAAAACCACCAGCAATTTTCCTAACAACACTCTGATAACAGAAGTCCTTGTGCAGCATTTTCGTAAATGATCAAAGCGCCTCACAGACCTTATTTCAGTAAACCTGACATCTGCTCTGTAAGGTAGGAGGGGTAGATCAGCACGGTTACCCCTAGATTGTAGGTGGGTGACAGAGGGGAAGAAATGCCTGCTGAGTTGGTAGCTGACCTGAATCAGGGATGTCTTCATTCATACTCAGAGCCACTTGTCTTCATCAACTCTGAGCCTTTAGAGATTTCACATCTCCTCCTATTCCCCTCAGCATATCAAGACCTGTTCCCGATGATAAACAAGGTATTTATACTGAGCGCATGGAGGTGTCGGTGGAATCGTGGTTTTTGACAACCTTGAGTGGGACAGCAGCGGTGGCCACTCTTGGACATGGATAGTGTAGCCATGGTGACCAATATACCAATGCTAACCTGATGTCTTGACTACTGGAATGCACTCTAGGTAGAGCTGCCATTACGCTTTTTCTAGAAGCTTCAGCTAGTGCAAAAGGTGGAGGCTAAGTCTTGTCATGCAGATGTAGCTTTTTCTAAGTCATGGGGACATCCCCCTACCCCCAGAGATAATAATTATTAACAACAACAACAACAACAACAACAACAACAACAACAACCTGAGAAGGTGGTTCATCCTACTTCATCTAATGAATCTTGGAGGTGGGGCTATTAGGCTGTCTTGTTTTAATTTTTATTATGTAATTTGTGGTTTTATATTGTGGTTTTACGTTGTGAACTGCCCTGAGACTGGTGGGTATAGGGCAGTATACAAATTTAAATCATCATAATCAGCAACTCAATTAGGCATTCTGTCTCCCAGAGTCAAAGGTGCAGGAAATCCTGCACACTCAGTTCTTACGACATAGTCTTTAACTATCTGTCTATAGGCTGTGCTTCTTCCCAGCAATAAGCATTTCCAGCAAGGAATCCGTCCAGCTCAAAATATACCTCTCTGCAGAAATGCCCACGTTTCCACCAGTCCAGATGCAAATTAAAACAGTGGTTCAGAAATTCAAAGCATAGATTATTTCCCACATTCACTTAGAGCATTCTGTTAATTAGCCTGAATATTCATTTGCCCACCAGTTGGTCTAAACAGATATTAGATCTCTGGTGGAGACCTCACATCCTTGATGAAAATGCATTAACGGGGGAAGGGGGGAAATACGCTTCTTTGTTCAGAACTGCTTAAAGTGTGTTCTGTTCAAAAATAAAACACAGTGGATTTCACACACACAGATCATGGACTTGTAGGAAATCTTGGTGCCAGAAGAAAGTAAACTGCCCTGTTTCATTAGCAAATTCTGCAGACTTTGATTCCCTACCGGGACTTGAATGAGCTGTGCATTCAGACATGGAACAAACCTCGCCTCCTTTTTAGTGCTGTGGAAATACAGTGGTACCTCGGGTTACATATGCTTCAGGTTACAGACTCCACTAACCCTGAAATAGTGCTTCAGGTTAAGAACTTTGCTTCAGGATAAGAACAGAAATTGTGCTCCCGTGACACAGCGGCAGCAGGAGGCCCCATTAGCTAAAGTGGTGCTTCAGGTTTAGAACAGTTTCAGGTTAAGAACGGACCTCCGGAACGAATTAAGTACTTAACCTGAGGTACCACTGTACTTCCATGCTCACTCAGTCAACAGCTGCTTGGTTCACTTTGCATATGGAAGAAGCAGCTGATTCAGACCGGCTCACCAATTTGATAGATACCTGTTTGACAGCTTCACACACACAGGATCTGGACTGGTGAAGAGCACATGTATTCGCAGCTTGCTGGACAGGGCAACAGTTCTGTGCCAGCATTCCTAGAGAAGGCGCGGAACCAAATTCGCTTTGGATGCAACTGTTTGAAAGCCCCTTGGTCTTTATAAGCCAGCAGAAACCTGGCCCGAGAATTTGTGCTCCAATCTAAACTGAAGGGAGAGCCATTAGCCAGGCTGATGTCATTGGCATTTCTCTCTTGATGCTAGATATAGGAAGCTTGGCTGGGATTCAAGATGACTTCAGTTGGCAACGACAGAACTTGCCAGCTACCATTTAGGCCCTTGCTTAATCCACATCCATTTTGTCTGCAGCAGCAGACGGTCCTTGGGGATTTTGATCGGAATTTCTTATCATATTTTTTTTAAAAAAAAGATTTTAAAATGCTTGAGTTATCTCACCCGTATCTTGATAGAGAAGCTGAACTCAGTATATTCCCTTACCCCTGTACATGAGGGCCAAGCAAGATACGAGACAGCAGCGGCTGAAGGTTAAATCTTGCGCGCACGTTCTTTTAAAAACCAATCAACCCAAATTCTATTAATTGATCAATTACAACCGCCTGGTTCTTTACCTTTTCTAATTTTGCAGCTCTCATATGTCTGGGCATGCCAGCTGCTGCTCTGGAAATTAACACGATCATCTGTTCCAACCAAGAAGAAAGCAAGCACTGAGCTAGATTTAACAGAGATGAAAGGCTTAGATAAAAGTCACCGGCTCTTGGAGGCGAGATTTATGTGATGTCAATGATGAGGCTTCCTCAAATAAAGCCGGCTGTAAACATATTTGTTTCGAAACATGCTCAATGTTCTCGCGCTTTATCTAGGCTGCATAGACTGGCAGAGACGCAAAGCACTCTATTCTGGGCCATGGTAGCAGGCTGAGACAAGAGTTATATTCCCCAGCCAGTAGATTGGCAGCAGCTGAATATGTCACAGTCATACAGAAATAACAAATGTTGTTTATGAGAGCCGGCACAACAAATCTCACTTGCTGGCTAAAGCCAAGAAGCAGTCAAAAACCTATTCTTTAATAAACTCTCTATTAGAATGGATACTGTGTGAAAACCATAAACTTGTAGTGTATTAAAAGCTAACTGCTTTTCCAACACTGTACATTCCCCCTGAGTTTAAGAAGGTTCTTTGCAGGTGATATATTCACTTTGCTTCTCTTGCTATTTCGCTTGCCCCTTCTTGCATTTTTATTTCTCTTACATTTTAAAAGCATTCGCTTTTGCATCTCTGAGCTATTTCCACTCATCCCTGGAAGACTCTACTGTTGCTGCCTCCTGACATCTTCATCCTTCAGGTCCATTTCCTCCCCTCCCCCCCCCCCACCTCACTGTTTTACATTGTAAGAAGTCGGCGGCAGCTGTTCTATATAATAAAAAGAAGGTAGCATTTGGAAATCCTGAAACCGTTTTCATTCCCAAAATGCCAGTGTCTTTCCAACAGATGTTCATGGAATGTATCTCGACATAAAACAATTGGTCGGAATCATCTCATGCCCTTGGAGAGGGAGGAGGGGAGCTGAATACAGCAGAACCGATAAGCTCCTGTGAATCTGTTGCAACCAGTGCCAGATTTATGTATAAGCTGAACAAGCTATAGCTTAGGGCCCCACTCTCTTGGGGGCCCCCAAAAAAAATTAAAGGGGAAAAAAACTGGATGTACATTTCCAAAATATAAAATAAAAAAAGAAATAAAATTATACCTAAATGCAGCAACAGTGTTTAGTGTTGTGTAGGCTCCTATTTGTTATGTGCAAATGGCTTTAGATACCTGTTAGGTCCATAAATTACCATATAGCATATATTCAACACAAAAAAACAGTGACAATTTGCTGTTGACAAAGGACAGCTGGACATATAAAGGGCCCCATTACCTTCAGTAGCTTAGGGCCTCATCAAACCTAAACCCGGCCCTGGTTGCAATCTCAGCCCCAGTACTTTATAAGAAAAAATGGTGCTGCTACTCACCATGGAGTTGTTACAGTAAGTGCCACACTGTTAACATAGGGGGGGTTGCTGGTAGTGCGTACCCCTGGGTACCCTCAGAAAAAAAGCTCAGCTCCTACCTCCTCCTCAGCTGCCTGTCCTACGTTTGCAGTGCTTTCTGTCTCTTCTTCCTCTCTCTCACTTAAGCCTGTTGCTTGTTCAGCCTTCAACCATTCTGCCCCCCGCCCTTCATCCTCTGACCTATCTTCCGTCTCCCAGCACCACTCCCCTGGCTCTAAACCTTCCTCTTCTGAGGCTTCCCTAAAGGGTTCTCCAGCTGAAGCATCCCACCGCTCCTTATCTGCCAGCCAGTCCCTGACACGGGCCAATGGCCTGATCCAGCAGGATTCAACTTTCATTCTAATCAGGGCCAGATTTAGGTTTGATGAGGCCCTAAGGTACTGAAGGTAATGGGGCCCTTTGTATGTCCAGCTGTCCTTTGTCAACAACAAATTGTCGCTGTTTCTTGTGTTGAATATATGCTATATGGTAATTGATGGACCTACCGTAATAGGTATCTAAAGCCATTTGCCACTGTTGCTGTTATGTAGGTTTTATTTTATTTGTTTTTTATCTTATATTTTGGAAATGTACATCCAGGTTTGTTTTTTCTTTCTTTATTTTTGGGGGGGGGCCAAGAGAGGGGGGCCCTAAGTTATAGCTTGTTTAGCTTATACATAAATCCGTCACTGACTCTATTGAAGTCATGCAGGGAGGAGGGAGAGCAACTATAAGAAAAGGATTGTGAAGGGTCTCCCTCTTAGAATTTCTTTGACGTCTGCACCTTTCTTTCCAAAGCAGCCTCCCGCATAGCCAAGAACAGGAGTCCAGCCCTCTTTGCCCACGACAACCTAGAAATAATCCCTTGCCTTCAAAGGATCTGTAATGATTCATTACACTATTATGCAACGTGCACTATTAGCAACATCCCTAACAATACCTCTCTCTCTCCCCCATATTAAATATAAATTGCTTTTTTTCCCCATGCAGAGATCATGTAGGTTTTGTTTTCACCCCCTAAAGCAAATTCCAAAGGTCACTGTCAAGTTCTTGTTAAGTCAGTGAAAGCAGATGCTTCTCGTGACACTTGGGCAGGAAGGAGGCTACGATCGCTGAAGATATTGCTTCAAAAACAGACAGGGCTGGAGGGAGACATGCCTCCTGTCAGCCAGTCGATAATGTGCTAGGAGAGTATTTATTATGTTTAGTTAGGGAAGAATTATTACAGGAAAAATCCAGCTCGCCTTCACTGCTGCGGATGCTCAAATTAAATGGCAAGTGGCAGAAGTCTACTGCTCTGCCGAAGGCTCGGGGAGAGAGCAGGCTGGAAAATGCCCTCAGCTTTACAGACATATCACCCACCACTGTCAGTGGGATTCCCAAAACATGCCTCTAGAGCAGCAATATGCCCTCAAGCATCCTGACTAGAAGAGGAAATTAAAATGACTGGCAGAACCAAGAGAGCGAGCCTTGGCCCTTCAGAAGATGGTGAATAAAAACCACAGCTTGAGTGGGCCTTAACTCATTCTTTTTCCCTCCCTTCTGATTTCAGAGAGATCACGGATAATACAGTGGGCAAATGAGTGAAAAAAGGGGGGGACTCTTCAGGCTTTGTTGCAAGATCTTGCTCAGACGCCCATGTTAAACTTTGCTTATCTGTTTAAGATGAGTAAGTTGATTCACTGACAACACAGCAAATCCAGTCTACTCATCTGCTTCCAAATTAACAAGAATGAAATGTTGCTTTTCCTACCTCTGCTCCTCAAACTCAAAATTTCAGAATATTGCTTTTTTTAAAAAAACCAAACCTTTAATTTAGGACATGTTTCAACTTTGCTGATTTTGTGCCAATTTGTGCCACAAACCCTGATTTCTATGCTGCCCACAAAACTAAGTAAGATAGAACTTCATAGCATGGCTTACCTGAATTCAGGGTAGGTAACTTATACACAGTCTTTGGAGAGAGTTGAATACTATCAGCTGACAATGGCATCTGATTTTAATACTATGAGCAAAGCCTTGCAAAAAGGCCCAGCTACCCGTATACAGTGTTCAACCTCACAAAACAGCAGAATTATATGTTCAGCATCCAAATACTGCAACTTTGTCCCTTTCGCCTTTGAACTAAGCTTTATGTCTTAGCTTGTCCATATTAAGATCAAACCACATGAACTACATTGACATGAAGGAATCAAAGTTCTCTAGGCTCTTAAGAATGAATTTTGGATCACAAGAAAAAGTATCACCTGGAAGCGAGAAGGCAAAAAATGTCTGCCAATGTCTTGTCATTCCAAGACCATTTAAAAGAGAAAATAGTTCTTCCAGTAGTGCAGAGCAGCCTAATGAATCTGATCAATCCAGATAAGACTGAAACTCTGTTGGTGGGTGGTTCCTTAGACTGAAGGAATGGGTTTCCAAAACCCAAAACTGACTGTGCAGGCAGTTTTTAAACTGCACCAAAATCCCCATTTCTCCTTAGCTAAAATGCATAAACTTTAGCCGTTGAGCAAATGCAAAACAAGAACACAGCTCTCTCCCTTATCAGTTTGACGGCAAGACTGGCCTTGACTTTACCAGTAGAACAGACACAGACATATCTTATGTCCTGACCACAAATGAAGCAGAGACCCAAGTCTGGGACTAACACCAGAGCATGATCTCGGAAGTAGTGACCTCTTGCTCCAAGATAGGAGTAGGAACAGGAATATCCTTTTATGGTCCAGAGTACCAGAGCAGGAACATATGTGATGGCAACCTGTGTACGTACGCTGACGTGGTTAGGCTCCTAGGGGAGGAGTGAGAGGGTGCCTGGAGGATATATAGACTGCATGAAACCTGACATTTCTTTGGACTTGCTGTGGACTTGATCACGCAAGTGCCTTCTGCTATCCGGAGAGCAGAATAAACTCTTTCTTTGAATCAACCTCAGGTGTCATTTGACTTCCTTCCTCCTGTCCCGGAGCAACGCTGACCCAATCAGTGAATTCCAATAAGGCTACAAGACTATATGGAAAGGAAGTTGCCTGCTCTTGCCGAGGTATGTAGCTTGGGGGTACACCTGGATCCCTTGCTTTTGCTTAAGGCTCAGGTGGCCTCGGTGATGTGGAGAGCCTTCCACCAGTTTCTGCTACTGGCCCAGCTGCACCCCTATCTAGACAGGAACAGGGTAACTTCTGTTTATATGTGGGGCTGCCTCTGAAGACGGTTCAGAAACTTCAGCTGGTGCAGAATTTGGCAGTGAGGCTGCTCACTGGCGCGAGATGGTTTGGATTCGATATCCCGCTTTATCTCTACCCGAAAGATTCTCAAAGCGGCTAACATTCTCCTTTCCCTTCCTCCCCCACAACAAACACTCTGTGAGGTGAGTGGGGCTGAGAGACTTTAGAGAAGTGTGACTAGCCCAAGGTCACCCAGTAGCTGCATGTGGAGGAGCGGGGAAGCGAACCTGGTTCGCCAGATTACGAGTCTACCGCTCTTAACCACTATACCACACTGGCATATTATACCAATCCTGTGCCCTCTGCATGGCCTATCAATCAGTTTCCAGAGCTGGTTTTGACCTATAAAGCCTTAAAATGGCTCAGGGCCACAATACCTCAAGGACTGCCTCTCTCCATATGAACCTACCTGGACCTGCAATCATCATTTGAGGCCCTTCTTCATGTGCTCCCTCCATAGGAGGTCTGGAGAGTGTCAACACGAGAATGGACCTTTTCTATAGTGGCTCCCTATTTGTGCAATGCTCTCCCCAGGAAGGCTTACCTGTCATGTTCGGCCCAAAAGAAGATGGAGAATTCGCAAGGCATGATATGCTGGCAAGCGAAGCGAGAAACTAGTTTTATCAAAGAGGAATATATGACTGTGGTGTTGTTTTGGCTGTTGTTTACGGAAAGCAAAAAAAACCAAACAAAACCCCAGACAAAAACAGGGAGGAACTGGCAATGGGCCATGGACATGAGATAAAGGTCCGGAACATACTGTCTGTCTGCTCTGAGGTACAACTGAAAAGGGTTTTCTTGATGGTGGTCCAGGAGGAGAGCAGGAGAAGAGTGGTGGAGATTCAATCCTTCTGCAAGCCAGACCACAGATGGCAATGGGGAAAGAAGAATATAAAAAGGCCTCTCTGGCAAGAATACTTATTGCAAAGTATTGGAAGACACAAGATCTACCCACTTTGGAAGAATGGCAGATGAAGGTGATGGACTACATGGAATTGACGGAAATGACTGGCAGAATCCGAGACCAGGGAGAAGAGTCGGTGGAAGAAGACTGGAAAAAGTTTAAAGATTATTTACAGAAATATTGCAAAATTAATGTTAGAATGATGTCAGAATGAAGTTAAGTGGTTTAAGCAGCAATGTTATAAAGGTGTATGTAAAAATGGATTATTAACAGGTGAGAATCCAAAGTTATAATATATTAAGTTAAAGGATTAAGATAAAAACAAAGAGGGAAAGAAATTGCTGAATTAACTAACTGAACTGGAATACAAAAAAGGGAGGTGTGAGGAGGTCAGGGAAGCAAGGAAATGAATGTAAGGTGGAAAGATTTATGTATTTTTAAAGTGTTTTTTTATCTCTTTTTTGTATTTTGTATTTTTCTTTTATTCTTATTTCTGTCTTCTTTTTTCTTTTCTTTTTATCTATGTAATTTTTTTCTTTGAAACCTTAATAAATATCATTTTAAAAAACATATATAAAAAGGCCTCTCTGCCTCAGTGTGCCGGGACTAGCACTAATTCTCGACACCCACAGCTCTTGTGTGAGGCGTGATCAGCCCACATGAAGGCCCTTGTGAGTATGGATGAATGAATGAATGTGTGAGTGCTTGAACCTCTTGGTACCAATGTATTAATGTATACAGTGGTACCTCAGGTTACAGATGCTTCAGGTTACAGACTCCGCTAACCCAGATATAGTACCTCAGGTTAAGAACTTTGCTTCAGGATGAGAACAGAAATCGTGCACTGGCAGCGCGGCGGGGGCAGGAGGCCCCATTAGCTAAAGCGGTACCTCAGGTTAAGAACAGTTTTAGGTTAAGAACGGACCTCCAGAACAAATTAAGTTCTTAACCCGAGATACTTGGGTTAACTGTACTTGGCTATATGAAATAAATGTTATATGAAAGGTGTGTAAACCCAGATCTGATCTCCAACGTGTCTTGTTGAAAGTCCTATAGAACACGGAATATCACTTGTCTCTCTGGATTGTAAAAGAACAAAGTCACCACAATTTTGTGACACACCTAGCACCTTCATTACATGTAGAAGCAGGGGGGAAACACTTATCTATAAGCAGGCCGTTGGTTGATTAACATTTTATGGCCTTTTAAATGGGTTTGTAGGAGCAAGGCTAATGGTTTGTTCTTGTTCTTGTTTTATTATGTATTTTATGTTCTCATTTTGTATTCTTATGTTGTGAACTGCCCTGTGATCTTCAAATGAAGAGTGATATAATAATAATAATAATAATAATAATAATAATAATAATAATAATAGGTAAAGGTAAAGGGACCTCTGACCATTAGGTCCAGTCGTGGCCGACTCTGGGGTTGCGGTGCTCATCTCGCTTTATTGGCCGAGGGAGCCGGCGTACAGCTTCTGGGTCATGTGGCCAGCATGACTAAGCCGCTTCTGGCGAACAAGAGCAGCACACGGAAACGCCGTTTACCTTCTCGCTGGAGCGGTACCTATTTATCTACTTGCACTTTGCCGTGCCTTCGAACTGTTGGCAGGAGCAGGGACCGAGCAACGGGAGCTCACCCCATCACAGGGATTCGAACTGCCGACCTTCTGATCGGCAAGCCCTAGGCTCTGTGGTTTAACCCACAGCGCCACCAGCACCCCCAATAATAATAATAATAGCAGCTAAATTAAGGAATGTGAAGTCTTATTTCTCAGAAGAAAATTCATTCAAGACTTTAGCTTTAAAAATGCTAGAGAGCAAATTTGCTAGATCTATAGTCAGGGCTGGGACAAATGAAAAGATCCCAAAGGATTAGGGAGATGGGACTTCTTCAAACAGGGTACAAGTCTATACTTACTCCACCATTTCACACTGTTATAATTGATAATTTATACCTTTCAGTGCAGCTATACCTACTGTACACACTCGCAGAGCGCAGGCGGTGCTGGATTTCAGCATCTCAGCTAAGAGTGATAGAAGAAGAAGAAGAAGAAGAAGAAGAAGAAGAAGAAGAAGAAGAAGAAGAAGAAGAAGAAGAAGACCTACTGTAACTACCCTCCCATACACTAATGGAGATGGGAAATCAATCTGTTTTACTCCTGGCAAATGGTTCAGAGTGCACTTTGCAACAGTAATCATTCAAACCTGGAGGGAGGTGGGGGGTGGGGGGCAGTTTCCCATCATGCATAGAATGGGTATGTAAACTGGCTCCAAAGCCAGGATGTCAAGATCAATCCAACTGCACAAACAATAGAAAACTTTACAGCTGACATGAACCTAGTTAATTCAAGAATTTGTGATGATACTGCCTTCCAGTCAGACTCCATCCTGTATCTTCCCAAGGTAAATGAGTCAATGGGCATCCTTCCCTTGATGGCATGGGAAGGAAGTTAGCTCATGTGTTCAGAGTGTTTTAAGTAGAGCTACATAAATTTGAGACTGGTGTGGTGTAGAGCGGCTTGGTTTGCATGTAACACTAAGCCATAGTTTGTTTAACAAACCATGGGCTGTCCCACAGACAACTGAGCAAACTATGGCTTGTTCTTCCACAGTTTTACCCCTTGCAAATGGTTCAGAATGTAGTTTGTATGTGTTGTGGTATTTTATGCATTGTGATTTGCTGTTATTTTTTATTGCTTATAGATTAGTAATTCTTTATTGTAAATGATAAGTATAAACTGTTTAATTATTTTCTGATGTTTAATTTTACTGTTTACTATTAGATTCTAATAGGACGCGGGTGGCGCTGTGGGTAAAAGCCTCAGCGCCTAGGGCTTGCCGATCGAAAGGTTGGTGGTTTGAATCCCCGCGGCGGGGTGCGCTCCCGTTGCTCGGTCCCAGCGCCTGCCAACCTAGCAGTTCGAAAGCACTCCCGGGTGCAAGTAGATAAATAGGGACCGCTTACTAGCGGGAAGGTAAATGGTGTTTCCGTGTGCGGCTCTGGCTCGCCAGAGCAGCGATGTCACACTGGCCACGTGAACCGGAAGTGTCTCCGGACAGCGCTGGCCCCTGGCCTCTTGAGTGAGATGGGCGCACAACCCTAGAGTCTGTCAAGACTGGCCCGTACGGGCAGGGGTACCTTTACCTTACCTATTAGATTCTAATGGATTATTGGATGTTGCTTTATTTGATATAAATTGTTTATTTAAAAGTTATTGTGACTTTTTATATTGGATCAAATTATTGCTATTAATGTTTGATGTTTTATTATGTGCTGGAAGCCACCCAGAGTGGCTAGGGCAACCCAGCCAGATGGGCAGGGTATAAATAAAATTTTATTATTTATTATTAGTTCAGATTGATTTCCAGTTGCTCATAGTTTGGTGGGCATCTCAAGTGGGGTGTTCAGAGAAACCATTGTTAAGAAAGGATGTTGGGTTCATATGCAATGCCAAACCATATATTATTTTAAAAAACCAATGGTTGTAAGAAAACAACAGGCCATGGTTTCGGCTCATGGCTTGTTGGCAATAAACAAACCACAGTTAAGCCACTAATCTGGGTTCACACAAAATGCTACAGCATAGTTTAATGAACCATGGGTTTAGTGTCATGTGCAAACCAGGGCAGTTATAGAAGACCAGTGCATCATTTTAAACCTAATTTCACCTCTCATCTGACTTTATAAATGGCCCATGTTGCCAAATATGAAAAGCAACTCTGGGTCACTCCCTTCCCCGCTCATCAAAATTGAAAGTTACAGTAACACAAAAGAATGCTCAATAAAATTTTGCTTTTAAAAGAAGGAAAGACTTCGTCGCCTATACAGAATAATTCTGTACCAAGACTAATAACACCACCAAGACTAATAACACTTCGACCTTCCAGCAAGGAGTATTCCCTTAGCAACATGGCGTCCACACTTTGAACTCACAGATTAATTGCTGGTCTTTCACATGGGCATTTGAAGGGGAATACAAATCAATATTTCATATCTGGGTTATGATGTAACAGGGAGCAAAGTGGAAAGTGCCATTAATCATACATTAAGTACGGAACATTCCTAGATAATATGCAGTAAATAAACAGCAGTAGAGTGCCTTCGTTTGCACTTGCCCTAATGGATATTTTTATTAAAAAGAAGCCAAGTCATTGCTTAAAATGGGGGAGGAGGAGAATCACACTTTCCACAGCTTAATATTGCACGCTTACGCTCATTTTCCAGTATGGTAGCAGCTTTCTACAGTGCCTTGTAAGTTTGTAGATTTAACTGCGTGGTAACAAAGTTAGGCTGCAGCCTGGACCACTTACCTATGAGTAAGAGCCATTGAATTCAGTAGGACTTACTTCTGAGCAGACATGACTGCTTCTAACGGATGTTGCCATCCTAAAATTGACTGCCTTTCTGTCAAATGAGTTCATGTTCCCATCGCCCCTGGTAAACTGAGGATTATTTATTTAACTAGTGTTAGTTTACCCCATGTGAAGACCTTTGCTGCCTCTGAAACTGGAAGGACAGACAACGTCGAGTTGAGTTCCTTCTATACTGCACCAGTATCATGCGTGGAACTCACTGCGGTGATGGTCACCTTCACAAAAGACCCCAATGGATATTAAACTGGATCAAATCAGACCTAAAGAGGGATTGAGGTAATGGTTTGTACCAGCAGAAGTACAATATCCACATTGGAAATCTAAGCCGACAGTTTACCACGGCATCCCTAATGGAAACTAGAAACCTTATATATTAAGGGAGACATTGTAGTGCCATCTGTCTTGAACTTCTATAACCTTGAATGTTTTGGCCACTTGTCCAGTGATTCGACCTGGCTGTGTGTGTGTTTGTTTGTTGGTTCTGCAATGGGCTTGAATCGCTTGTTTGTGCAGGCTCCCTCCGAACGCAAGATTGCTTGTTAAATTGAATTTATTAACTTTCTGTTTTGCCACAAAATACAAAATGGAAAACATAAGACCAGGGATGTGGTTTGCAAATTATTATCTTGGAAGTAGGGGACTGTATTCATGCGGTGGTACATTGTGTTTACAAAAGGAGGCTCTTTCAGAGTCCTGATCATGTCTGGAATTACAATTGCTAATAAAGCTTTTCAAAGCAAGCAAAGGACAGGGGGTGGAATATCCCAATACTTTTGAAGCTAAAAACACCTCTCGTATTCCAAGTACATCTGTGCCAATTCCAAAATCAACAAAACACAAACAAGCAGGACGGAGCCACAAGTGACCTATCAAGCTCACCTATGAGAGAAAAGTTAATTACCCCTTGACACAATTATCATTTTAACACACAGCACATGGTTCATAATGAGGTCTTTAATATGCAGGCACGTTTCAAATAACTGTCATACTAAGTAAGCACATTTTAATTAGGGCAACTTTCCCCCATTATGTATCCTCAAGCCCACAATACCTGTCAGAGGACAACGTCTCAAGCTCAGCAGACTGTCAGTTCCCACCATTTCCCCTGACACCCTAACAAGCAGCCATGAAGAATGATCCAGAGAGTTCAGAGTTTAACAGAAGGTCGAGAACCAATGTGGTACAGTGGTCAGAGTGTCGGTTTTAGATTGGGAAGACCTCAGATCAAAATTCCTACTCAGGCACCAAGCTTACTAGACAACCTGAACAAAACAGGTTTAAAGACTCTCTCAAGGCAAATCTTTAAAAATGTAGTATAAACACTGGCAACTGGGAAACACTGGCCTGCGAGCGCTCCAATTGGAGAACAGCCTTTACCAAAGGTGTCATGGGCTTTGAAGACGCTCGAACTCAGGACACAAGGGAGAAACGTGCTAAGAGGAAGGCACGCTTGGCAAACCCTCGCCGTGATCAACTCCTGCCTGGAAACAAATGTCCCCACTGTGGAAGGATGTGTGGATCCAGAACTGGCCTCTGCAGTCACTTACGGACTCACTGTTAAGACCATGTTCATGGAAGACAATCTTACTCAGCTACGAGTGATTGCTAAAGAAGAAGACTAGACGACATTTTTCCTGTCACTGTATCTAAACCTAAGTTGTGGTGAAGATAAAAAGCACCCAAACCAAAAGCATTCAATCATTCATTCATTCATTTATTGTGTTTGACTAAAAGCCATCACAAATTCAACCGAAAGCATCCTATCCCCACAGTGGCCAAGCAGATGTTGTAGAAAATGCTCCTGAAATTCATTTTCTGCATTCCTTATTGTCTGCTTGCACTACTTTTGCGAAACTTTTGAGTTTCTTTTTTCCCCCAATTAGAAACCATGGCTCATGAAACCCACCCTGAACTTGGGATACCCATCCTGAAAGTTGGGATAGAAAAATGATGATGAAAAATGTAATAAATGTTTTGCACCCACTCCTTATTTGCAGTTTTCGCAGAGTGATACGGGTTGTAAAGAACCCTGTCCTATCCCATCAGACCTCTGGAGCTATTATAAGAGCGGCAATGAAGCTGTCCACCCAAACAGATTTGTGACATTTTTAATCTCCTCTGCCAAGAGAACTTTCACATAGTATTAAAGCTGTTTAGCTGCCGCCTGCAATTAGGGCACTGGTGAGATGAGCTGTTGATAAAGTGACATCCACTACAAGCTCTGTCATACTGAAGAATATCCAAGGAGCAAAATGGAAATCAATGTAATTGCAAGTTATCAGCCTTAAATTTTTGTTCAATTACATGATACAGAAGAGCAAATTGAGAATAATTTCAGTTTACCTAGCACGGTGAGTAATAAATGTGCATTCTAATTAAAGCACAGCCCTCTCTAATTTCAGATGCACTTCCATAACAACCTGAAGACATGGGAAGAAGTACTTTGCATTATGTTTTATTTATATTTCTGAAGCACATTCCAGACGTCTCTGTGAAACTTTGACATACGGAGATGCAATATATTATAAACCGTCGGCCCAGTATCAAAATAGCTTGATGTGATGCCGCTTGGCAAATAAATGTAGGCATATATTTAAAAAGTACCTCCTTTCTTCACGTTCATATGTTAAAACACTGAGGTGCATCGTTTTTAAACTAAAGTGGCTGTTTCTATATTCTGTACCCCCTCTTTCGCTTGTAAAAATGCATCCAGGAGAACTCTCTGTTCTGAGAATCTGAATCCTACTGGCACTTTCCCACATACAGTGGTGCCTCGCAAGACGAAATTAATTCGTTCCGCGAGTTTTTTCGTCTAGCGAATTTTTCGTCTTGCGAAGCACGGTGTCAGAAAAGTTTTGGGAAAGCTTCAAAAATCACCAAAAACCTCAAAAAAGGCTACCACACCGCGTTCTATGAGTTGCTCCTCGAAGTCAAGTCGCAACTGTATTAACGGTGTTAAGAAAAAGGAAACAAACTTGCAAGACGTTTCCGTCTTGCGAAGCAAGCCCATAGGGAAATTCGTCTTGCGAAGCAGCTCAAAAACCGCAAAACCCTTTCGTCTAGCGAGTTTTTCGTCTTGCGAGGCATTCGTCTTGTGGGGCACCACTGTAATCCATAACAGCTGAGCTCTACTAAAATGAAGGTTTTTAATCCAAAACCTTAAATTGCATTCAGCAGAGCCAGCCGTAACAGTAGGCAGACTGAGGTGGCTGTATCAGGCAGCAGGTTCTGGGAGGCAGGGAGTGGTGGTGACACGCTGTAGGACACCCTACATGGGGCTGCCCTAAACTAGCCTGCCACCTTCAGTTGTGGTGTGGAAAGTACCATCAATGTTCAAGTAATATTCAGCTGCCAGTCTGTTCAGCTTCTGCACATGGAACTGGAAGGGTGTGTGTGTGTGTGTGTGTGTGCGCGCGCGCGCGCTATCTTGTTCTTTGCCTCAGGCAGCAAAGTGTATTGGGCCAGCCCTGAGGATTAGAAATTCAAAACCGTAGATACTCCAGCTGTGAAAGTGAGTCACGGAACAGGAAGTGCAACTAAATCCAACAAAGGCAACTTTAGCACACACACACACACACACCAAGTAGAGCTATACAAACACTCCCTGCACCACCAACTTTGACATCTTTCTAAGGTTGGGCAGAGATGCCAAACATCCCCTCTAAGAGCGAAGGAGAAGTGCAGAGAAAAGGAGCGCGAGTCCATTACGCTTCCCTTTCCAAGCGCTGATCATCACATCAAACAGATGCCAGACACATCAAGGCAATGAGACTTGGGTATATTACTCAGTGCAAACAACACGTTTGCCTGTAGAGAATAAAGTTCGGTTGGACTTTTGAAAGTTGACAAATAAGACACCTAAGGAAAACTATGGGCTTGGGGTATTGTTTCCTTTCGCGATGTCTCTGGATGCCCATTTTTTCATCTTCTCGATATCAAGAAGCTCTGGCTGGGAATGCATAGTTAGAGGGCTCTCAGCTTTCCTCCTGAGCTTTTCCATCTTTTAATCATTTCTCCTCGAGCAATTTTCTTTACCTTGTACTTTTTGGGAGGGCGGTTGTTTGTCATGTGCTCTCTTGAATGCCTTGATCATTGCACTGACAGGACACCCCCTTCGTGGGTAATCAGGATTCTGTGTATGACAGTCAAAAAACAAACCCTGCCTGGTTCGCACAGGGAAAAAGTGTGTTACAGCCTTCTACTTCGGGAAAGAACTCCTTGCTAACAAAAAGCTCTACTGTTTTGTTGCTGTTTTTCAAAGGTTGCAACCACGCCTTCTTATGCGGGTTCATATGCCTTTCATGGGTTCATATTTGGTTTACAGCAGAGAAGAGAACCAACAACAACAACCTATTGTTATTTATACCTTGCCCATCTGGCTGGGTTTCCCCAGCCACTCTGGGCGGCTTCCCAAAAAATATTAAAATACAATAGTCTGTCAAACATTAAAAGCTTCCCTAAACAGGGCTGCCTTCAGCTGTCTTCTAGAAGTTTGGTAGTTTTTCTCTTTGACATCTGGGGGGAGGGTGTTCCACAGGGTGGGTGCCACTACTGAGAAGGCCCTCTGCCTGCTTCCCTGTAACTTGGCCTCTCGCAGTGAGGGAACCACCAGAAGGCCCTCGGCGCTGGACCTCAGCGTCCGGGCAGAACGATGGGGGTGGAGACGCTCCTTCAGGTATACTGGACTGAGGCCGTTTAGAGCTTTAAAGGTCAGCACCAACACTTTGAATTGTGCTCAGAAACGTACTTGGAAACAAGTTGTCAAGGGCTAAAAACATCAGCATTTTCATACACAGCTCCCTGCAACACTATTGAAACATGTAGAAAGGCCTGCCTCTCCCCCATATGAACCTACCTGGACCCATCAGATCATCATCTGAGGTCTTTCTTCATGTACTGCCTCCACGAGGGTAACAACACGAGAATGGGCCTTTTCTGAAATGGCTCCCCGTTTGTGGAATGCTCTGCCCAGGAATGTTCAGCTGGCACCTTCATTATATATATTTTAGGTACTAGGTATTTTAGGTACTATTTCTCTTCAACCAGACCTGTGGCTGGTTGATATCCTGTATCTTTTTAATGTGTTTGTGGGAGAGGGCAGAAAAACCACCCAGAGATCTACGCATGAAGGGCAGTACAGCCGTACCTTGGTTTTCGAACAGCTTAGTTCATGAACAACTCAGAACTCGAACGTCGCAAACCCGGAAGTAGGTATTCCGGTTTGCGAACTTTGCCTTGAAAGCCAAAAGTCTACTGCGGCTTCTGATTGGCTGCAGGACGCTCCTGCAACCAATTAGAAGCCATGCCTTGGTTTCTGAACATTTCGGAAGTTGAACGGACTTCTGGAATGCATTCTGTTCAAAAACCAAGGTACGACTCTATATAAATTTAGTAAGTAAGTAAATATTTTATGCCCCCTTTCCTAAACAGATTCAGTTGAGAACAAAGAGAAATTTGCAAGGCCCTTTTGGGTATGCTGAGGCGAGAATTAACCATCATATGTATTTATGTTACATATTTTCATGTTTTTATATTGTAAACCGCACTGTGATCCTTGGATGAAGGGTAGTATCGAAACAACAACAACAACAACAACAACAACAACAACAACAACAACAACATTGCTATTCAGCTCATGGCGGAGCAGTTCACTGACTACATAAGAAAAGGAAAAACACGGGAAACTCTCCTTGCTCCATCTAGCTCAGTTTGCTACACTGAGGGCTCATCCACACTTGTCTTTCACCCAATGCATTCTAGGCACAGGTCCATGCTTTAAAGCACTTTTGACTGCATGAAAACCTGAAAAAAGTCTTTACCACTGATTCAGAACAAACAATACTCTATTTATTCAATAGAGTAAATCACACAACCATATAGAAATAAGATATCTATCCAGTAATAGAACACACTTCTAAAATTATGGAAAAATAGCATGACTATATATATGTTCAAAACAAGGCTAATTACACAGCCATATACCTAGCTCATTAAAAAAACACCAAAAAACTGGTTTCAAGAAATGCACCTTACTCAGTAAATGGTATTTAGCAGAAAGTAGCACTTTATTGTGTGTTTAAATAACATAAAAACCATTTCATATGCACTCTATGTTCAGGTACCTGGCGAAACAGCTAAAGAGGAACTGAGTATCTCTAAGCTGGGAAGCTAAAAAGCATTGCAATACGTTTAGCCAAATTACCTGAATAATATTTCTGAAAAGGAGTGACCATATGCTGAGATAACTTCTAAAACAGCTAAAGGAGAAGCAACCACCACTTGGGCTGAAATGAATTTTGGCCACGGGTTCCACTTGGAAAGAGACAAAGAGGACTTTAAAGAAATGGGGAACTGACCTCATTGTGTCTGCAGTTATAGGCTGCACAGTTTAAAGGCACTCTATCCTAAATTATCAGAACACAAAGATGTAAGCGATGCTCTAAAAGAAAGGAAGAAAAAACATGAAATGATTAGGGGACTTGATTCCCAGACTCTATAGTCTGGGAAACTGTCTTATTGTAATGCAGATTTTATGTATGTGTTTGTTAAGTTGCTTTGAGTTACCTTGGCAAAAAAGCAAGCAATAAATTTAATAGCTAATAACAGCAGCAATACTTTTATGCACAATAGAAAACACACACACACATAAACATCTATGGTTTAAAGCATTAGCTCTTACTGAGCAACGCTTACTTACTAAGGTGGGGGAGGGAGACAGTGCTCCTGAAGGTAGGAGTCTATCAATTGATGAAGATGATCATCCAAATGTCATAGACCAAATGGAGCAAACAGCACGCAGACCTAGTGGTGGGAGGAAAAAATCCTTAAATAAGAGACACGGGGGAATGATTAATGGACTTCAATGTCTGTACACTAATGCGCAAAGCATGGGAAATAAACAAGATGAGCTTGAGCTCTTGGTACAGCAAACTAAATATGACATAATAGGCATCACTGAAACCTGGTGGGATAAGTCCCACGATTGGAATGTAATAATGGGGGGATACAATCTATTTCAGAGAAACAGACCAGACAAGAAAGGAGGAGGAGTGGCGTTATATGTCAGGGATGTGTATACCTGTGAAGAGATCCAAGATTTAGAACCTCAAAGCCAAAGTGAGAGCATTTGGGTCAAAATTAAGGGAGAGAAGAATAACAGAGATCTCATTGTGGGAGTTTACTATAGATCCCCAAGCCAAACGGAGGACATAGATGATGCCTTCCTGGAACAGATGGCCAAGCATGCAAAAGGAAGGGAGATAGTAGTAATGGGGGACTTCAATTACCCGGATATTTGTTGGATGTCAAACTCAGCCAAGAGCATAAGGTCAAACAGATTCCTCACTGGCCTTGCAGACAACTTCATTGTCCAGAAAGTGGGAGAAGCAACAAGAGGAACAGCCATTTTAGATCTGGTCCTAACCAATGTTGATGACCTGGTTAGTGGGGTAGAAGTGGAAGGATCATTAGGCGCGAGTGATCATGCTCTTCTGAAGTTTACTATACAGCGGAAAGGAGCAGCCAAGCATACTAGGACTCAATTTCTTGACTTTAAGAAAGCCGACTTCATAAAACTTAGGGAAGTGCTGGGTGAGATCCCATGGACAGTAATACTAAAAGGAAAGGGAGTTCATGATGGCTGGGAGTTTGTTAAGAGGGAGATAGTAAAAGCACAACATCAGGCAATACCAATGAGACAGAAACATGGAAGGTGCTTAAAGAAGCCAGGGTGGCTATCTAAAGAACTTTTAACTGAGTTAAGATTAAAAAAGGATGTGTACAAAAAATGGAAAAGGGGGCAAACCACCAAAGAGGAATTCAAACAAATAGCCAGCACGTGTAGACACAAAGTCAGAAAAGCTAAAGCACAGAATGAACTCAGGCTTGCTAGAGAGGTTAAAAGCAACAAAAAAGGCTTTTATGGGTATGTTCGTAGCAAAAGGAAGAACAAAGAAACAGTGGGGTCACTCAGAGGAGAAGAGGGTGAAATGCAAACAGGGGACACAGAAAGGGCTGAACTCCTCAATGCCTTCTTTGCCTCAGTCTTCTCCGATAAAGAAAACAATGCCCGACCTGAAGAATTTGGAGCAAATGATTCAGCAGAGGAAACGCAGCCCAGAATAACTAAGGAGATAGTACAAGAATACTTGGCTAGTTTAGATGTATTCAAGTCTCCAGGGCCAGATGAACTGCATCCAAGAGTATTAAAAGAACTGGCAGATGTGATCTCAGAACCACTGGCAGTCATCTTTGAGAATTCCTGGAGAACAGGCGAAGTCCCGGCAGACTGGAGGAGGGCAAATGTTGTCCCTATTTTCAAAAAGGGGGAAAGAGAGGACCCAAATAATTACCGCCCAGTCAGTCTGACATCAATACCAGGGAAGATTCTGGAGCAGATCATTAAGCAAACAGTCTGTGAGCACCTAGAAAGGAATGCTTTGATCACCAATAGTCAGCATGGATTTCTGAAAAATAAGTCATGTCAGACTAACCTGATCTCGTTTTTTGACAGAATTACAAGCCTGGTAGATGAAGGGAACGCAGTGGATGTAGCCTACCTTGATTTCAGCAAGGCATTTGACAAGGTGCCCCATGATATTCTTGTAAAGAAGCTGGTAAAATGCGGTCTTGACTATGCTACCACTCAGTGGATTTGTAACTGGCTGACTGACCGAACCCAAAGGGTTCTCATCAATGGTTCCTCTTCATCCTGGAGAAGAGTGACTAGTGGGGTGCCACAGGGTTCTGTCTTGGGCCCGGTCTTATTCAACATCTTTATCAACGACTTGGATGATGGACTCAAGGGCATCCTGATCAAATTTGCAGATGACACCAAACTGGGAGGGGTGGCTAACACCCCAGAGGACAGGATCACACTTCAAAACGACCTTGACAGATTAGAGAACTGGGCCAAAACAAACAAGATGAATTTTAACAGGGAGAAATGTAAAGTATTGCACTTGGACAAAAAAAAATGAGAGGCACAAATACAAGATGGGTGACACCTGGCTTGAGAGCAGTACATGTGAAAAGGATCTAGGAGTCTTGGTTGACCACAAACTTGACATGAGCCAACAGTGTGACGCGGCAGCTAAAAAAGCCAATGCAATTCTGGGCTGCATCAATAGGAGTATAGCATCTAGATCAAGGGAAGTAATAGTGCCACTGTATTCTGCTCTGGTCAGACCTCACCTGGAGTACTGTGTCCAGTTCTGGGCACCACAATTCAAGAAGGACACTGACAAACTGGAACGTGTCCAGAGGAGGGCAACCAAAATGGTCAAAGGCCTGGAAACGATGCCTTATGAGGAACGGCTAAGGGAGCTGGGCATGTTTAGCCTGGAGAAGAGGAGGTTAAGGGGTGATATGATAGCCATGTTCAAATATATAAAAGGATGTCACATAGAGGAGGGAGAAAGGTTGTTTTCTGCTGCTCCAGAGAAGCGGACACAGAGCAATGGATCCAAACTACAAGAAAGAAGATTCCACCTAAACATTAGAAAGAACTTCCTGACAGTAAGAGCTGTTTGACAGTGGAATTTGCTGCCCAGGAGTGTGGTGGAGTCTCCTACTTTGGAGGTCTTTAAGCAGAGGCTTGACAACCACATGTCAGGAGTGCTCTGATGGTGTTTCCTGCTTGGCAGGGGGTTGGACTCGATGGCCCTTGTGGTCTCTTCCAACTCTATGATTCTATGATTCTATGATTTAGAAGCTGTTATAACATACAGGGTATGGTTGCTTTATATAGCTTCTTCTAAGAAATATATTCAGGTAAGGCCAACATCATATAAGCATTTCTCACACTGAACTCTGCCTCATTTGTGATCTGATAAATGTGTGCTGGAGAGTTTCTGACTTTCCACTCCAAGGTACAGAGCTTCTCTTTGCCTTTTCACCAGTTACTTGAACACAGAGAGTGTATAAAATGGGGCCTCTAGCAGTATGAGTTTTTTATGTTATTGAAGCACGGAATAAAGTGCTACTTTCTGCTAAATATCAGTTATGGAATGAGATGCATTTCTTGAACCCAGTTTTTATTAGCCAAATAAATGGCAGTATTGCTCTTGCTCTGAATGTAGACATATTGATATTTTGTATAATGTGCTTTCAGAAGGATGTTCTGTGTTGTACAGCTGTCTCATTTCTATATGGTTGGAAGATTTACTCCACTGAATGATTTATGTGTAAGTTGTGTGGGGGGAGGGGGTTGTTCATCATGTTGGGACGTGGGTGGCGCTGTGGTCTAAACCACTAAGCCTCTTGGGCTTGTCAATCAAAGGGTCGGCGGTTCGAATCCCCACGACGGGGTGAGTTCCTGTTGCTCTGTCCCAGCTCCTGCCAACCTAGCAGTTTGAAAGCATACCAGTGCAAGTAGATAAATAAGTACCATTGTGGCAGAAAGGTAAACAGTGTTTCCGTGCGCTCTGGCTTCCGTCATGGTGTTCCGTTCTGCCAGAAGCGGTTTAGTCCTGCTGGCCACATGACCTGGAAAGCTGTCTGTGGCCAAATGCCGGCTCCCTTGGCCTGAAAGCGAGATGAGCGCCACAACCCCATAGTCACCTTTGACTGGACTTAACCATTCAGGGGTCCTTTACCTTTTTTTCCTTTACCTTTTCATCATGTAACATATCCAATAATTTTTGTATTATTGTTGTTGTTGTCACAGTGACAGAGGAAAATATTTTTGAGAGTTGGAACATACTGAAGAGCAGTGGGGATTGTGCTTTTCTGAGCTTATTCTCTCTCTGGTTTCCCCACCTTTTCGTTTCATCTTGTTTTGTTTTGGATTAAACAGCTCAAGAGAAGCTATTTATTTTGTATGGAAAATTTCACTGCCATCTCCCAATACATATGGCATGTGAGAATAAGACAAAGAGCAACACACCCTAACTGAGCGGTCAGCTCCAGTTTTTGTTGACCTTGATGTAATAGATCCACACCTCAGTTGGGAAGGAATTCCACGAGAAAGGACCCAAAACTTACACCCACACACATTTCTACCACAGCTCAGTTTTATTCCAGGTGCTGCTTGCATCTGCAAAAGAACCTCACTACTGGATCTCAACTCAGGGGGGCTATGCATGAATGATGAAGATGTACTCTCAAGCACAGGATACCTCCAATATGTGCTGGTTGTGATGCTGTGTTATAAGACAATCATACTGGAATACTATAGCTAATGTCTGAAGGATATCCGGGAACATGCCTCGCTCGATAGACTCATCCTATTTAACAGTTGTTTTATTGATACTTAGCCAACTCATTCGGAATTAGTAATGAGTTTTATCACTCACAGAAGGGGAAAGTTGCTGCTACTGGGGACTAGGTGTCTATGATCAGCACCTTGTGTACTGTAGATGTTGGAACTGGAGTGAGGGACGTAGGTGGAGCTGGGGGGATAAATGAACTCTGATGGAATATATTAGCCCAGCAAAGGTCAAGAGGCACCTGAGGGATTTATATAATCATTGCCTCTCCCTGGGCTTTTGCTGTGTCATTGACCAAGAAGGCTTACAGGTGGATCTTCTCCTCATGAGTAAGATTGTCTTCCATAAACACGGTTTTAACAATGAGTCCGTAAGTGACTGTGGAGGCCAATCAGAGACACCGTTGATGGAATCCAGGAGCTGGAGATAGCGTTTGTGAGTGGTCCATGTTTCACAAGCATATAGTAAGGCTGGTAGTACAATAGCTTTGTAAACTTTGTAAACAAGCATTTTGGTTTCTCTGCGATTGTCCGGGTCCTCAAACTTCAATCGGGAGAAAGCCGCACTCGCAGACCCTTCCCCTCATAAAGAACCCTACTGATACAGCTGCCTGGAAGCCAAACAAGTGCTACTGTGACTTTGGCCTTCTTGCTTGGTCTACCATTAACTTTGCCCAGGCAGTGATGGGCCAGGATCAAGACAGAGCTCAGGATGAGGTCACTGGAGATCCAAGACAAAGCATCTCTGAGACTACTGTCGGCTACTGTGAGTTCCTCTACGTCCCCCTTGCATTTGAATGGGGTTCTCCATGGGTTCTCCAGAGTCTGTGTCAGTCAGGATTCAGACACCGGGTTTATTATTATTATTATTATTATTATTATTATTATTATTATTATTTAAATGGAGATGAGCAAGACTAGAAAAAATAGGCTCCTCTCAATTCAATTCAAGTACAATTTCTGGATATATAGAACCCCAATATACCTTATTGTAATAACACACATTTATGGACCATACAGGAATGCTCTGGAGCACCTTATCCTGGAGGACCCTGAATACCGTTTGCACTGCCTGGGAAGGAGGAGAGAGAGGTGACAAGGGCTGGCAAATCCTCTTGCATGACCCTTGCTAGCAGCTTTATCAACCTTGTAGCCTGTAAGTTTCCCCAGGACAGGAAAGGGGAGAGAAACACCTAGATGTGGCTTTTTCCTGTATGTATGTGTTTTGCTTTCTTACTTCTATGGAGTAGGGCAGGAGGATGATTGTGGATGATTGCTGTGGATGATTGTGGGCAGCAATTCATACCATTCAGGCTGAGAGCCTGGATTAGGCTAGCGATTGGGGGGTTGAAAGGTGTTAAATTGCTTGAAAGTCAGAGAGTGACAGTCTGTTGGCACAGAGTGGGGACCTCTCTCATTGCAAGAGACACAAGGGTTGTGAATGGGAAATAGAGTGGGAACTGCAGCTGATACCACTAGTTTAATTGGTCTGAACATCGTGTGTGTGTGTGTGTGTGTGTGTGTGTGTGTGTCCCACTGCATTTGGTTAAATTTGAAATTTTAATTGTTGTCATTGTAGCTTAGGACATTACTGAGAATTGATGACCGAAAAGGCAGCACATCTTAGGCAAGTCAATTGAAAAAAGCTCAATAACTTTTGGGGTGTCCTGGTTTTTACTTTTTGAAACATGGCAACCCTATATGTAGTTTTGCTTGTTTACCTTATGGCAGAATTGCTAATCTGTTGTTTATTGGACCTGTTTATTTTTATTACTTTGTTCCCCGCTTTGGGGTTGAAAATATTCAGTGAAGAGATGAAGTATAAATACTGTAAATTAATAAATAATACTAAATTAATAAAAGACAAAGAGTAGTGGTGTTGAAACTTTTTAATCTACTGCTGCAAATATTTAGTGGGGATGTTAAAATACAAATTAAGGAGACTACAATACCTAGCACTGGACTATTAAACCCTGCAGGTAATGTTGGGCCTAGCACCCACTAGTGATTAAACTATTAACTACAGATACACCTAGAAAAATTAAAGTGAAGGATTAAGTTAAACACTGTAATCATGCTATTTAAAAACCTGTTGGTTTTTTTTCTTGTGGCACTCTTCTTTTCCAATATGCTGCCACCTTAACATAAATGCCTCTTTGAAAGCCAGGCTTTTAAATTAGCAAGTACCTATTTTCTATTTTTTTGTCAATCAAGTATAATCAGATCAAGCTCAGGCTGTAAAGAAAACTTTTTACTGCTTCCCTGACAGACACCTGGAGCCAAGGCTGTCACGGATCCTTTTCTGTAAGCAAGAAGGGAGTGGACAAGACAGTGTGTGTCTCGGATGACCATTTAATCGAAGGAATAACCCATTTCACAAGGGCATTTCCTCCTGTATATGCTGTTCCTCCAACCTGGTTTGTTTTGGTTTTATTTTCAAAACTCTCTGGAACCATCACGTTTAGCTTTAGAGATCATTATAGAGGTGCCTTCAGGTAATGTTGCAAACATGCATCCAGCAACTGAGGACTGCATCATCTGCTGGCTTGCTGCATGCATGCATGAACTGGATATTACAGATCACACGCACTGAGGACCGAGGACAAATGGCTCAGCTTGCTGCTCTGTTCAACAGCCTCGCAGTCATATTTTGCACCAGCTGTGGTTTTGTTTACAGGCATCTGTGGTATCGCAGGAAGCTGCCTTTGAATTCACAGAACCGTAGAGCTGGAGGGACCCCAAGGGTCATCTAGCCCAAGTCCCTGCCATGCAGGAATCTCAGCTAAAGCATCCAAGACAGATGGCCAGCCAACCTCTGCTTAAAATCCGCCAAGGAAGGAGAGTCCGCCACCTTTCGAGGGAGTCCATTCCACTGCAGAACAGCTCTCACTGTCAGAAACTTCTTCCTGATCTTTGGTCGGCATCTCCTTTCTACCTGAAGGCTGAAGCCATTGGTTTGGGTCCTACCCCGTGGATCAGGAGAAAACAAGATTGCTTCATCTTCCATGTGAAAACCCTTCAGATATTTGAAGATGGCTATCAGCCCTGAATAGGGCAGATCCTGAAGCTGAGGATCCAATACTTTGGCCACCTCATGAGAAGAGAAGACTCCCTGGAAAAGACCCTGATGTTGGGAAAGATGGAGGGCACAAGAAGGGGACGACAGAGGACCAGATGGTTGGACAGTGTTCTCAAAGCTACCAACATGAGTTTGACCAAACTGCGGGAGGCAGTGGAAGATAGAAGTGCCTGGCGTGCTCTGGTCCATGGGGTCATGAAGAGTCAGACACGACTAAACAACTAAACAACAACAACAATCATATCTCCTCTTTCAGTCTCCTCTTTACCAGGCCAAACATGCGCATTCCCTCAAGCGTTCCTCATAAGGCTTGATTTCCAGACCCTTGATCATGGTTGCCCTCCTCTGCACACATTCCAAGGCAGACCATTGATCCTCATAGATAAATGTTGTTGATACTGACAGTGTCTCTCTGTGGTTTTAAGACAGGAGTCTTTCCAGCACTCTGTTGTCATTCTTTGTGGCTCCAGAACCTGAAGCCAAGCTGCCACCTCACGCCACATAACGGTAGAGCTGGCCTGGGAAGAGAGTGTGGCGCTCCATGAGTAAGGCCTGAAAACTTGAGTCAGGCTTGAAAACGTGGGACTGCAAGCCAGTGTCAAGACATATGAGGAGGATGGCAATGTCATAGCAACAGAAAAGACAGATGGGTTAATCAGAGTCACTCTCTGTCAAGCAAAGGAGGGGAATACGGCAAAAGATAAGGCTAGCAAAGGTTACAGAAAACAAGCTGAGAGATGACCAGAGCCCAGAGAAGGTTTTAGCCCAAGATTCAGAAAAGAAACATTCCCTTACACAGAAAAAGATTGAAATTTGCCTTATTCAGTTCATTTCCCCCACCTCTTTATCATTTTCAGGCTACATAAACCAACATATGGAGTCTTCCTATTAATCCATGTAAATATTTTATATTAAATTTTCTTCATGGGCTATTTCCAGTTTTTCTGTGACATCACCACTTCAGGGGTTGTTGTTCCCCCCCCCTTTTTTAAAAGCAGATTAAATCTGGTACGTATCTCCCCCCACTGTTTCTTCTTCCTTTCCCGATAGTATGAAGAGAAACAGTTTATGCTTCCAGTCTACCACTCTGTCGATGTTCACACCACTGAAGTGATCATATAACAAATTTCACATTGTGGTGTGTGTGTCCCCCTCCACACACAAACACTGCCGCCCTCCCCGCCGACAGTGTTTTTGAAGGCTTTTTTCACATATCACATCTCTCCTCTGACAGTGCCATTATTCACAGCGGGAATGGGCATTTGTTCTAAAGTTTTCCTCATGCAAACATATCTCATTAGCCATTTTTGGCTTTGCTTCTTGGCATCTGCCAGAGCAACAGCCTGAGTCACAGTCTAGTTTAAGTCGGCGGATGCCTTTGCAAAAACTCCTGCTGCCGTTTCAGCATTAATCATATCACTCCTTGACGACCCGCATGCCGTGTGTATCTGCTCCACCCCGTCCCACCCCAAGAGGACTCCCTAATCCTAATTCCTCTGTCTTGCCCTCAGCACAGACAAAATAGGTGCAGACAGAAAGTCAGGGCTTACTGTGCGTTCCTTCCTTACAGGTAAGTAAATACCGACAAGCAGAGCAACAAGGAATGAGAAGGGTCTTGTCATCCACTGTGGTCCACCAGCTAGATATGAGAGGCTAAAGTTCAGATTCTACTCAACTGTGGGCCTTCCTGGCCTTAATTTCCCAACTGCATGGCAGAATTAACTACCTCACTTTGTTATTATACTGTAACCCGCTGTGCTAACCTCAGATGAAGGGTGGCTTTAATGCCCATCCAGCAAAGAATGCTATGTAAGTTGCCTTGCCATCAAGGTGGCGGCCGCTGATTCCACCTGCTGTGCCTTAGCCTGTTGCCCTGGAAGCTTTCCTAAGGAAGATGCTGGCATTTTGAGTCTAGGTGTGGCTGTAGGGAGGAATCGAGAAGCACCCAAGGGTTGAGAACTGGAGTGATCAGGGACAGGAAGAGTGATCTCCAGTGCTTTATTTTCTTTCTTTCAGGGGTAATACATGAGTTGCTGCTACTCATATCTTCGTAAAATTGCTGTGGGTGCCAGCACAAAATGGCTGCCTTGGGCAGCATAATCAGAGGTGGTGGCATTCTATCAGTGGTGATATCTATTCTGACCTTGGTAGGGGTAAACCTCTGCCCTCATTGCAACCTGCTGTTTTAGGATTGTTTTCAAATCAGTTTAAAATAACAAATGGCCAAGCCCCCATCTTGTAACATGAATGACTAAGGCTTGTGCACTCAGTGCCTCACCCTGAAAATTTAATCAAAATTCTCTCATCTTTTCACACTTTTCCAATGTTGGCTTATTTCTGCCCCTCCCCTGCAAATGGTGTGTGTGTGTGTGTGTGTGTGTGTGTGTGTGTGTGTGTGTAATCTAGCTTTAGTAGATAGAACTTGTCATGGTGCGGATGACAAAACAGATCTACTGAAATCATTTTTTTCTGCACAACTCCTATCCGTTTTGTCTGCCCACCTCTCTCAAATGGGCTACTGCGGCCTTTGCTAGGGCTGATGGGAATCACAGTCCAAAATGTGTGGACATCACTAGGTTGGCAAAGGCCATGCTAATGACATTGCTGGTGATGCCTTGTCATCTTAGTTTTATTTAGTATTGTGTACTGAGGTTTGGATACAAGGCACTTGTTGTTTAATCCTGAAGATGATTTCAGCTCACATTACTGCAACCAAACACTCTACTTGTGTTCTTGAAAGCAACGGGGACGGGTAGTTATTCTTCACGGGAACTACTGGGAAATGGCAAATGCCTGAATGGTTGCTCAGTTGTTTCACCAGAGGTGGTGTACAGCAGAGCCATAAGCATGAACTTCAGATTATCACTGCAAATTTGCTGTTGAGCTGCAAACTACAAGTACCATCATATTAAGCTGCTTTAAGGGGCATTGTTTTAGCAAAAATGAAAATATAAGGTACTTACCACACAATGTGCAATTATCCTAGTTGTAATGATGACTTAGTTGTATTTCAGTCTTCTGTTAACTATGTTTATTGTTAGGACAAAAATTATTTTTAAAAAAGAAAACACCCCACAATAATAATGTTTACCCATGTGCCTCATTTTGGTACAGTAATTATGTTTTCGTCTCCTCTTCCTTGTAATTACGATCTTCTATTTCTTGTAACTATGATCTGCAAATTATTTGTTATAGGATTAAAGCATAAAATGAAGGAGTGTGCCGTTTAAGGAGTGTAGCATTAAGCAAACTGCGTAACAGACAAAAATTGACAAGAAAAACTGACGTCAAAGAATGCAAACTCTCTTTCTCTCTCTCAAAAAAAAAGGTCATGGACTATGGCCTGAGCCTGTAACCAATTTAAGAATGAAGAGTCATAGCAAAATAGAAAAATACAAATCCTTGTCGTCACATGTTTGCTTGTAACTAGAGATGTAGGAGAGTGCTTTGCAAATACAATTTTCTGCTCAGAGCATTTCTGGGTAGATGAGCCTTTCCTGCTTCTATTTAATTTATTTGGTATGGAAAGCCCTTTAAAGTCAAGGTTCTCCTGTCTATTTTGCCTGCCCACCCTCCCAATATTTTAAATTAAAATCAGTTGCCAACAGAAAGCCAATTAACCACATACTGGAGCCAACCAATCACAACGCGCCATTCTGATATCCAGAGTGGAATGAAAATGGAAAGACCTGTTCATCTTGTGTCTGAAATATCCTCTCCTGTCTCTGAGAATGCTCTCAGGAGCTAACCATCATTGTAGCAAGATTAATCTTATTCCATTCCCCCCCCTCCCCACCCCAGACAAATGCAATCAAACAGGGCATGGTTTGAAACCTTTTATACCTTGTCTCAGACATCTGGAGCCAGGTCTGCCAGAACCTCTTTGCTATCAGAAAGAAAGTGAAAAAGACAGACAGCACTTCAAATAAATCAATTCCACCTATTAGCTCTTTTCATTTGTCTATATTTTCAGAAGCAATGGGAGCGCTGGAGGCAAACCGGGGGTGATTTGTTTGGTAATTATACTGCTTTCTTAACTACTTCAAACTCAGCTTAGATCTACACTGATCAATGGACTTGTGCAACATCCACTACATAGTTCAAAAATCAAGTACATAAATGCTTCCAAATGCACTCTTCTCCCCCTCCCCTTCCCTCCCCTTTCGCAAGTGCCAGATAAAACAATTTATTTCTCCTAATAAAATAGACCTGTCATTTAAGGGGCATGGCTCTGGCTGCTAAAGTTCTGAATGAGGGTTGTGCTGAATATTCTCACCCAGAACAATTTTAAGAGAAAATGGTGGAAGGTTTCCACCCCCCAATTCTCCTCTATACATCCCTATACATGGCAGCGGGTGGGGGGTGGGAGGTTCCCACCATTCATGCCAGATGTTTGCCTGGGCTGCTGTTGTGTCAGCAACACCCCACCCTGCCGCAAATTCTTTACCTGCATGAGCACAGCCAACGATGGAGCAAATATTGGACATTATGATGCTATAATGCCATGTAATAATAATAATAATAATAATAGTGCCATGTAATAATAATAATAAGGCCCTGGCTCTGGTTGAGGCTAATCTAACTTCCTTAGGGCCCGGGACCTCTAGGGTGTTGCTATTTAGTGAATAGTCGCACTGCTCTTCCTCTGAACTGGTGCCGAGAAGGGAGCCATGCTGCAAACCAATCTGCCCCCTCTCATTTTTATTTGTTTATTCATTGGATTTCTCAACCCACTTCTTCCACAAGGTCCCAGGCCAGAGTTATAAAAACAGCAATACAGTCACCAGCGTGGTCAGGTGGGTAAAAATGTAGGCTAAAAATACTCTCAATTTGACATATCCCACCCCTGAAACTGAGTCCAATATTTACAAGAATGCCCCTTTGCGAACACCAAAACCGATCAAGTTTTTGTCTTAGGTAAAACACAGGCACATTCTACATGTGCAGATCCTCTTTACAGTAAGAATCCGCCTGTTGCTCCCTGTGTAAATCTCTAGAGATCACTTTTTTAAAAAGTTTATAGGTTGCTAATGATTTGCTCCAAATATACTTTGCCCTCTAAATGTTGTAACCACTAGAATAATGAAAGCACGGCACCCATACAATTGAAGCATACACAAGACGCATGCTGGTAAGACATCATCAACCAACAGGGACCACGAAACATCCTTGCATCAGAAGTCATTGCCTGCAGATTCCCAATGGGGGATATGGTACCCAAAAGGCACATCAGATCAAAACAGACACCGGTCCATCAAACCCAAGTACAGCACCTTAAGGCGGTGTTGAAAATGTACCTCCACCACACAGTCACATACAGTGCATGGGTTTAAGACATCATCATCATCATCATCATCATCATCATTATTATTATTATTCATTTGTTTATACCTTGCCTTGAAGTATGGCCATTCACAACATGGTGGTCCTGTCCCATTATAGGGATGTACCAACACTGAGGTCCAGCGCCAAAGGCCTTCTGGTGGTTCCCTCACTGCGAGAAGCCAAGTTACAGGGAACCAGGCAGAGGGCCTTCTCAGTAGTGGCAGCCACCCTGTGGAATGCCTTCCCACCAGATGTCAAAGAGAAAAACAACTACCAGACTTTTAGAAGACATCTGAAGGCAGCCCTGTTTAGGGAAGCTTTTAATGTTTGACGGACTACAGTGGTACCTTGGGTTAAGTACTTAATTCGTTCCGGAGGTCTGTTCTTAACCTGGAACTGTTCTTAACCTGAAGCACCACTTTAGCTAATGGGGCCTCCTGCTGCCGCAGCAAAGTTCTTAACCTGAAGCACTATTTCTGGGTTAGCGGAGTCTGTAACCTGAAGCGTATGTAACCCGAGGTACCACTGTATTGTATTTTAATATTTTTTTGGAAGCCGCCCAGGGTGGCTGGGGAAACCCAGCCAGATGGGTGGGGTATATATAATAAATTATACTATTGTTATTGTTATTGTTATTATTTTATATAGCCATTCCAGCCAAATGCTCTCTGTGGGGCTTATCAGTTGGTGGCCATCAATCAGAGGTTCTCAATCTGCTCCAGCGACAAGGCTATCCCTGCTCTGCCTATATACAGCGACGGCTAAAGGTGTCTGTCATGAAATCCTCTTTGCTCATATAAGACCGAGGGAAATGAAAGAGCCGAGGTTCCTGAGCTCATGCCCAAGCTTTCCTTCGCTGGGACGGGAGGGGCGGAGGCAAATGGCTGCTCTTGGGCTTCTTGCCAGTTGCAGGTGGAGTTTGAACTGATCGGGGTAATAAGAATAAATGAACAGTTATCCAGATGGTGCAAGATGGCAGGTAATTTGTACATAATTGTAACTCTCTCTGGGGTTAAACAAAGTAGCACAGGAGGGGGAAAAGACAAAGGCAGGGAAGAGGGAGATAAAAAATATGGCGAGCAAGCCCCCGGAAATTGTTATTTACAGCAGTCACAGGTTAATTTTCGTCCCCATCATGAGATTACATGCAGTTTCCCAAAAGGTCTTCAAGTGGGTCACAGCTTGGCAAGCCGTGATTAAAAAAAAATATGAAATACTGCAATGGGTGTGTTTATAATAAGCTCTAATCACTTTCTGTACTTCAGAATGGGGGGGAGGGATATCAACAAAACACCCAGATATTAATCTTTGAATTATAGGTACTTGGTATGCATAGTAAAAGATTTCCTAAGGAGGTTTACTAGGTGTTTTAATGTGCATAAATTGATAGGAACGGCTCCCTCTAGGAAAAATAATATGTCCTTAATAAAAACACACAGATAGACTCGTGAAACAGCTAACCTTTCTGAAATTAACACAGGAGTAAATGCATACTCAGCTGTTATGCCTCAAATGTTACACTGGGAAAGGCAACAAAATAAGCTACCTAAGGCTGATTGCTTACTTGGGAGTATAAGCAACATTTTCATATATATGATCGTTTGATTATTTAATTTCTATACCACTTTAAAAAATACATCTAAGTGGTGCACAAAAACTGAAAGAACAACAGACAACATAAACAAAATGTTCCAAAAATACAGTTACATATAAAAATGTTATATGAATACAAAGATACACACACGTGTTTGTTGTGGTTGTGTTGTGTTTTGTGTATTTGTGGGGTGTGTGTGTGTGTGTGTGTTTGTCTATATAACACCAATTAATTTTCCTTCTGACATACCTTCTGTCTCAGCTTCCAGGTTTTCACCCAGGGTCCAAACAAACTCTCAGCTCATCCACAAAACCTCATACCTTGCAATGAGAAGAGACCTGGAAGCAGCAGACATCACCCCTAGTCTCTGACTCTAGACTTGCTTTTCAGGGACAGGCCCAAGGTGGGAATGGTATTTCCTCAGGCTGCCCACAGTTGTGTCCCATTCAGCTGCACTCTCCACACTCAGTTCCAGGTGCAGCAGATTGCTTAAGTTTTCCAAGGGGTCCAAAGGATGACAAAGGTGTCCCTCTCCACTCACAAACTCTTTTGTCACCCTCTGGCTTGCAAAAGAGGTTAAAAATAATTTTTTAATGTTTCTTCATCTGTCTTAGATTCAAGTGGAAGAACAAGGAAGTACAGTGGAACCTCTACTCATGTACGGAATCCGTTCCAGAGGTCCGTTCGTGAGTCGAACGGGAGAAGCGCCATTGTGCGCATGCGCATTTGGTGGCAGCACCGTTCTGCGCATGTGCAGACGGTGGCAGCTGCTTCTCTGCATGCACAAATTGCGGCAAGCCCAGTATTTACTTCCGGGTTTGCCGCAGTCGCGAGTCGATTGTTCGCGAGTAGGGGCAGTGGTAAGTCTAGGTTCTACTCTAGTAGATCCTCTGCATGGAGAAATGCAGAACTGCTGAACCCCTACTTTGCCCCTGTCTTCTCCCAAAAGGAAAGCAGCGCTCAGAACTAGACACACTATTCCAGGTGTGGTCTGACCAAGGCAGAATAGTGTGGGACTATTACTTCCCTTGATTGGGACACTAGACGTCTGTTAATGCAGCCTAGAATAGCAGTAGCTTTTTGGCTGCTGCATCACACTGTGGACTCATGTTAAGCTTGTGGTCTACTAAGACCCCTAGATCCTTTTCTGTACTGCTGGCAAACCAGATGTCCCCCCATCTTACATTGCTGCAACTGGTTCTTCCTGCCTAAATGTAGAACCTTAAATTTGTCCCTATTGAAGTTCATTCTGTTAGTTTGGGCCCAGTTCTCCAATCTGCTAAGGTCACCTTGAATCCCAATTCTGTCTTCTGTGGCATTAGCTACCCCTCCCAGCTTGGTGTAATCTGCAGAGTTGATGAGTCTTAACAACATCCGGAGATGCCCAGGTTGGCTACCCCTGCTCTAGAGAAGTACAATTTGCCTCTGGATAACCCCATGCCAATTTCATTCGTGTCTATGTGCAAACTGTGATCCACATCTAGATACTAAAAATAAATTTCAGTGTAGTAAGGATGTGGATTTGTACTCTTTATTTTTTTATCTGTATAATCAAAAGTTTCTCTCTTTTCCTGTTCCCTCTCCTGTTCAGCTTCACATTGGCCCAACAGTAATAACGGTCCATCACAGATTGTGTTGCTAGAATGCACTCGGTGCCTGACACCAATGCTTCCTAGCAGGAGATATTTGTTTCTATCAGAAGATAATGGTTCCCTGCATAGGCAAGACCACACACATTGCTTATACTGTTTACCTTATACTTTGCTAACTGAGCATCCACTGAGTTTACGAGAGAAAACTACCGGACTATTTATCTCTGTGCTAATAAAATGTGAAACATGCAAACATCCAGCAGAAACATACCCAAGGAAATTCTGAAGGCTCATTTACATTGTTATGGAATACAGACAATTTGGGTTTCACAGGCTGCCAATTCAAAGCTAGTCTTGAATCAACAGTCCTTGATTACTTGGCCAGAGAATTCTGGAGGCGGTGTGCACTTAGACATTGCCTTAGCTCAGTCAGAATCACAAGTTACTGCTCACTTGCACTGGATTTTAGCTCTGCACACTTCTGCAGCCCTGAGGTCTTAGTACAGACAAATCAGAAAACAACAGCTAGAGATGGCATACATAAATTCAAGGAATAATTTCAATCCTTAAAACTCCTAAGTCCTACAGATTTTTCATATGGCTTAATTGTACGTAACTTTGGGTAGATAATGCCCAGCATTTAATTTTTTTCTCTTTTCTTCTGCTTCTAAAAAACCCCAACCTCACTTATCTGGAGGGTATCAGCCTTTACTGAAATTTATGGAGGTGTGTTGATAAAACTGTATGCGTATACCTTCTTTCCAATGAACAGATCCCCATATGTACATGTATATCTGCCCTATAATGGTCAAGACTAGTTTGTAAGTACACCTAGATAGGTCATGGTCACACAGCGTTGAGAAGATTAGGGATAAAGTGTGGAAAATGCATTAAATGTTTAAGCTGACTTTCTGTTGTACCCTGAGACCTTAGCGTTCTTCCTGAATTCCTTCCTCTCCCTTCCTAAATGAGCAACCAAGGTTGACCTTTGTGACCCTTGTTTCACCACTGCCCAACATCCTGATGCAGTGATGGCCACTGTGTCAGTTTCACAGGCAAAGACCTACAAAGGTTAGGTCAAGTCCTGCACTCTGAGTCTACAGCTGGAGTAAGATGTGGAAGCTACCTGAAATCTATGTTGGTCATCTTCCAGGAAGAAAGAAGAAAAGACTGTTGCAGATTTTAGGCTCATCTAGATCTGTAGCATGTAAGAGAAGGTACTGGCCTATATTAGTAAGTGGGGCGGCGGGGCTGGTTTAGGAAATAGAAGCAACATTTTACTGTTTATTTTCCTGCAATTCTGTGCATTTTGTTAACAGTACAAAATGCTTTCTTTAAAGTACACCTTGCGCTGTTTGATCCAAGGCAGGGGTCAGCAAACTTTTTCAGCAGGGGGCCGGTCCACTGTCCCTCAGACTTTGTGGGGGGCCAGGCTATATTTTGGAAAAAAATAATGAACGATTTCCTATGCCCCACAAATCACCCAGAGATGCATTTTAAATAAAAGAACAACATTCTACTCATGTAAAAACACGCTGATTCCCGGACCGTCTGCGGGCCAGATTTAGAAGGTGATTGGGCCGGATCTGGCCCCTGGGCCTTAGTTTGCCTACCCACGATCCAGGAGTATTCTGTGCAACCTGTATTATCTCACACCACTTCCTTGCCTTGGGCCTCCTAGCCAACCTCCAGTCGAGTCCTACTGCTCTCTATTCAGTAATGGTGGCAGCTAACTATCCATTTGACTATTCAATTGCGATTTTAATACCACTATGGGGCATTCAGATGCCCAGGTCTACTCAGTGATTGCCAGTGGGTGCCAGGGCACAGAGAGGGCTAAGAAAAGGACACCTGAGTATGTCACAATTTATTTGCATTTTTTTTTTTGGCACAGCAGTATCTACCAGTAAGAACCCCAAATAAGAAGCAAAGGGGGAGGGGAGAGACTGCAAATATGAAAAATCAAAATCACATTTCTGTCAACAAACTTTCCAAAGCCTGAATTCTTCCTGTTGCTGTGGCACACACCTTAGTTAGATCCCATTTGGATGATTGTAATGGACTCTACATGGGGGCTGCCTTTGAAAAGTGCTCAGATACATCAACCAGCTTAAAGAGCTGCAGCCACATTATTGAGGGAGTCTGGGTATAGGGAGCATACGACTCCCTTTTTACAACAGCTCCGCTGGTCTGTTTCCGGGCCTATAAAACCCCGCATGGTTTTAGGTCCACGCTAAAACCTGGTGATGTGCTGTCTTTATTGAAATTATTGGTATGGCTTTAATAGATTTTATATCTGAGTGTAGTTTTAATTCTATCCATGTTTGATTGTTTTTAATGGTGGAGTGGTTGTTGTTTTTTCTACAGCACGTTTTAGTGCTTCTTATTTTTATCTGTAAGCTGCCTTGATTTCTGTCAGGGGGGAAAGGCAGGGTATAAATAAATATGTATGCTCTCAGAAAGTGTTATAAGAATGTTCTCTATCAGTGCTGGCGTCAGCACCTGCCTTGCTTGGGCAGTAGCAGATGGGGTCCCAATGCCGCAGAAGGGTCCTTAAAAAAATCTGTCCCTGTGCCTTGAAAAGCAATAGGTGGTTGGATGTGGCCACCACCTTAATTTCCTACAATGCTCCCAGTATAGCATCACTCTGGGAAACTGGGAGGGATTGAAATAAAGTTGCACAGGAAAGCTTAGAGCACAGCTACTACTTAGTAGGAGGGCTCCTTCAAACTTGGAGCTGGCCCCGTTTTCCACCTCCGGCATATGGCTACCTTTGAGGTCGGATACAATGTTCCCAGCATCAGAGACATTTACACCCACACTGTGCCACATAATCCCATAAATACCCCTTGTCAGGAACTTAAAAACCACCAGCGGTATGCCGTGGTGCTATGCTTACTGTCAAAAAACGGTTATGTATATGAGGCTCAAGACTTGCAGAATATGTATTCATTAGCACTTTGGGCAGGTTCCTTATGTACTCCTGTTGTGAATGTCACCATCCTTCAATGATCACAAGAGTGATGGATGCATCAGGAAAATACAATGTTGGCTCAGATTTCAAAGCAGTTTGAGCTCCAATTGGCTTTCGGTTTCCCTAACCAGATTAGAGGAAGAAAGAGAGGCCGGTCACAGCAGATGCCCTGTCTCGGTTCATTACTCAACACCTGTTAAACTTGATTAACGGCCCCAGCTAATTATCTGTTAAGAGTATCTCATGCTGTGAAGGATCCCAGAGGTCTGAAAAGTTGACTTCATTTACATGTTTGTCTCCTTTCACAAGGTCTCTGTTAAACATCGCCCAGGAAAACAAAGCAGAAATCTATGGAGCATTTTTCACAATTCCCATGGGGCTTATTCACAACTTCAGAACTATGTAACCACACATACACACACCTACGCCCCTCTAACATATGTATTTGTTGTTGTTGTTGTTGTTGTTGTTGTTGTTGTTGTTACTGAGGGAAGCTATTTTCTTCATTTCCTTTGTGCCCTAAGATTCCTGACAAGTTTACAGATGGAACAAGTTTTCATTTGTTTCTTCTTCTTCTTCTTCAGTTGAGAAAGTTGAGCCTCATGTATAGCTATTCTGGGGCTCTTGAATCTGTTTGCCTACGTCTGCATGGGATTATCGTTTGAGATCTGGCAGTGAATGAAAGTAGTGGTTCAACAGCAGCTCATACCATCACAATATTTGTGGACACTGAAGACATCTGAAGGCAGCCCTGTTTAGGGAAGCTTTTAATATTTGATGAATTATTGTATTTCAATAATTTGCTGGATGCCGCCCAGAGTGGCTGGGGAAGCCCAGCAAGATGGTCAGGGTATAAATAAGTTGTTGTTATACAGCAACAGACTGGCTGCACAAAATCACATGACAATATTTTCAGGAGTTATTGCCCGCCATAGATTCCTCAGAGTCACAGCCCCAGAAGCTCCTTCACGTCAAACATTGCTATCCAAGTTTGCAGCGTGAAAAGGGAACAAAAATACCTCTACGCGTCTTCAGACAGAATGCACTCTGACAGAGGACTCTCCAGAGAACACGAGCTACCACAATGCTGATGAAAAACCTGGAGCACAGTCCAATTGTAAGTGCTAAAAAAAGGAACATCAGTAGTTTAAACCAAAAGAAAACCAAAGGTGTCTGCTTTAAAGGGAGCAACAGATGTTCACTTAAATCAGGTGTGGGGAACCTGTGGCCCTCCAGATATTGCTGAACTACAACATTCCCGTCAGCCTCAGCAAGCATGACCAATGGCTAAGGATCATGGGAGTCGTAGTTCAGCAACTTCTGGAGGGACAAAAGTTTCCCATTCCTGCCTTAAATATTTTGACTTTTGGAAGAGGGGCTCTCATTCTCATATATATATATATATATATATATATATATATATATATATATATGGCATTGTGTAAGCCTGGCACATCCTTAGTCAAAGCCCCATCCTCTGGTCCATCCTCTGGACTCTAGATCCAGGTCTAGAATAAGCAGTTGTCTCCAAATGCTCCTCTTAGTTTCATAAGCCTTGCCAAACTGTTCATCAGTTTTGCAAATAAGATTTTCTAAAGGCAGGGAAAAGAAGAAGAAGAGGAGTTTGGATTTGATATCCCGCTTTATCACTACCCAAAGGAGTCTCAAAGCAGCTCACATTCTCCTTTCCCTTCCTCCCCCACAACAAACACTCTGTGAGGTGAGTGGGGCTGAGAGACTTCAAAGAAGTGTGACGAGCCCAAGGTCACCCAGCAGCTGTATGTGGAGGAGTGGAGATGCGAACCCGGTTCCCCAGATTATGAGTCCACCGCTCTTAACCACTACACCACACTGGCTCTCAGTGTGGTGTGCTGGCTATCAGAACGCAAGAGTACTTCTAATGGAACAGAACAATTATCTGCAATGGGATGATGGAGCTGTTAACAACTGGGGTGTCGTTTCAGAAGAAACCTCCTGGAGGAGGAAGTACTGTAAAACATAGTCAAAGTATATTCCTCTCCCCGTTATCTGGTTTATTTTCAAACCGAAGAAGTAACAAAGACACAGTTCTGTTCTCAATGCAGAACAGACTGTTAAATTGAAGACCAGAGCTACCCACCTCCCCATATCTAGCTGGATGGCTTTGAAATTGAAGAAATTCATGGAGGATAAGGCTATATCAATGGTGTGGCGTTTGCCCGTTCGTTGGAAAATGTCTGTACAGGGGGAGAGAAAGTGTTAATAGGTAGACCAATAGAAAAGCCAGAGGCGGAGCCTACTTGTTTATAGAAGGCCTTAACTCGAGATTTAGTTAGTTGGTTGGTTGGGAAAAGGCAGTTGGGAAAGCAGTTGGCAGACAGATGGGAATAGAGAGACAGTACAGTAGGTTCTTGTGTGAGGGGAGGTAGAAGAGTTACACACAGAATAAAATAAGACTAAGAGGGTAAAAAGGGTAACAGCGTTTCGAATGCATTTAAAGTTTATTTGTGTTTGCAATTAACTACAATCTTCATTGTTAACTTAAGAACCTGACTGAGACTAAGTGATTTACCGGAGAGGACCTGGTTGGTGGCAGCGGATTAGTGGTGTACAGGTCAATAGTCCATGAGACAACCAGGGGCTCCGTACGAATGCCACAAATGGCTACTAGCCATAATGGCTATGCTCTGCCTCCACTGTCAGAGGCAGTCATGTTTCTGACTGCACAGGAGAAGACAGTGCTCTCATGCTCGGGTCCTACTTGTGAGTTTTCCACAGGGTGGCCCCTGTGACAACAAGATGCTGGACTCCAATCCAGCAGGCTCCTCTTATGCCCTTAGTTTGCCTTCATCTCTGCCTTTTCTCTTCCAGCTGAGAGATCAAATTCAGTACACTTGAGGGGAGGGAGGGAGGAAAGAAACCCCGCTCAGTGTACTTGATACCGAGGCTATTACATAAATTAGATGGCAAGAATGTTCCCTGGAGGACTCAGTTCTCAGACCTTCAGGGAAAGCGGTAGGGAAGTGGGAGGGGATGAGGGAAGGAGTAGGTCTCACCTCTGCAATCTACTCAGACCTCTGCCTTCTTGTTGAAACAAGTTTGCATTTGAACTTGGGTCTCTTTCGCGGCAGGCTATTGCTTTTTAATGCACAGTTTTTCAGCATTGTTTGATGTCTCTTAGTATCCACTACCTTATTTACTCCTGAGCCTGAAGCTAAACTCCTCAAGTAAAACACATCTAAGGAATTTCGAGATACGGGGCAGGGGGAATTCAATATTCAGCAACATTACTTGGAGGCAAGAGAGGGAGGACTCATGTACACACAACTTGGTTTGCTCCTGGATTTTGCTTATACCAAAATGTCTGGGAAATTTTGAGGGGGGAGAAGCACTCCAAGAGTTTCAATAGGACCAGTGAAATTTTTGGGGGAGGTACCACACATTCCCATAAATTTCTCCACCATGTAGGGTCAAACCAGACATAATACTAATCACACCATTAGCCCTTGCTCATTAAATAATAATATATTTTTTTTAATAAATGGCAGTGGGAGAGGGAAGAGAGTGTGGGGAGTCAATCACAATTATGGTGGAGAATCTTATGACAGTCACATTCCTTTGGCCGCAATCTGTCTAGAGGAGTAGATCTGTGATGGGCAGGACCAGAGCTATACTCCACTCTTTCTTTCCCAATATTGTTATCATTCCACACTCTCCCACTCACTCATACTCCACCCACACACACTCGCACACAAATTTGCATACACTCAGGCACCCCAATCATTCATCACCCATCCATCCATTCGTTTTCCAAACACACACACCAGTCACCCACTCATACATACAAGCTTGCACCCTATTCATCTTTTCGTTCTCTGTTTCACACATGCATCCTTCCCCACACACCATCCATCCATTCACACACAAAAGCCCTTTTGCCTCTTGGCTTTTGGAGACCAAAAGACGGGCTCTGAGTGGTCTACTGCCGCTACTACTGCAAAGTAAAGAGACCAGTGGATCCCCATCCTACAGTCACAAAGCATTTAGCCTCCTTCCTTTGTTTGGAAACCTTTCTCCCTCCATCAGTTAGAAACCAGGTGGCACCCAAAAGTCCTAACTGTAGCCTTCTCAACCATATTTGCAGTGGAAGTGGGTTAAGAGAGCAAGCATACATACCAAAACTAGGCCCCCTTTTCTGCCACCTTGTTTTTCTTTTGATAATGCAGAAGCACCTTCTAAGGACTGGATTAGGGTTTTTTTTTGCTTGTGGTACCACATTTTATTATCACACGGGGGGGGGGAGGATTCTTCTAGATTGACTATCCAGAACTGGTACTCCAAACTTTGAGACATGGCAATAATGGAGAGACAAATGTGTAACCTTAAGGCACTCAAAAGACCAAGAAACCCAAAGGCAAGAGATTTGGTTTTCAACCTCTTGGAGTGATTCCCCCACCCATTTTGTTAATTGGGGAGATGGTGAGAAACAAGTCCCAGTCAGGTATGTACATAGAGATGGGACTCATAAGCGGTTCATTCAGATTCGTAACAGCTGTCCGGAGCTGGGAGATACAGTTAGAGGAATTACAGGATAAAAGCTGAAGTTCATGAGAGGAGGGCTGAGCAAGTGAAGGTTGGAATTATTATTATTATTATTATTATTATTATTATTATTATTATTATTATTAATACCCTGCCCTCCCCAGCCAAGGCCGAGCTCAGGGCGGCTAACAAGCAGTAATAAAAACAAGTTGAATGAATGCAACTTAAAAACAAGATTAAAATACAACAATTAAAATAACGAAACATTAAAAAATTAAAATGCAGCCTCATCACAGGAGAAAGGAAAAATGAAAAAGAAAGAGGGGGAGGGAATCAAATTGGCTCCAAGCCAAAGGGCAGGCAGAACAACTCTGTCTTACAGGCCCTGCGGAAAGAAATCAGATCCCGCAGGGCCCTGGTCTCATGAGGCAGAGTGTTCCACCAGGCCGGAGCCAGTGTTGAAAAGGCCCTGGCTCTGGTTGAAGCTAATCTAACTTCCTTAGGGCCCAGGACCACTAGGGTGTTGCTATTTATGGACCTTGAGGCTCTCCGTGGGGCATACCAGGAGAGGCGGTCCCGTAGGTACGAGGGTCCTAGGCCATGAAGGGCTTTAAAGGTCAAAACCAGCACCTTAAATCTAACCCTGTACTCCACCGGGAGCCAGTGCAGCTTGAAAAGCACTGGGTGAATATGCCCCCATGGCAGAGACCCCATGAGGAGCCTTGCTGCAGCATTCTGCACTCGCTAGAGTTTCTGGGACAGCTTCAAGGGCAGCCCCATGTAGAGTGAATTACTGTAGTCAAGCCTGGAGGTGACCGTCGCATGGATCACTGTGGCCAGGTCGGGAATGTGAAGGTTGTGTTTGTAAGAGAACCTTGAGAAAAGCTGGAGCTATTGCTATAACTATGGGGGAAGCAGTAGGGAGGGAAAGGTAAGGAAAAGTCTGTGCCTTGTGATTAAATTAGTAACAGCTGGTAAAAGGAGGCATTGCCATATGTGGATATAACTACCCTTTTGCTTCCTCTTTGCTTGAAAAGTGTCAAAATGCTGCTGTTTGAAAGACTTGGGTGTGGGTCACTCCCTCACTTGGGGTCTTGGGTCTCACCGCACTGCAATGCTTTTGAAAAAGATGTCCTGTCTGGCTGACAATTCTTGTTTGGGTTCTGTTGGCCATTCCAGGCCCTGATATTTCTCTGACAATTTGCTGTCAGAAGTGGCGAGAAGCTACTTTTTAAGGATAGTCCTGAAGATGGCCTAAATGTCAGAGAAGGGGGGGGGGGGAGATGCAATTTAAAACTACAGCTACTCTTCCGCACTCAGGATTTGATGTTATCAACCATTGTGATACATGGATATTCCATTTAGATGTGTGTATGCTGGATATGTTATTTTGGGAGTATTGCTTGTTTCTTATGATAAAAGTTCTTCTTTTAAAAAAAAACTAATTCAAAAGGTTGCCAAAAAACAACCCGCAATACACAGAGTCAAAGAGGAAGCCACAATGAGACAAAAGAGGGGGTGAGTTGAGCAGCACAAGCACTAGAAAGGGAGCCGTGGCTGAGGGGAAAGGGGCAGCACTGACCCCAGGGAAGCCAGATGCAGCCTGGCTGGTGTGCCTCCACTTGTTGGATGACAACTTTCATCAAGCCTGAGCATTGGCCATGCTGGTTGGGCTGATCTCCAACAATATTTGAAAGGTCGTGGGTTCCCCACCCCTGGCTGAAACCATGGTCCCTATCTGGATGCCTCCTCCATCACTGTTGCTACCTGTTTTATTTTTTCCATTGTGTGCTTTAAAAAAAAAATGCATTGGAATTTGTACATTGCCTAGGGAGGATTTGTATCAAGAAAGGCAGGATAGAAATGTTGTTGTTGTTGTTGTTGTTGTTGTTGTTGTTGCCATTGTTGTCATTACCACCACCACACCTCTAGTCTCTAAACTCCAATGTAATTAAAAAAACCAACATGGCTACCAAACTGCAAGTATACCAACTACAGTGGTACCTCAGGATGCGAACGGGATCCATTCTGGAGCCCCGTTCACATCCCGAACAGAACGTAAGATGCAACAGCACGTCTGCGCGTGAGCAGGTCGCATTTCGCCGCTTCCACGCATGCGCGTGACGTCATTTTGACATGCGTGAGCGGCGAAACCTGGAAGTAACGCACTCCATTACTTCCGGGTCGCCGCAAAGCGCAACCCGAAAGCGCTCAACCTAAAGCGTATTTATCCCAAGGTATGACTGTATGCTGCTTTAATGGTTATTTGCTTATCAACCCTAAATCAATGCTTTGAACGGAAGGATCTACCATGGAATTTCCATTATTCAAACTCCAACCGGCAGACTTTCATTCCATTGGCCATTTTCGCCCTATATGTTTCATCTCTGTCACTGTACGGAATCCTCTCTTTTGTTTATCCAAACTTCCAATTACCTGAATATTTTAGAGCTTTCCTGTTTGGAATTGCAAGGTCACATCCAATTTTATCTTCTCAAATAAGTCTTCCTCGTTCCCTCTTAACCTGAACTAATGGTACCCTATGGACATTGCACTGTGGAATAAATGCAGCTCTTGGTTCAGAGCGGCAACCTGAGGGGGAGAAAAACAACTTATTGCTGTAATTGAGCTTCAAGTAATTCCAATACAAACAAATTTTCAGTGTGGTTTTGGTTTTTGTCTGCTGGAAGATTAGCTGCTTATCTATCCCAGCACGATAGATAACAGCTCCTCTCCCTATTGTAGGCTAAGCATCCAGTACCATAGGGCAGGAAACCACCAAGAGACACCATTTACAAAACAAAGATAAACCATCATGGTTGCATTTATTTATTTTTTTGCCCACAGTCAATCCTGATCTACCTATCTGTGCTGAAAGTGAACATGTGTTTCTCTACTCCAGCAGAGGAAGATTTCAGGGTGTGGACAAGGCATCAGGGTAGGGGATTTCTGAGGTATGTGTGACAAAGGTGGGAAAGGTTAACCCCTTCCCACCCACAATGTGGCCATAGGAAGACAGGGGAATTCCCTGCCAGGTCTTTTTAAGAGGTACAACTAGTACTAGCATGCTGTTTAATACCCTATACTTATGTAGTATATCCCTGAAACTCTGGACTCACGTTTAAAATACGTTTAATTTATCTTAACTAAGGATGGGGGAGAAATTTGATTCTGTTTGCATTTAAAAGCAAACTTACCCAATTTGCACTGTTCAAAACAGTACATGAACTGGAACGCAGCCGTACTTTGAAATCTGCAATTTTCTGAATTTTTCAGTGCCTTTCACCAGTCAAGTAATGCATACAAAATTGCACGCACCAGAGTAAAAGGCATTAAAATGCATATATTCATGAAAATAACACACAAAAATGAACTGAGGAAATTGCTTAGCAAAAAAGTGTACATTAAGCAAAACTGCACAAAGTATGTGCGTATTAGGAGAAATTTGCACAAAATGCTGGTGATTTTTCATAGCAGAGAGATCCAAGGTGACACTGGGCAAATGTGATGTCACGAACGAACTCTTAACTCTTAAAGCTGGAGTTTTGCTAATAGTTTGAAAGAGAATGGCATGACACTAATATGAGGACAAGCTACTGGGGTGGGTAGAGGAAGCATTATCCTTCATATGAAATATTTTTTTCCAAACTAAAAACTCTTCTTCACCGCAGTGCCATAAATTATACAAAGTTCGTCCTATTTCCCATCATGTTAATGTCTGTTACTGGAGAACTATCAGAGGTAGAAAACGCTGAAAGAATTAAAGTCTCTAGAAGCTGCCAGACCTAACAGAGAGCAGTAAAAGAACTGCATTACTTTAAAAGTTGGGATCGGAATTTGTTTCCCCATTAGGTCAGCAAGTCTCCGCATACTGCACATATGCTGTAAATTTTATGAAGTGTATTAACTAAGTTTATTAATATTTGAAAATTACTCACAAAATCAATTGCAGAAATAGAGCTGAAATATTCACTACCATGTTCCAGCCCTAGCAGAACTTCAAACTGTCTTCTGCTACATAAATAAAAGAGGCAAAACATACAGAGTTTTCATTTCAAAGCATTGCCAGCCTTTACAGAATCCCATAATAGTATTTCCTCCCCCCTCTCCCTCTCTCTTGGAATTACCATATGGTTTAATGTGCTTTAAGATTTTTTGACTGATGGTCCTTTAGCAAATTTCTGTGCTTTTGCTGAGGGGCAATTAATTGTGATTTGCATGATTTCATCAGCAATCTAAAAGCTACAAAGGCAGAGTCAAGCAATGATACAAATACGAGCGTAATTCCTTCCCGGTTGGCTAAAACTATTCTGTTTTCAGGTGGACAAGACACAAATGCGGACATGGAGTGGGAATCTCCCAGAAATTGCAAGATAAAATGAAGGAACAAAAAGAGGAGCGAGCAACCTAACAACCAAGTGAGGCAAAAGCTGTATTTTGTCCAGCCTCCTCTTTCCAAGCCTCTGGGAACATCACAAACTGTTGCATGAAAGAAAAGGCAAGCAGGAAAAAGGACTGCGCAAGAAGGAATTGTTTTAAAATACTGGGAAATACAGTAAAGTTCAGTACAGTGGTACCTTGGGTTAAGTACTTAATTCGTTCCGGAGGCCGTACTTAACCTGAAACTGTTCTTAACCTGAAGCACCACTTTAGCTAATGGGGCCTCCTGCTGCCGCTGTGCCACCGAAGCACGATTTCTGTTCTCATCCTGAAGCAAAGTTCTTAAGCTGAAGCACTATTTCTGGGCTAGCGGAGTCTGTAACCTGAAGCATATGTAACCTGAAGCGTATGTAACCCGAGGTACCACTGTATCTGGAGGAACTTCACGGCAGCAATTTCAGACAAGCAACATGATAAGCTGTAATGTGGAAGCGTTAAGGATTGCCCTCACTTTGAAATGACCCTAACTTGAATGGGCTGCGTGGCATTGTGATGTCATCGTGTTCACTGAAGAATCCTTGATTGGCTCAGAGTGATGGCAATATAGTTCAGGAAGCAGTTTGCTTTGCTTGTTCTCACTGATGTTATTATGTAACCAAACCTGAACAGCTATGTGGACAAGTCCGTTTCCAAGATGAAGAAGACCAAAGATGAAGGGCCATAAAGCTGTAGTGGACTGGGGAATGGATGGTCAGCAAGCAGACAGCAAACACACTTTACATACATGTTGTAGTTCCAGTGGGTATCCCACGCACCACAAAGCTAAAATTTCCACTAGGTAAGAGAGGGAAAGGAATGAGATTACTCTATATCTTAGATTAAAATCTGAGCCAGAGTTTCATTCACTGGCTCAGAGATAAAGTAAATGTCTCTGAAACCTCTCTAATCCAGAGATCAACTTTGTTTTCCGCTAGAAATAAATTTTTCAACAGCAATCTTGTGACTGAAAGGTCAGAGTCCACTTTCAGATTTTAGATTTAATATTGTGAGAGCGTAGAATTCTTCTTTAGATATTAAACTCATGGACTCTAGTCTGTTGAAACACATGCCATAATAAAATGTGCTGGTCTTTGCAGTGCTATAAGACTCTTGTTGAAAAAGCAGGCATGATCTCTGGCCAAGTATCAGGATCCGCCAGGGAGGCTGGTGAATATAAATGGAGATCTAGTGCTGCTAGGTTGCCTGCCTCAGTAAGATGCTTACTTTAATTTCCTGATCCCCCCCCCAAACCAAGCCAATCTGCTTTATTGCATCTTCAGTCAGTTCAATTAACAAATAAACAAAACATTATGCTTCTGATACTGCATCAAGTGTGTATTGTGGCTGCACACTTCATTAATTGGAAACCGACATATGGCAATTTTTAGGTCACTGTTGCACCACTGAAAACAGACACATCCATCAATGCCAACATCTCTCATGTGCTGAGCAGCACCCACTGCTTTTAGCAAAAGGGTTAACATTATTATAAAAGGAAGATAAAATGGAATACTGTACTGACACGTTTCTAAAGAAAAGGGCTACATTTTAGGAGCGCATCGCTGACAATCCTCAGTGTTAACTGAATGAGCACAGAGAAGCTCTTGTCTTGTTTTGTTCTGTTTTTAAATCATCCTTATTCCACTTTTCGAACCTCAGGTGGAACCCCTCAAGGAGGCTTGCAATCGCAAGTTAAAAGTATAATACAATCATAATAAATGAAATAAATAAAACAAAACCGTGTAAATTATAGGTAGAAACTTGAGAAATCAATTCAAGAATGTGTGTGTGTGTGTGTGTGTGTGTATCAGCCACCCTGCATTGATTACTCCCCCACCTTATGTGATCATAACAGAGCATAAAATGTTGTTGTTTTTACTGATACTGTTATTTCATTTATGAATTGCTTCTGATGGTGCATCTTACAGCAATTTCACAATACAAAAAACTACGGTATCCCTCTGGCCTTATTTTGCGCTGACAAGGATGAACTTTGATTATGGGAAACAAAGAGGAACGGTGCTTTGCACACAAAATGAGCCCTGTGCACAGAATTGTCTGGCCTAACAACACAGGTAGAAACTTGCACGTGTCACTAAATCTTCTCTCTGTGGGATTCAAGAAGGTGCTTTCCCTGTACACCCGAACACCTCTCCTCTTCAACAACTGGGGGTGTCAGGGCAGGTCGCGACACACAGCCAAGCAAGGGAAGAGGAAGCTTCAGTCTGTGATGGAGAGCTGGCACAACTGTCTTCCCAAGCCCCACCCTCTCTCTTCCCCAACCAGCTGACCACCCAGCCCTCCTTACTTGTAAGCAGACTTTCTTGTGCAAAGTTACTGCCTGCAAAGTTACGGAGCCAGATGGACCAATAGCCTAACTCAATACAAGGCAGATCTGATGTTTCTATGTTTGGAGGTGGCAGCAGTAGAACTCAGCAGCTGTCATTCTTTACCTCAAAAGCCCTCTTGAAAGACCCTGTTGATGGCACTGTGTCTTAGGACGGGCATTGATGGGAGGGCTTTGCCCCAGAGTTTATGACTCATGGTTTGTCTGGGAGAAGGAAACCATGAACCGGGGTTCAAAAGATACTCTTATGTCAAATGATGGCTTAGCTCAGCGATGTGCCAGAACAACCAGGGAGGAGCAAAGTGGCCATGATCCCAGAGCCCGTGTGCTACTGTGTTCACACCAAACTATGGTTTGGCTTAGCATGATGTGCAGACCAGGCCCTTGTCTGTTGTTTTAAGTTTTAGTCTATAATATAACTACGACTTTCAAACCCAGTGGTTAGAATCATAGCTGCCACCTCTGGGGGGGGGCCGGGGTGCCTCAGGACCCACAAAATTTCCACTGTGGGTGCCTAAGCATGTCTATGGCCATAGCAGGCCCCAATAGAGGCCCTGAAGTGGAGGCAGAGGCCTTGGCCCAGTTGCTGCTGCCTCAGCGCCAGAAAGCCAACGGAGGCAAGGCAGAGACCAAGCAGTGTGTGTGTGCGCGCGCGCGCATGCGCATGATATAGCATCATGATGTCACTTTGTGTGTGAGCCACTGGGCTCCCACAATTGGGGGCCCAAGTTGGCACCACTGGTTAGACTGAAAACCTCCTTTCTTGGGATAGCACAAAGCTAAGGGCTTTGCGACAGACCACCTTTTTACGCGGACTTTGATTTGTGTAGAAAATTCTCTCTTTCCCTGCTCCCCTTTATCTTTTTGCAAGTGAGCCGGGTAGCTGAAAAGAGTTGGAAGGGCTGCCTTCCTGTTTGTTCCCTGCTCTGGCACCTTTCCGTTCTGTGCTCCCCGAGTAGCACCATTCTAAAGGCTAATAGCCCTGGAGGAGGCCAGGGAAGCCTAGAAGAAAAGGCCAACCATGGCGCAGTTAAAAAGGTCAAAAGTTGCTCCCTGAAGGGAGAGAAGGGGACGTGAGTGAGGGATGAGAGAAAGACAGCTGCAAAGGCTAAGAGCTGTACACCAAAGGGCGAGAGGCTTGTCTTTTGTTGCTCAAACTGTTCGCCTCAGGGAGGGGTTCGGCCTTTTTGTTGTGGTTCTCCTCCTTGCTGCAATTACCCTGCAAATCCCTGGCTCTGGCAAGAAAATAGGAAGCAAATCTTGAAATTAATCATAATAATAGCAATGGCAATAACTCTTTGGAACTATTTATTTACTTTTAAGGAAGGCCAAGGCACAACAGTAGCACAGCCGTACCTTTGTGGATGTAAAAGTAGAAGTGGGTGTGTTCATGAATGTGCATGGTAACTGCTTCTCAGTTTCTTTTGTACCAACAGCAGATGCACACAAAATAACAAGGCCTGCAATTTTAAGCAGACCCTTCAAATGTCCCTATTTTCCAGGGACATTCCTGGATTTGGAGAAGCCGTTCTGGTTTCTGATTTTATGCTTTTCCCTATTTCCATTGGAGAAATGTCAGAGGGAATGGAATAAGACATCTCTATTTTCATCGGAGAAATGTTGGGGGGTATGTTTTAAGCTAGGCACTGAATTTCTGTGCGCCATCCAGCACCCTCTGGTTCACAACTACTTATCTTTGTTGCCTCCAGCAGTAAAGAGCCAAGTGCTTCCTTTTGTTTAATCTAAAGTGAGCTACTTCTTTAGCATCAAAGGTGGCCTCTGTGTTGACCTTACCTGGGCACCAGGATAAGATATTTCTGCTTTTGTAAAAGCTCCATCCAGGCCGGCTGCTCACGCTGCTCTGAATCAACACCTTAGAAGTAACCCCAGGAGCCAGCTGATTTAACACAGTGGGTGAAAGGCAGTTTTCCACAAGCCAGTGGGAGCAGGCAGATGGACTAAGAGCGCCACACAGAATATGAAATGTTATTTGAAAAGTGATTGGCAATGGAGAAAGGTAGTCGGCTGCTATTTACTCAGTAGCTACCTGCCAAAAAGAAAAGAAAAAAAGGGGGGTTTCTGAACTTAATATGCCAGTATCCTCCTTTGAGAAACCAATGTCGTTTTCAATGTACAGAATTTATAAATGACACTGCAGTCCTGAGTATCCCATTGGTAGAGATGCCCCTGACTCGGGAGCACATCAAACAAAAGGAAATTCCCTGCACAGAAGTAATATAAATAGGAAATCTGAATGATGTGTAGTTTGTGATATTTAAGCAAAGTATGTGCATCTGTTTAACAAGTGAGAGCTGGACCATAAAGAAGGCTGATCACCAAAGAATTGATGCTTTTGAATTATGGTGCTGGAGGAGACTCTTGAGAGTCCCATGGACTGCAAGAAGATCAAACGTATCCATTCTTAAGGAAAGCAGCCCTGAGTGCTCACTGAAAGGACAGATTGTGAAGCTGAGGCTCCAGTACTTTGGCCACCTCATGAGAAGAGAAGATTCCCTAGAAAAGACCCTGATGTTGGGAAAGATTGAGGGCACAAAGGGGACAACAGAGGACGAGATGGTTGGACCGTGTTTTTGAAGCTACCAACATGAGTTTGACCAAGCTGCGGGAGGCAATGGAAGACAGGAGTGCCTGGCGTGCTCTGGTCCATGGGGTCACAAAGAGTCGGACACGACTAATCGACTAAACAATAACAAGGAATGGGGACAGAGGAGAAAATTGCTTCAGTTTGCATTTAAAGATGGACCTATCTAATTTACACTTCCTGGAGGGGACGGGACAGCTGGAATATATGGAACACTACCATCCTTTGAAATTTGCACGTCTCTGAATTTTGCAATGCAGTTCTCCAGGGGAAGGTGTGTGTAAATTCAAAATAAATAAATAAATAAAAATGGCTGTTTCTGAATCTCTAAGGTCTATTGAAGACTTTTAAAAACTCCAATGAACATTTTATTCTGATTATATAATTTTTACAAATTTCTACTTTCTTCGTACAGACATCTCCCTACTTATGCAGGGGTTACATTCCCAGGCACCACACATATATGTAAAATTGCATATAGTGGCCATTGAATTAGGCCTTGTTAGCTGGTTGAGTCAGAAGCCTGCACATAGGCTGTAACTGCTGAGATGGAAACACAGAATATGTTAGGGCTGCCATGTTTCAAAAGTAAAAAACCAGGACACACTGAAAATTGTTTGACTTGCCTAAGATCCAGGACAAAGCACTGCCTTTCAGAAATTTCCCCGGGGTGTGAATTCTGCCTTTGAAATCCTGGTAATGCCCAGGAAAATCCAGGCATATGGGAGCCCTAGAATATGTATACTGCCCTCACTGTAGTAGACAATCAGTAGGCCAATTTGGATTAGGTGTCTTCGGCAAAGATTGAGATGTGAACTTGTACACACACACACACACACTTGAAAATTGGAACTGGATAATTCTCAGCACAATTCTACATCGCTGCAGGCAGTGCAAGAAAGATGGTCCTGCTCCTGCTGAAGAAGCTGGGAAACAATTGTAATCATGAGAAGAAAGCTGAAATTCGGTGGAATTGAAAAGGCGGCGCTGCAGAAGATGACATAAACCTGGAACGAAAAAGGACAGGCAAGCAGGATGGAGAACTACAAATGGAAATGGGGAAATCGTGGTCATAAGCCACAATAAAAATGAGCTGTTAGCCATCAACAATGCTCAGCTGCAGTGTAGATCCCTGGTTCAGATGGCATTTTCTTATTCGTAGATGGCCTATGCTGTTTGTTTGCTTTAATTTGTATCACTTTTTTAAAAAAATGTCCCTGTTCATTTTTACAACATAGCAGGTTTCCGACGGCAGTTTATCTGACACAGACTGCAGAAAGGTAATCAAGTTGAGAAATACAAAATGCTCCTTTTTTTTTTGCCCGCAGGCTTCCAGAGGGACATGAAAAAAGCAATTTCTGTGTGCATATCCTAAATGTAATGTCTAGTCTTAATCAATGTTACTTCTGCAGGAGAGAGGGGGAAAGGGATAATGAGAAGCATCACTACTTATCACTCTGACCACAGCGCAGAGCAAGTTCTTGTGCAGGCAAGCAGAATTGCAGATCCAACTTAATTTCATCTGAACAAAGTTTTAAAGGTTCCAGGAGATGCGGCGGAAGAATATGCAAGAGCTGGGGGGGGGGGGAGAGCGCGTCCCTTTTAAGTGCCTCTCCTCCTCTCTCTCTCTATCAATCAAGCTGACCCCTCCTCCTCAAACCCCATTTACCAGCATTTCCTGGGAGGCAGTACGCAGCCTTCCCTTTTGTTGTTGTCAGTTAAACCTGCCCCTCTATTATCCCTTGCCTTTTCCCTCACCAGTTTGCAGGCTCTGTAGTGGCAGATCTGCATGAATGAAAATATTTGCTGTTGTTTAGTCGTTTATAATAATAATAATTTATTATTTATACCCCGCCCGGCTGGGTTTCCGCAGCCACTCTGAGCTGCTTCCAACAAAACACTAAAATACAATAACCTATTAAACATTAGGTATCTGAAGAAGTGTGCATGCACACGAAAGCTCATACCAAGAACTAACTTAGTTGGTCTTTAAGGTGCTACTGGAAGGATTTTTTTTATTTTTGACTATGGCAGACCAACACGGCTACCTATCTGTAACTATTAAACATTAAAAGCTTCCCTAAACAGGGCTGCCTTCAGATGTCTTCTAAAAGTTTGGTAGTTATTTTTCTCTTTGACATCTGATGGGAGGGCGTTCTACACGGTGGGTGCCACTACCGAGAAGGCCCTCTGCCTGGTTCCCTGTAACTTGGCTTCTCGTAATGAGGGAACCACCAGAAGGCCCTCGGCACCGGACCTCAGTGTCTGGGCAGAACAATGGGGATGGAGACGCTCCTTCAGGTATACAGGGCCGAGGCCATTTAGGGCTTTAAAGGTCAGCACCAACACTTTGAATTGTGCTCGGAAATGTACTGGGAGCCAGTGTAGTTCTTTCAAGACCGGTGTTATATGGTCTTGGCGGCCGCTCCCAGTCACCAGTCTAGCTGCCGCATTCTGGATTAGTTGTAGTTCTGGGTCACCAGTTTAATCATGTCTGCCTCTTCGTGACCCCATGGACCAGAGCACACCGGGCACTCCTGCCTTCCACACATGAATGAAAATACTCCCTGCTTATTTAAAACAGAGAAACAAGACACCTCAAAATATTGTATGAGGAGAAGACCCAGACATCAGTGGCAGAACATATGCTTTGCATGCTGAAGGTTCTAGCTCCAGTCCCCCAGTTGAAGGATCCAATGTATTAACACAGGAAGCCGACTTATGCTGAATCAGACCATTGGTCCATCTAACTCAGTGTTGTCTGCCCTGACTGGCAGTGGCTCTCCAGGATTTCAGGCAGGGTTCTCACCCAGCTCTACCAGGATCCAGCTTCCAGTATGTGTTCCATGCCGGACTGGCCAAGGATCTCACTACTATGTGGCATGTTTAACGTATGGACATGGGAGATGCCTGCACTGACATTGAATCATCATGCTTAATGAGTAATGTGTGCCTGTTTTTTTCTCTCTTACATTAATTAAATTACAGGCATGGAGGTTGAGCATTGTTATCAGGATCACAGCATGCAGGGAGGGGAGATTTGCAATTAATGAAGAGTGCAGGGGGGGATGTTCCTCCCTAGCTCCTCCCGCTCCCTGAAAATAACATTTAAAAATCAGGGTCCCCTCCCTCCCAAGATTCACAAAGATTATATACAGAAGCTCTGAGGATCCACAACTCCTTTAGTGCCCTTGGGTGCTGCTCATCAAGCCCTGGAAATCTGAATTCATTTAAAGTAGCTAGGTGTTTCCTTACTGCCTCATTTCCCATCTTAGGCTGCAGCTCCCTCCTTGCATCCTTGATTCTGTTATCACCAGGTTGGGCATTGTTTTTCTTTTGGATAAAGTAGGTGTTGAGCAGTTCCGCCTTCACCCAATAGCGTTTCTCCATCTTCTCCTTGCAGAGAACCCACTGTTTGCTTGTTCTTCCTCTTGCTTTGAATATAGCTAAAGAAACCTTTTTTATTGTTCTTTTTAACCTTCCTTGCAAGCCTGAGCTCATTCTGAGCTTTGGCCCACCTGACCTTCTCCCTGCAACTGTTGGCTACTCTTGTATACTTCTCCTTTATGATTTCCCCTTTCTTCCATTTCTTTTACACACCCTTTAAAAAACTGAGCTCATCTGTAAGCTCCTTATGCAGCCACACCAGTTTTTTTCCTACAAGCCTCCCACTTTTCTTTCTTGTTGGGATTGTCTGCATTTGTGCCTCCAATATTTCAACTTTAAGAAATTCTTATCCATCTTGAACTCCTTTCTTGCCGAGTACTTCTGACCATGGGATCTCACCCAGCAGCTGCTTAAGTTTTTTGAAATCCGCCTTCTTAAAGTCCTACACTCAACTTTCCCTTGCCTCTCTACAGCAAAGCCCGAGATCAAATTCAGATCTGCCCCCCACAAATATCAAGTCAGCTAAGATGCTTGGTATTGATTTGATTGTGAAGACAGTGAAGGTCCTGTGTGAGTGTCTGGAGGCAGTTGGAGGATGGATGGTGGCTAACAGATTGAGGTTGAATCCTGACAAGACAGAAGTACTGTTTTCGGGGGGACAGGAGGCGGGCGGGTGTGGAGGACTCCCTGGTCCTGAATGGGGTAAGTGTGCCCTTGAAGGACCAGGTGCACACCATACAACACCGGTCTTGAAAGACCTACACTGGCTCCCAGTACGTTTCCGAGCACAATTCAAAGTGTTGGTGCTGACCTTTAAAGCCCTAAACGGCCTTGGTCCAGTATACCTGAAGGAGCGTCTCCACCTCCATCGTTCTGCCCGGATGCTGAGGTCCAGCACCGAGGGCCTTCTGGTGGTTCCCTCATTACGAGAAGCCAAATTACAGGGAACCAGGGAGAGGGCCTTCTCGGTAGTGGCACCCACCCTGTGGAATGCCCTCCCATCAGATGTCAAAGAGAAAAATAACTACCAAACTTTTAGAAGACATCTGAAGGTAGCCCTGTTTAGGGAAGCTTTTAATGATTAATAGGTTATTGTATTTTGGTGTTTTGTTGGGGGCCGCCCAGAGTGGCTGGGGAGGCCCAGCCAGATGGGCGGGGTATAAATAATAAATTATTATTATTATTATTATTAATTGCTAAACTCTGTATTTGGGGGACAATAAATTTTAAAAAGGTCGAATAGAAATACAGTGCCATTCTAATCATATTAGTCTAAAGCATGAGGGAGTGAGAAAAGTCACCGAAAAAGACCATATCACATTCAAATATTTGGAGAAACAGAATGTGGACATCTAATGATGTACCACTGTATCTCTTTGTTAGGAAATGCACCTGCTTGAAATAAACTTGAAGCCCAGCAAACTCTCCATACTAGACTACTCTCACCAGGTGTGTGGAAGTTTTCTTGGTTACGCTTTTACATGGTCTCTGAATGGAATGAGCATAACTTCAAAGCAGACTGTACTTCATACAGTTTCTAATCTCTGTCTAGACTTCCCCTAAAATTAACTTCCTGGCATGTCTGGTGAGACTTTGAGATGATAATGAATTTGTCACAACTGCACACTGTAGGGGAGTCACGTGATCCCTTGAGGGATCAGAATCTCTTGGAGGAGATAAGTACCTGCATCATCACAGGGCCAGGCCTTTTCAGTGAGGCGATTTCCACAAGGCATCTGACCGAGGGGCTAGTCAGAAAGGCAAGCTGAGATCCAGCGACTGAAAGGTAATTTGGGTGGACAAGGCATAATGCAGGAATGGTGGAAATTGAAGGGTGGGGGCTTAAAGCAGGGGTCTGAAGCCTCTGGAACGCCAGATGTTACTAGACTAAAAGGTAAAGGTAAAGGACCCCTGACAGTCCAGTCGTGAACAACTCAAGCTGCGGCGCTCATCTCGCTTTACTGGCCGAGGGAACCAACGTTTGTCCGCAGACAGTTACTAGACTACAACACCCATAATTCCTGATCATGCTGGTTGGGGATGATGAAAACTCTAGAGGGTCACAGGTTAGTAAGGCAAAGGGACCCCTGACCATTAGGTCCAGTCGTGACCGACTCTGGGGTTGCAGTGCTCATCTCGCTTTATTGGCCGAGGGAGCCAGCATACAGCTTCCAGGTCATGTGGCCAGCATGACTAAGCCACTTCTGGCGAACCAGAGCAGCGCACGGAAACGCCGTTTACCTTCCCACCAGAGCGGTACCTATTACGAGCCAGTGTGGTGTAGTGGTTAAGAGCGGTAGTCTCGTAATCTGGGGAACCGGGTTCGTGTCTCCGCTCCTCCACATGCAGCTGCTGGGTGACCTTGGGCCAGTCACACTTCTTTGAGGTCTCTCAGCCCC